>NC_081860.1:350339-692839 GCF_963259705.1 Myotis daubentonii | reverse complement strand
AAGCTCTCAGCCCCCGGCCGGCAAGGCTCAGGGGTTGAGCGTCCACCTATGAACCAGGGGGGTCCCGGTTCGATTCCCAGTCGGGGCACATGCCAGGGGTGTGGGCTCGATCCCCAGTAGGAGGCGTGCAGGAGGCGGCTGATGCATGATTCTCATCATTGATGTCCCTCTCTCTCCCTCTCCCTTCCTCTCTGAAATAAATAAAAAATAGTTTTGTGTGTTTTTTTTTAAAGAGAGGCCTTCAGCCTAAGCAGGTGGCGGAGCTTCAGAGAGGAGCCCACCAGGGGGCCCTCTTGGCGGGGAGGCACCGAGCCAGCTCCCAGGAGGCCTCATTTCCCTACCAAAGTGGCAGGCAAATAAACACGCCTTGGGGTTCTTTTTCCTAGAGGTCAGGCAGCGGAGGTGCTGGCCAGGCTCCCAGCCCTGGGGCGGGGGGCCCGGGGACCAGGGCTGGGACAGGCAGGGGTCTGGGTGCCCCTGGGGGCGGGGGGCCCGGGGACCAGGGCTGGGACAGGCAGGGGTCTGGGTGCCCCTGGGGCGGGGGGGCCCGGGGACAGGGACCAGGGCTGGGACAGGCAGGGGTCTGGGTGCCCCTGGGGCGGGGGGCCCGGGGACCAGGGCTGGGACAGGCAGGGGTCTGGGTGCCCCTGGGGCGGGGGGCCCGGGGACCAGGGACCAGGGCTGGGACAGGCAGGGGTCTGGGTGCCCCTGGGGCTGGGGGGCTGGGTGACCAGGGCTGGGACAGGGCAGGGGTCTGGGTGCCCCTGGGGCGGGGGGGCCCGGGGACCAGGGCTGGGACAGGCAGGGGTCTGGGTGCCCCTGGGGCGGGGGGGCCCGGGGGACCAGGGCTGGGACAGGCAGGGGTCTGGGTGCCCCTGGGGCGGGGGGGCCGGGGACCAGGGCTGGGACAGGCAGGGGTCTGGGTGCCCCTGGGGCTGGGGGGCTGGGGAACCAGGGCTGGGACAGGCAGGGGTCTGGGTGCCCCTGGGGCGGGGGGACTGGGGGACCAGGGCTGGGACAGGCAGGGGTCTGGGTGCCCCTGGGGCGGGGGGGGCCGGGACCAGGGCTGGGACAGGCAGGGGTCTGGGTGCCCCTGGGGCTGGGGGGCTGGGGGACCAGGCTGGACAGGCAGGGGTCTGGGTGCCCCTGGGGCGGGGGGCCCGGGGACCAGGGCTGGGACAGGCAGGGGTCTGGGTGCCCCTGGGGCGGGGGGGCCCGGGGACCAGGGCTGGGACAGGCAGGGGTCTGGGTGCCCTGGGGCCTGGAGACTGGGGGACCAGGGACCAGGGCTGGGACAGGCAGGGGTCTGGGTGCCCCTGGGGCTGGGGGGCTGGGTGACCAGGGCTGGGACAGGCAGGGGTCTGGGTGCCCCTGGGGCGGGGGGCCCGGGGACCAGGGCTGGGACAGGCAGGGGTCTGGGTGCCCCTGGGGCGGGGGGCCCGGGGACCAGGGCTGGGACAGGCAGGGGGTCTGGGTGCCCCTGGGGCTGGGGGGCTGGGGAACCAGGGCTGGGACAGGCAGGGGTCTGGGATGCCCCTGGGGCGGGGGACTGGGGGACCAGGGCTGGGACAGGCAGGGGTCTGGGTGCCCCTGGGGCGGGGGGGCCGGGGACCAGGGCTGGGACAGGCAGGGTCTGGGTGCCCCTGGGGCTGGGGGGCTGGGGAACCAGGGCTGGGACAGGCAGGGGTCTGGGTGCCCCTGGGGCGGGGGGCCCGGGGACCAGGGCTGGGACAGGCAGGGGTCTGGGTGCCCCTGGGGCGGGGGGGGCCCGGGGGAACCAGGGCTGGGACAGGCAGGGGTCTGGGTGCCCCTGGGGCCTGGAGACTGGGGGACCAGGGACCAGGGCTGGTACAGGCAGGGGTCTGGGTGCCCCTGGGGCTGGGGGGCTGGGTGACCAGGGCTGGGACAGGCAGGGGGTCTGGGTGCCCTGGGGCCGGGGGCCCGGGGACAGGGCTGGGACAGGCAGGGGTCTGGTGCCCCTGGGGCTGGGAACCAGGGCTGGGACAGGCAGGGGTCTGGGGTGCCCCTGGGGCTGGGGGGCTGGGGGACCAGGGCTGGGACAGGCAGGGGTCTGGGTGCCCCTGGGCTGGGGGACTGGGGAACCAGGGCTGGGACAGGCAGGGGTCTGGGTGCCCCTGGGGCTGGAGGGCTGGGTGACCAGGGCTGGGACAGGCAGGGGTCTGGGTGCCCCTGGGGCGGGGGGGCTGGGGAACCAGGGCTGGGACAGGCAGGGGTCTGGGTGCCCCTGGGGCTGGAGGGCTGGGTGACCAGGGCTGGGACAGGCAGGGGTCTGGGTGCCCCTGGGGCTGGGGGACTGGGGAACCAGGGCTGGGACAGGCAGGGGTCTGGGTGCCCCTGGGGCTGGAGGGCTGGGTGACCAGGGCTGGGACAGGCAGGGGTCTGGGTGCCCCTGGGGCTGGGGGGCTGGGTGACCAGGGCTGGGACAGGCAGGGGTCTGGGTGCCCCCCGGGTGCTGAGGGATGGAGGGTTGGCAGGCAGTTTATCTGCACGCTGCGGGGTTCTTGTGTGTTCAGCTGCCCTGACCTCCAGACCGTGCTCAGATAGGATGGAACTTTAATTTTTTAAAATTTATTTTTAAATGTATTTTTAATGGTTTCAGAGAAGAGGGGAGAGGGAGACAGAGTTAGAAACATTAATGATGAGAGAGAATCATGGATTGGCCGCCTCCTGCACACCCCCCACTGGGGATCCAGACCGCAACCTGGGTGTGTGCCCTTGACCGGGAATGGAACCCTGACCTCCTGGTTCCTAGGTCGATGCCCAGCTATTGAGCCACGCCGGCCGGGCTGATGGAAGTTTTTTGAAGACGAAATGAAGCGGGTGGAATATTCCCTGGTGTAGACAGTTACTTATCCATTTATTCATTTCGATCTTGTGCTTTTCTCGTTTTAGATTTGGGAGCCAGTGTGGGGCGTGCAGGAGGCAGCCAGTCCATGATTCCCTCTCATCATTGATATTTCTCTCTCTCTCTCCCTCTCCCTCCCTCTCTGAAATCAAAAAAATACATATATTAAAAACAAAACAAGCCCTAGCCGGTTTGGCTCAATGGGTAGAGCGTCAGCCTGCGGACTGAAGGGTCCCGGGTTCGATTCTGGTCAAGGGCACATGCCCAGGTTGCGGGCTCGATCCCCAGTGGGGGGCGTGCAGGAGGCGGCCGATCCGTGATTCTCTCTCGTCATGGATGTGTCTCTCCCTCTCTCCCTCTTTCTTCCTCTCTGAGATCAATGAAAAAATATATATTAAAAAAAACAACAGCAAGAAATGGCTGAAGACAGGGCCGGTGAGCGTCTTTCTGGGGGACCTTTCCCGGGGTTCCTCCTGCCAGGGCGGGCCAGACGCAGCTCCCTCGGGAGAGGGTACCTTTCGGAGGATCCGTGACCACCTCTTGGTTATTCTACGGGAGGAGCATGACCTTGAGGGAGGACGGCCCAGGACAAGGAAGTTTCCAGAAGACAGATGGAAACTGAGAATTCTGGGGACTTCCCAGCCCCGGGTTGACGTGGTGCTGGGCTGAGTGTATGGCACGTGCTCGGTGACTCCCAGCCACTGTCCTGCGTGGATCGGCTCCCCAACCCCCAAAGCCTACGGCGGGGGGGGGGGGGGGGCGGGGGCGGGGGGAGGGTCCTTTCTCTCGCTCTGTTTTTGTTTGTTTTTTAATATATTTTTCCTAGAGGCCTGGTGCACGAATTTGTGCAGGGGTGGGGTCCCTTGGCCTGGCGGACGATTGGGGCGGATCGGGGGCCATCTCACTCAGTCCGGATCAGGGCCGGCTGGCCACCTGGGGGGAGGGACTGTGGGCGGTTGGCTGTGGGAGCGCACTGACCACCAGGGGCAGCTCCTACATTGAGCGTCTGCCCCCTGGTGGTCAGTGCATCATCATGGTGACCAGTTGACTGGTCATAACAGTTGCTTAGGCTTTTATGTATATAGATTGATTTCAGAGAGGAGGGGAGAGGGAGAGAGAGAAAAACATCCATGATGAGAGAGGCCTGGCTGGTGTGGCTCAGTGGTTGAGCATCGGCCTAGGAACCAGGAGGTCAGGGTTCGATTTCCAGTCAAGGGCACAGGCCTGGGTTACAGGCTCGATCCCCAGTGTGGGGCGTGCAGGAGGCGGCCGATCCATGATTCTCTCTCATCACGGATGTTTCTCTCTCTCTCCCTCTCCCTTCCTCTCTGAAATCACTAAAAATATATTTTAAAAAAAGAACAAAGATGATGAGAGAGAATCATGGATCAGCTGCCTCCTGCACGCCCCCCACTGGGGATCGAGCCTGCAACCTGGGCAACCGGGAATCGAACCCGGGACCTCCTGGTTCTTAGGTTGAAGCTCAACCACTGAGCCACGCAGTGAAGTTACTGCCTCACTTAAGGTCACGAAGCCAGCAGTTGGGATGATCCTAAGCCCACTTATGAGACTGCAGAGCCGGAAACCTCCTATGTCCCTTGTCTACCGCTGAGGGCACCCAGGGTGGAGGAGGGCAGAGCTGCTCTGGGACCCCAGGTGCCAGGGCCTCACCCCCCCCGCCCCCCCCCACGTCTTCTGAGGGTAAACAGGGACCCCTCTCCTGGCCTGACTTAGGCATCCCAATGTCACCCCTGCCCCAGGCTGCACACCTCGGGGACACAATGTCTTGGTCTTCCAATGCAAATGCCGGGCTCCGCCCTTAGAAGCCTGGGCCTCAGAGGGAGGAGGGAAGGGAACGCGTCATGGAAACCGGTGCTGGCGACGCCTTTCTTTGCATTTGAATACTTCCCGGACTCAGGCTGGCTCGCCCAGGAACGGCTCAGAATCGCCTTTCTATTTTTATTTTATTTTTCCATTGATTTTTAGAGAGAGTCCTGGGGAGGGAGGGGGAGAGAGAGAAAGAGAGAGAGAGAGACATCAGTGAGGAGAGAGCATCATGGATCGGCTGCCTCCTGCACGCCCCCCACTGGGGATGGAGCCCGCAAACCTGGGCCTGTGCCCTGACCGGGAATCGAACCCTGACCTCCTGGTTCACAGGTCGACGCACAGCCCCTGAGCCACCCCGGCCGGGCCAAGCATAGAATTTAAACCCCCTGCTTCGTGCGCAGCGGCCGCGCTGTGGACTTCACTCAGGGCTGGTCTTGAGCTGAGAGAAATGGGGAAAGAGGGCAAGGCCAGCGGGCCAGCGGGGATCCCCTCCCCTCCCTCTCTGGGTGCAGGGGCGACCCTCCCCCAGTGTCTCCAGCCAGCCAAGGGGAGCCAGCCACCCGCCCAAGGTGACAATGGGCCCCTGTGTGCGGCTGGCGGTTGGGGCGGCGCGGCCTCGGGGACGCAGGCAAATGAGCTGGGGTGCCCGCAGATATAGGGGCTCCTGGCCTCTGCTCCCTCCTCAGAGCTCGGCCAGCATGCAGGGCAGCCCGGAGCCGCTGGGCGGGGGCCGGGTGCCCGCAGGGCCAGGGGACAGCCAGGCCGCGGCCGAGCTGCAGGAGCTGGCCCTGAGGTGGTTCATGGAGACGCAGGCCCCCCTCGTCCTGCAGGACGGAGCCCTGCCCCCCTGGTTCCACGGATTCATCACCCGCAAGTAAGAGCAGGTGCCCCCCCCCCCCCCCGTCCACATGCCCCAGGCGGGCCCACAGCCCTTTGGGGAGGAGGAGAGGGCCTGGGGCCTTTAGGACAAACCTGGTTCCCACTTTCTCCCTGGCTGGGCAGGGACCCCGGGAAGCTGTGGGCAGGCGAGCAGACTCGGGGGCACCCCGTTCCCTGGGGCACCGGCCCCCGCTCTGCACACAGACTGGGTCCCGGACAGGCAGCAGGGGCAGGATGGCTCTAAAGAACTTGATGAGCCATAACCGGTGTGGCTCAGTGGATAGAGCCTCGGCCTGCGGACTGAAGGGTCCCGGGTTCGATTCCGGTCAAGGGCATGTACCTTGGTTGCGGGCACATCCCCAGTAGGAGGTGTGCAGGAGGTGGCTGATCGATGTTTCTCTCTCATAAATGTTTCTAACTCTCTATCTCTCTCCCTTCCTCTCTGTAAAAAGAAAATAAATAAAAAAATCAATTAAATATATATTAAAAAAAAAAAAGAACTTGATGAGCCCGGCCGGTGTGGCTCAGTGGTTAAGCATCTGCCTAGGAACCAGGAGGTCAGGGTTCGATTCCCGGTCAGGGCACACGCCCGGGTTGCGGGCTCCACCCCCAGTGGGGGGTGTGCAGGAGGCAGCCGATCCACGATTCTCTCTCATCACGGATGTTTCTATCTCTCCCTCTCCCTTCCTCTCTGAAATCAATAAAAATATGTGTTGTTGGGTGTTTTGTTTGGTTTTTAAACATCTGGGGGCCTGTCACACTCCTCATTTAAGCTGAGCACTGTTAGTTGACGAGGCGACCGCTGTTTTCAGTGGGGGACTGTCCCAGGCAAACCTGGGGGCCCAGACACCCCAGAAACAAGGGCCAAGTCCAGCCGGCGTGACTCAGGGGTTGAGCATTGACCCCTGACCCACGAATCATGGATCGGCTGCCTCCCGCCCAGGTCGGGTCCCGGTCAGGGCACAGGCCCGGGTTGCACAGGCTCGGACGGAGGTCTGTGCCCCCGGGGGGCGGCCAGGGCCTCTCAGGGGCTGGGAGGGCACGGGCCCAGCTCACGGCGTGCCCCCCGTCCAGGCAGGCGGAGCAGCGGCTCGGGGACCAAGCTCTCGGCTCCTTCCTCGTCCGCCTCAGTGACCGGGCCACCGGCTACATCCTGTCCTACAGGTAAGAGAGGAAGAAGTATGTGTGCGTGTAGGGGGGGACTGGGGGGGGGGGTCGGGGGGGACCCAGGCTCGGGCTCCATAACCCATCCTTGCAGGTAAGCGCAGGCCTGGGGGTCCCCCATCCCTCGCTCCCTGGCCCCATAACAGTGATGGCGAACCTATGACACGCGTGTCAGAGGTGACACGCGAACTCATTTTTTTGGTTGATTTTTCTTTGTTAAATGGCATTTGAATATATAAAATAAATATCAGAAATATAAGTCTTTGCTTTACTCTGGTTGCAAAGATCAAAACATTTCCCTAGGTGACACGGCACCAGAGTTAAGTTAGGGTTTTTCAAAATGCGGGCACGCCGAGCTCGAAAGGTGCGCCGTCCCTGGGCTAGGATGAGGCTCCAGCCGGGAAGGGGGGGTGGGGGCAGGGGGAACGCCTCCTGGAGGGAGGCGGGAGGCTTTGGGGGGAGCTCTGAGCCCAGGATAGAAGGAAGAACAGCAAGTTTTCCCCTTTTTCTTTTCTTTTTTAAAAAAATATATTTGTATTGATTTCAGAGAGGAAGGGAGAGGGAGAGAGAGAGAAACATCAGTGATGAGAGAGAATCATGGATCCGCTGCCTCCTGCACATTGGATGGAGCCCACAACCCGGGCACGTGCCCTTGACCGGAATCGAACCCGGGACCCTTCGGTCTGCAGGCCGAGGCTCTATCCACTGAGCCACACCAGCCAGGGCTCTTTTTCTTTTTTTAAATATATTTTTATTGATTTCAGAGAGGAGGGGAGAGAGAGAGAGAGAGAGAGAGAGAGAGAGAGAGAGAGAAACATCGATCAGCTGCCTCCTGCACACTCCCTACTGGGGATGTGCCCGCAACCAAGGTACATGCCCTTGACCGGAATCGAACCCGGGACCCTTCAGTCCGCAGGCCGACGCTCTATCCACTGAGCCACACCGGCCGGCCATGTGTCACCCTTTAAACGCTGCACCCACTGAGTGCCTCCCTCCTGCCCCGTGTCCCTGCCCCCCCCGACCCCCCGGGGCAGGCTTTGTGCCTCCCGGGACCCCGGCTCCCGACCCTGCACACCCACCCGCATGGGACACACCGCCCGCCCCCAGGCCCGCGGCCCGACGGGGTGTCAGCCGCCTGTCCTGTTGCAGGGGCAGCGACCGGTGCCGGCACTTCGTCATCTCCCACCTCCCCAGCCGGCGCTACCTGGTGTCGGGGGACACGCACAGCCACCGCAGCCTGGCCGCGCTGCTGCACCACCACCAGGAGGCGCCGTTTGAGCCTTTCGGGGAGACCCTGGCCGCGGCCTGTGCCCGGGTAGGCGCCCCTCTTCCCGGGGGTGAGGGTGCGGGGAGGGGGTGTTGCCCAGGCCTGGGGTGCCCCCCCCCCTCCCGGCCGCACACACGCCTTTTCCTCCCTTTTTCCTGCCGGTGGGGGCTCGGCACGCACCCATGGGCCCTATGCACGTGGTTATTTTTTATTAATCCTCACCTGAGGGTATTTCCATTGATTTTTTTTTAAGTTTATCTTTATTTAATTTTTTTTAATGAAAGAGTTGGTCTACTAATGTCTGTCCTTCATGTTTTTTTTTAAAAGATATTTTGATTGATGTCAGAGAGGGAGGGAGAGGGAGAGAGAGAAACATCCGTGATGAGAGAGAATCACGGATCGGCTGCCTCCTGCACGCCCCACACTGGGGATGGAGCCTGCAACCCGGGCCTGTGCCCTGACCAGGAATCGAACCTGGGACCCCTCAGTCCGAAGGCTGGTGCTCTATCCACTGAGCCACACCGGCCAGGCCCATTGATTTCTAGAGAGAGAGTGGGAGGGAAGGGGAGTGACCGAGAGAGAAACATCGATGTGAGAGAGACTCATCCATTGGTTGCCTCCCACATGCACCCTGACCAGGGCCCGGGATGGAGCCTGCAACCCAGGCGTGTGCCCTTGAGCGGAATCGAACCCGGGACCCTTCAGTCTGAGGGCTGATGCTCTGTCCACTGAGCCACACCGGCCAGGGCCCATGGTCCCTAGTTGCAAAGGGGAGCCTGAGGCAGCGCCTCCCCACACTCAGGGACCTGGGGGGGGGGGTCATGTCCCAGGCCCTGGCCTCCGTCCCTGTGTGACACCCCCTGCCCCGTGTCCCCCGCCCCCAGCCGCAGGACGAGGACCCCTACGACGCCATCACCCTGGGCCTCCACCGGGACCCCCCGGGCCTGGGAGACGCACCTGCCGGACCGTCCCCCTGGGGGGCCCCAGACCAGGCCGGCAGCCCCCGCCCCCCGCCCAGGCCTCGGGACCCCTTTCTCCACGCGGAGCGGAGCCCGGAGGTGGGTCCCTGGCGCCCCTGGGCGGAGGAGGGGGGTGCGGGGTGGGGAGGGTGCTGGGCTGCTGGCCGGGAAGGCGGGGCCACCCTGGCCGGCCCTCAGGCTGCGAGGGGTGAGCCTGGCTCAGAGGAGGGGCCGCGGGCTGGGGCCGTGGCTGCCTCTGCGGCCTGTCATCTCTCTGAGCCTCGGGTCACCTACCCTTCCTGGGTGCCCACTCCCCCCGCCGGCCACACACCCCAGGAGCTCACCACCTGCTGCTGCAGGAATGGAGGCTGATGCTGGTTGGGGGGAGGGGGGGAGAGGAGACGGGATGAGCTTGGATGGGAGGGAAGCCTGGTGACCCCGACTTTGAAGGCTGTGCTCAGGGTCCCATGTGGCCGCTGGCTGGGTCCCGAGCCCATGCAACCAGCCCTGGGCGCAGGTCGGGGAAACTGAGGCCGGGGTGGGGTGGGGTGGGGTGGGGTGGGGTGGGGTGGGGTGGGGCAGGGGGGCTCGGCTCATCCCAGAGCCTCAGTTTCCCCGCCGGCCCCAGAGCCGCGGGCGACCTCTACGGGGTCCTCTGTCCCTCGCTCCCCAGCCCCCCGGCCGGGTGCCCCCCGTGCCCGAGAGGAGGGCCTCGCTCCAGGACCCGTCGGATGGGGGCTCCCGCGACACGGTCTACGCGGAACTGAGGAGAGTGACGCCCGCGGGCAGCCAGGCCTGCGCCCCAGACGCGGGGGCCCAGAGGCGAGGCCGGGACGGAGGAGGCCAGCACAGGCCGGCTGGCCGGGGGCCGCCCCTCTCCCCGGGGACCCCAGCTCCCAGCCCCGCGGCATCTCCGGCTCCCTGGGGCCGCCCCCTGCCGCCCGAGGCTCCTCCGGGACCCTCAGCGGCCCCCTGGAGCCAGGGGTCCCCGCGGTCCAGCCCCCGGGCCCGGCCCAGCTCCCCCGACACCTACACGCTCCTCAGGACGGCGGGCTCCCTGGGGGAGGAGGGGGGCGACGAGCAGGTCCCAGGCTGCTGGGGCGGCCCCGCCAGGCCCCCGGGTCCCGGGGCGGGTCTCACGCCCGTCAGGCTGTGGGTGCCCACGGACTGGGGCCACCAGAGGGTCCCGGGGGCCCCCGAGGCCAGGAGCCCCTGTGAGCAAAGGTCAGCGGCCAAGAGCACGGACGCCGGCCGGACACACAAGGTGGGCTCCGTGGGGGGGCGGGGTGCCCTCGGGGAGCAGCTGCTGGGAAGGGGACCCTCCCTGCCTTCCCCTCTCTCTCTCCCCTTCCTTCCCTGTTAACCCTCACCCCAGGCTATTTTCCCATGGCTTTTTAGAGAGAGAGAGAGTGGAAGGGATGGAGAGAGACAGAGAGAGAAACGTCGACGTGAGAGAGACACACGCACGCACCCCGACAAGGGCCGGGGATCGAGCCAGCGACGGAGGGACGTGCCCTTTTGACCGGAATCGAACCCGGGACCCTCCAGTCCGCGGGCCGACGCTCTACCCACTGGGCCACACCAGCCAGGGTCTGAAGTCTTTCTCTGGAGCCGACCAACGGGGGTTCCCTGTCCCCCCCACCCCCGGGCCGCTCCGGGGGTCCCAGAGCCCCTGAGCGGTGGAGAAGGGGTGTCTGGCCGACGTGTCCCTGTCCTGGGGCGGCCACTCCTTGCCATGTGACTTTGGGCGAGGCGGTTTCCCTGGCAACGCAGGGAAGATTACAGGAAGCTGGGTTACGTTGAATTCCAGAGAAACTAGTCCTTTTTTTTTTTGTTTTTTTTTAGCATAAGTATGTTCCAAATCCTGCCATTATTCAGTGCTTATCTGAACTGTAACTGGGCATCCTGTATTCTTTTATTTTTTTTTTAAATATGTTTTTTATTGATTTTTATTTTATTTTTTAAATATATTTTACTGATTTTTTACAGAGAGGAAGGGAGAGGGACAGAGAGTTAGAAACATCGATCAGCTGCCTCCTGCACACCCCCCACTGGGGATGTGCCCGCAACCAAGGTACATGCCCTTGACCGGAATCGAACCCGGGACCCTTCAGTCCGCAGGCCGACGCTCTATTCACTGAGCCAAACCGGTTAGGGCTTTTATTGATTTTTAGAGAGAGAAGAAGGGAGAGGGAGAAAGAGAGAGAAACACTGATGAGAGAAACATCATGGACCGGCTGCCTCCTGCACGCCCCACACTGGGGATCGAGCCCGCAACCCGGGCGTGTGCCCTGACCGGGAATCGAACCCTGACCTCCTTGTTCCTAGGTCGATGCTCAGCCACAGAGCCACGCCGGCCGGGTGGGCATCCTCATTCAGCAACCCTCCCCGGGACCCGCGTTCCCTCAATACGGGAGGGGGTGTCCCCAGGGGCAGCACGTAGAGCAGCGATTTGCAACTGGGGTGCCATGGGAATTTTTAGAATACTGCAGGCCCGGTGCACGGATTCCTGCACCCGTGGGGTCCCTCGGCCGGGCCTGCGGGGATCGGGCTGAAACCGGCTCTCCGACATCCCCCGAGGGGTCCCGGGTTGTGAGAGGGCGGTTCTCGGGTGATGCACCCCGGAATCGGGCTCCCCCCTCTCTGGTTCTGGGTTCGTCACCCGAGCTGCCAAGTCATCGCAGCTCGGCAGCTCCTGTGTGGAGCGTCTGCCCCCTGGTGGTCAGTGCACAGCATGGCTGCCGGTTGGAGCGTCTGCCCCCTGGTGGTCATTGTGTGTCGTAGCTACTGGCCAGTCAGCAGGTAGCTTAGGCTTTTATATATACAGATGCTCTACCTGACGTTTTGGTCAGGGGCACTGACCTCTTTTCCCTTAGATTGTCAAAGGAAAAAAGAAAAAGAAAAATGACAACAGCTTGCCCGGCCGGCGTGGCTCGGTGGTTGAGCCTCAACCTATGAACCCGGAGGTCAGGGTTCGATTCCCAGTCAAGGGCACATGCCCGGGTTGCGGGCTCGATCCCCAGTGGGGGGCGGGCAGGAGGCGGCAATCCATGATTCTCTCTCATCATGGATGTTGTTCTCTCTCTCCCTCTCCCTTCCTCTCTGAAATCAATAAAAATATGTATTTTAAAAAAAGATCAGCCAACACAATAGCCATCTGGTGTGAACGAATCAAAGTTTTACCTATTTTTGGGGTCAGATTGGCAAAAAATATGCTTTTTGCTGTGCCAGATGTAGCAAGACAGATTACAGATTACAGGCCGACCCTGCAGCCCCCTCCCCCCTCCTACCCCCCTCCCCCCCTCCCCTGCACTGAGGGCTGGTGGCGGAGCTCCCGCGGGGAGGGCCTGACCCCGCCCCGGCCCAGCCCAGGCTGCGTGTGACCCTGGAGGGGGGCCCTGGGTGTGCCCTCCCCATCCCGGACCCTGGCTCAGCACCTCCTCCCTCCTTGCAGCCCGACAAGTACCGGCGGCTCTTCTTTGCGGACAAGAAGCCCAGACCCTGAGACCAGGCCTCCGACCGCCCCCGCCCTGGGTCTCCCGGTCCCCGAGCCAGGCCAGGGTCCCCCGGGCGGCCCTCAGCCCTCCCCCGCCCCCCCCGCTCCCGGCCTGTGAGGGAGCCAGGCTCAGAGACACACCTGCCAGCCGCCTGCAGCTACGTCCTCTCTCCCAGGGCCGCCCACCCGTCCAGAGAAGGAGATCAGCCCCTGGCCGGTGTGGCCCAGTGGGTAGAGCGTCGCCTGCGGACCGAAGGGTCCCGGGTTCGATTCTGGTCAAGGGCACGGACCTCGGTGGCAGGCTCCTTCCCGGCCTGGGCCCTGGTCGGGGCGCATGCAGGAGGCAACCCATTGATGGGACCCTCTCACATCGGTGTTTCTCTCTCTCCTCCCTTCCTCTCTGAAATCAATAAAAAGTCTATTTAAAAAAAGAAATGGGAGTTGTCGGGACTGAGCACGGCCACCAGCCAGTGCCCGGCACACGATGAGCCCCGTCCGTGTCCATGGCAACCACTGTCACCATGAGGGAAACAGACACGATCCTCACCGAGCATCTGCCCCGCGTGGGGCTCCCCTGATGATCGGGGGGAGGGTGCGCCCTCCTCCCGCAGACCCGGGCGCTGAACCCGGCTCGGGGGGAAGGCAGGGCCAGCCTGGGGGTGAGGGCCCACGGAGGGAGGATCGAGGATCGAGGGTGAGGAGGGGGCGACGTGGACGCTGACCAGACGGCAGACACAGACCAGACGGCGCGGGGACGGGAAAGCCTTTTACTCTCAGTTCACAGACCTGTGGGCAGCGCACGCCCGTGAGGGCGCCATGCGGGTGGGACGGGCGGACACCCGGCCGGGGTCCTGGGGCCCACGGTTCCCACGGCTTCACCCGGGGAAGGGTGGGGGTGGGGGTGGGGAGGCGAGACGGGGCGGGCGGGGCGGGCGGCAGCCCAGCGTGGGGTTCGAGAAAGATTGCATAGTTTGTGGAAATTTCATCCTCGCCCGGCCGGCCGGCGTGGCTCCGTGGCTGAGCGTGGACCTAGGAACCAGGAGGTCAGGGTTCGATTCCCGGTCAGGGCACAGGCCCGGGTCGCGGGCTCCATCCCCAGTGGGGGGTGTGCAGGAGGCGGCCGGTCCATGATTCTCTCCCATCATGGATGTTTCTCTCTCTCTCCCTCTCTGAAATCAATAAAAATATATTAAAAAAAATAAAAATCTCATGCTCTTCTCCCCCCTTTGCCCCGGGCACCCCGGCGTGTGTTTCTAGCACGCAGACTGGTTGGTCCCCGCCCCCCAGGTGCCCAGCCTGCCCCTGGGGGGCATTTTTACGGGGAGGGGGCGGGGAGCCAGGCACAGGGGGGTGGGGGGCAGAGGGAGGGCCTGTGAGGGGCCGGCCGTGGGGCTGGGCCGGACCACAGGGGCCTGGGGAGCCCCGCCCCGCCCCTCCTCCCGCCCCTCCCCTCCTCCCGCCCCTCCCCTCCTCCCGCCCCTCCCCGTGGAGGGTTTTTGCTGAAAGGGCCGAGGACGTGTCGGTGGGGGTCAGCCCCCGAGGCCGCAGCTGCCGTCCTGGTCCTGGGAGGTCAGAGCTGTGCAGACAGCGGAGGTGGACGGCGGCGGGCGGCGGGCCCGGAGCTCGGCCGCGTCCTCAGATCCGGACGTGGAAGGTGCTGGAGAGAGAGACAAGGGCGGGAGAGGGTGAGGCTGGGGCTGGGGGTGAGGGGCCTGGGCTGGGGGGGAGGCTGAGGGCTGGCCGTGTCTGGGACCCACCCCCCACCATCACCACAGGCCCCAGGTCCCCATCCTTCCTGGGGGAGCTGGCCCTGTGGGGAGGGGGGGCCAGGCACAGGCTGTGGGCGCCGGGCTGGGGGTGAGCTCCCGCCTCCCGGCCGCTGGGCCTGCGGGCACCACGGGTTTTTGCTGTTGTTTCTGAGCCAATTCCTTGATTTTATTTTTATTTACTTATTTTCTGCTAGCCCTCACTGTGGCTTACAATTCAATGCACCTTTATATCTGCTTCTGCTGTTTCCTATTTATTTGCTTTTTTCCTCAATTTTCCTTTATTCTTCCTTATCTTACCAGGTGCACTTAAAATGAACCGGTTTTATTTATTTATTTTTAAATCTTCTGTTCATCCTCACCGAAGGACAATTTTCTATTTATTTTTAGAGAGAGTGGAAGGGAGGGGGGAGAGACAGAGAGAGAGAGAGAAATATCGATGTGAGAGAGACACATCGCTGGGCTGCCTCCCGCACGCGCCCCGACCAGGGCCGGGGACCGAGCCCACAACCCAGGTCCATGCCCTTGACCGGAATCGAACCCGGGACCCTGCGGTCCGCGGGCCGACGCTCTACCCACCGAGCCACACCGGCCGGGCGCGGACACCGCCGTGGTGATGAGCGGTGGCAGGGCCCGGGCCCCGGGAGGCAGGTCCCCCCGGCGCAGCCCGCGCCCCCCCCCTCCGGCCCCCACCCCGGGGCCACCTGAGGAAGTCGGGCGCCTTGGCGATCATGTCCTCGAAGTCGGAGAGGCCCAGCTTGCCGTCGCCGTCCAGGTCGGCCTCCTCGATGACCTTGTCGCACACCAGCACCACCTCGTCCTCCTCCAGCTCCGACTTGGTCAGCCGGGCCAGCGTCATCTCCAGGTCCTCCTTGCAGATGAAGTTGTCCGTGTTGAAGTCTGGGGGGGAGGGGGGGTGCTCAGACGAGGGCCGGCCACGCTGAGCACCTCCCCCGGCCTCTCCGCGAACACGCCGGGGACCCCGGGATCCTGTCCCCAAGGGGGGGGGGCCGGAGCAAGGGGCTCGCCCACGGGCAGCTCTGTACCCCCCTGCGGCCCCCGCAGCCCCACGGAAACCCACAGCAACCGAGACACGTCAAACGGCCACGTCTGAGCCCGGCCGGCGTGGCTCAGTGGTTGAGCGTGGACCTAGGAACCAGGAGGTCAGGGTTCGATTCCCGGTCAGGGCATGGGCCCGGGGTGCGGACTCGGTCCCCGGTGTGGGGCGTGCAGGGGCAGCCAATCTGTGATTCTCTCTCATCATGGATGTTTCTCTCTCTCTCTCCCTTCCTTTCTGACATCAATGACAATAAAAGGTGGCCGGGGACAGGTCTGTGTGTGGGCCTCAGCGTCCCCCCAACCCCCTGTCTGAGGACACATCGAGGCACCGGCGTGTCCTGGGCTGGGTGGTGCACAGCGCCCCCCGGTGGCCGGTGGGGACGGGATGGAGGGCCGGGAGGAGCACAGCGCCCCCCGGTGGCCGGTGTGGACGGGACGGAGGGCTGGGCGGTGCACAGCGACCCTGGTGGCCGGTGGGGACAGGACGGAGGGCTGGGCCGGCCTCACCCCTGCAGCCTGGCCCCCTGGGAGCTCACCACCCCGCGGGCTCATTACCGTAGATCTTGAAGGCGTAGTTGGCCTTGAGGTCGCGGGGCGCCGACTCGCAGAGCACGGAGAACATGTCCACGAAGTCGTCGAAGGTGAGGTTGCCCTCGCCGTCCTCCGAGAAAGACTCCACGATCCGCTCCTTGAAGGGGTTCTCCTGGGGGGGCACCCGGTCATGGGGGGGTCGCCCGGGAGGACCCCCAGCCACACAGCTCACAGCCCATGGGACTCTGGAGGGTGGCTGAGCCCCCCCAGGGCCTCGGTCTCCCCATCACCCTGGGCCTCGGTCTCCCCATCACCCAGGGCCTCGGTCTCCCCATCACCCAGGGCCTCGGTCTCCCCATCACCCCCGGCCTCGGTCTCCCCATCACCCCTGGCCTCGGTCTCCCCATCACCCAGGGCCTCGGTCTCCCCATCACCCTGGGCCTCGGTCTCCCCATCACCCAGGGCCTCGGTCTCCCCATCACCCTGGGCCTCGGTCTCCCCATCACCCAGGGCCTCGGTCTCCCCATCACCCAGGGCCTCGGTCTCCCCATCACCCAGGGCCTCGGTCTCCCCAGCGCCCACCCGGCTGGGCTGTGACAGGCGTGCGTGGCTCGAGCATGGGCGGTGCACCAGGCTGGCTGCTGGCCGAGCTCGCCCTGACTGCACGTCACACTGTGGCATTCGGGGAGCACAGGGCGCCCTTCCCGGAGTGGCTCAGCGGTTAGAGCGTCGGCCTGCACACCCAAGGGTTGCAGGTTCGACTCCCGGTCAAGGGCACAAGCCTAGGTTGTGGGTTTGAACCCCAGCTGTGGGAGTCTGGGAGGCAACCAATTGATGTGTCTCTCTCACATCGATGTTTCTCTCTCTTCTGCTCCCTTCCACTCACTCTAAAAAAATCATTGGAAAAATATCCTTCAGTGAGGATAAAAAAAAAGAAAAAGAAAGAATGAATGGAGCCGGGCCGGCGTGGCTCAGTAGCTGAGCGTCGACCTACGAACCGGGAGGTCAGGGTTCGATTCCCGTCAGGGCACAGGCCCGGGTTGTGGGCTGGATCCCCAGTGGGGGGCGTGCAGGAGGCAGCCGATCAGTGATTCTCTCTCATCATGGATGTTTCTCTCTCTCCCGCTCCCCTCTCCCTTCCTCTCTGAAATCAATAAAAATATATATATATTTTAAAAATCAATGGGAATAAATACCCTTGGGTGAGGATGAACCAAATAAAACCCCCAAAACAAAGAAACAAACAAAAAAGGGATGAGCGGAGGCGAGGCCGGGGCAGGGGGCAGCCTCCTGCCGTGACGTGTGAGGGCGGACGCCGCCCTCGAGCGTGGGCAGCCGTCCGTCCGCTCAGCCTGGGTCGGGCCAGCCCAGCAGGAGGCAGAAGAGGGGCAAGTGGGCGGGACGAGCAGGACGATCAGAGCCCGTCAGGCCCGGGCTGGCCATCGCCCGGCCATCGCCCGGCGGCTGGAACGCTCCCAGCCCGGGCAGGGGCCGCCGCCGCCTTCCTCCGGCCCCGGCCACTCAGGCCCGCCCTCCGGAGGCTCCGGGGCAGCCTCGGGGCTCCCGCCCCAGTGGCCTCCTCCAGGGACCCCGACCCCGGGCTCCGTGCCCGCTCCAGCCAGCCGGGCGCCTGCCCCTCGGGACGGAGGTCACAGCTGGGACACAGTCCGAGGCCTGCGAGGGGCGGTCTGACAGGTCCCCTGGGCCCCAAGGCGTCCTCGGTGGAGGGCAGGCACGTCGGGGGTGAAGGAGACACGGATGGAACTTTTATTTCATTTTTTTGCTGTTTTCTTAATCCTCACTGGAGGGTATACTTCTTTTCTGTTTTAAATGAAGCTTTTAATATAATTTTATTGATGTCAGAGAGGAAGGGAGAGGGAGAGAGAGAGGAACATCCATGATGAGAGAGAATCATGGGTCGGCTGCCTCCTGCACGCCCTCCACTGGGGATCAAGCCCGCAACCCGGGCCTGTGCCCTGACCGGGAATCGAACCCAGGACCCTTCAGTCTGCAGGCTGACGCTCTATCCACTGAGCAACACCGGCCAGGGCAAGGGTTGTGGGTTTGATTGCCAGTCACGGGCATGTACCTGGGCTGCAGGTCTGACCCCCCCCACCCCAGTCGGGGCATGTGTGGGAGGCAACTAATCAATGTCTGTGTGTGTGTGTGTGTGTGTGTGTGTGTGTCTCCCTCCGTCTCTCTGCCTCTCGCCCTCCCTCCCAACTCTCTCTAAAAAAATCAACGGAAAAAATCTCCTCGATGAGGATGAACCAAAAGAAACAAACTAAAACCACAACCTTGGGGCTCCCCGACCTCCCGAGCCCCAGCCGGCATTTTCCCACGACCCCCACCCAGGTGGCGCCTCTGCAAGTTAGAAACCTGGGAGCTATGCTGGGGATGAGCCTGCAGTGAGAGGCCACAGCCAGGCGAGGAGGGGAGAGAAAACTTATCTAAAAAAGCAGACGTGGCCCGGCCGGCGTGGCTCAGGGGTTGAGCGTCGACCTATGAACCAGGAGGTTATGGTTCGATTCCCGGTCAGGGCACAGGCCCGGGTTTCGGGCTCCATCCCCAGGGTGGGGCATGCAGGAGGCAGCCGGTCCATGATTCTCTCTCCTCATGGATGTTTCTCTCTCTCCCTCTCCATTCCTCCCTGAAATCAATTTAAATATATTTAGCCCTAACTGGTGTGGCTCGGTGGATAGAGCATCGGCCTGCGGACTGAAGGGTCCCGGGTTTGAATCTGGTCAAGGGCACGGACCTTGGTTGTGGACACATCCCCAGTAGGGAGTGTGCAGGAGGCAGCTGATCAATGTTTCTCTCTCATCGATGTTTCTAACTCTCTATCCCTCTCCCTTCCTCTCTGTAAAAAATCAATAAAATATATTTAAAAATATATATATATATATATTTAAAAAATAGCCCTGGCTGGTGTGGCTCAGTGGATAGAGCATCGGCCTGCGGACTGAAGGGTCCCGGGTTCGATTCCAGTCAAGGGCATGGACCTCAGTTGCAGGCTCCTCCCCCGCCTGGGCCCTGGTCGGGGCGCGTGCAGGAGGCAACCCATCGATGTTTCTCTCTCTTTCCCTCTCTCTTCCACTCTCTCTAAAAATCAATGGAAAAAATATCCTCGGATGAGGACGAAGAAAAATAAAGTAAAATAAAAATAAAATGAAAAAGCAGACGGAAGGGCCGTGAATCACCGAGCCCCGCAGGCCTGGGCAGCGGGGTAGGGGTGGGGGTGGGGGGGTCATGGCAGCCTCACGGAGCCCTGCACGCAGCTCGCTGACTCACAGGGCAGCGGGGAAACCGAGGCACAGAGAGGCGATGCGTGGAGCCCGCTCAGAGGGGCAGGGTCCCTGTGCTCCGCCCGCCTGTCCCCCCCTTCCTGCTGCCCCCCGAGGCTCCCCCTGCTCCGCCCGAGGCAGCGGCCCCCCCTCACCTACCCGGAGCTCCGGCATCTGGATGATCAGGCTCATGGGCACGTGGACGATGGGGCTCTTCCGGTAGTCCATGGGGACCAGGTTGGGGGCCAGCTCATAGAACCGCGCGTGCAGCCTGGGGGGGCGGGGGGGGGGAGAGGAGGCGCTGCAGGGGGGTGACCCAGTCCCCAGGCCCGGGCGCCGGCCCTGGGTGGTTTAGCGACAGAAACTCAAAAGCTTTAAAAGTCTATCCCTCCAGCCCGGCCGGTGTGGCTCAGTGGTTGGCCCTTGGACCGAAGGGTCCTGGGTTCGATTTCCGGTCAAGGGCATGTAACTCAATTGCAGGCTCCTCCCCGACCCGGGGCCTGGTCGGGCACTTGCAGGAGGCAGCCCATCGATGGGTCTCTCTGTCTCTCCCTCTCTCTCCCACTTTCTCTAGAAATCAATGGAAAAATATCCTCAGATGAGGATTAACAACAGAAAGGGGTGTGTGTGTGACATCTGTAATACTTTCAACAGTAAAGATAAAGTTTCAAAAAGGAAAAGATTGGGGAAAATAAGCGACACTAAAGTCCCAGCCAGGCGAAGGCCCCGGGGCTGCTGGCCGGGTGGGCCTGTGTGTGCCGGCTGATATGGGGCGCAGCCTGACTGGGGGCGCTGGGCTCTCGCCACAGGAACAGAGGTGGCTGATGGGGGGCTGCCCACGCGGGGTCAGTGGGGGAGGAAGGGCTGTGCCCAGGGAGCAGCCAGATCCAGCCGGCGGGAGCCGGGGCGCGCGGGGGCGGGGGTGGGGGGGGTTGGGGAGGGGGGAGGCGAGTGGGGGAGACGTCGGATGATGGTTATCTGTGAGCCTGACTCCGTATCACTGAGCTGGGCCCCAGGCTGCAAAGAAAACCTACAGCTCACCTTTCCTCCCTGCTGTCTGGGCAGTGATCAGTGCAGCTCAGACACCCTTCTGGGTGGGGCGGGGGGGAGGGGGAGTGCAGGGAGGTGGGAGGGGGTGGAGGGAGGAGGATGGGGGTGGAGGGAGGTGAAGGGGGGTTGGAGTGGGTGGAGGGAGGAGGGTGGGGGTGGAGGGGGTGAAGGGAGGTGGGAGGGCTTGGAGGGAGGGGGGTAGGGGTGGAGGGAGGTAGATGGGGGTGGATGGGGTGGAGGGAGGTGGGAGGGGGTGGAGGGAGGGGGGTGGAGGTGGCAGCCCTGGGTGGCCCCTGGGAGCAGGTCTGAGGCCTCTGGGTCTGGGGCCCATTTATCAAACTCCACACCCTGGTGTTCCTGCCCCTCAGCAGTGCTCTGAGGGTGCGATCATGGTCCCCATTTTATTTTATTTTTTAAATATATTTTTACTGATTTCAGAGAGGAAGGGAGAGGGATAGAAACATCCATGATGAGAGAGCATCACGGATCGGCTGCCTCCTGCACGCCCCACACTGGGGATCGAGCCTGCAACCCGGGCCTGTGTCCTGAGCGGAACCGAACCCTGACCTCCGGGTTCACAGGCCGACACTGAGCCACTGAGCCCCGCCGGCCGGGCCTGGTCCCCGTTCCATAGCAGCACCGGAGGCTCAGATCGCGCCCAAGGCCCCGGAGCTGGGAAGCCGGAGCCGAGCCCCAGTGACGATGCCAAGACCTTTGCCCTTTGCCCTTTGCCCTGCCGTCCGAGGAGGTGGACGAGGGGTGCCCGCGCCCACCCAGGGGACAGGGAGGAAGAGCAGCCTGGCCGTGCAGAGCCACCTCTGTTCCTGTGGGTCCGACCCACAACCACAGCCTCTGGGGACGTGGTACCGGCTCGCGTCCGGCCTGCCCGCCCCCAGGGAACGTGATCCTGGGCCCCTGAGGCTCCTCCTGCCACCCGATCCCTCAGGCCGGGCCGGGTTTCCTGGCATTCGATGCCTCGGCTCACCGTCTGGTCCCGGGGCTCTGAGGCTCCCGCCCCTTCATCGCTCCGGTTCTAGGCCAGCCTCCCCGCCCCCACAGAAAGGGAGATCGAGCCCGCAACCCGGGCCTGTGCCCTTGACCGCAGTCGAACCCGGAACCCTTCAGTCCGCAGGCCGAGGCTCTATCCACTGGGCCACACCGGCCAGGGCGCGGGTGGGAGGTTCTTGAGTTCACACCCCACTCGGCTCCCGACAGTGACAGGCGCTTCCCGGGCTCAGGGCTCAGGCTGTGCGACCGACCGGCCCGCACGGGCGCCCCAGGCCCTGCCCAGCTCGGTCCGGCTCCCAGTGGTGAGCAGAAGCCACTCACTTGAGGATGTCTTTCTTATTGAAGAAGGTGCAGTCCTGCAGAGAAAACACAGCCGGTCAATTGTGTAGTCCTGGCTCCTCCTTCCTCAGCACCCCACCCCCACCCCACCCCACCCCACCCCCTCCCCCACCCCCACCCCCATCAGGGATGACCCCGTCAGCCCTGGGGCCAGGACAGTCACACCACCCAGCCCCCCAGAGTCCGCAGCCTAACGGTCCGGAAACCTCCTCCCCACGCCCTGGGCCTGACCCGGGGGCCTGCGTGCAGGACAAGGGCTGTGCCGGGAGCACGGAGGGGCAGAGGCGGGCGCCGTGGGTCCGAGGGACACCCTGTGGGATCGGAGGGGCAGCGGCTGGGACACAGCTCAGGAGTGGGGACGGGTGGGGCCACCCCACAGCACAGCCCCTGAGCAGGGAGCCTGGGGGAGCTGGGTGTCTGCGGGGCAGCTGGGTGTCTGCGGGGGAGCTGGGTGTCTGCGGGGGAGCTGGGTGTCTGAGGGGCAGCTGGGTGTCTGCGGGGGAGCAGGGTGTCTGCGGGGGAGCTGGGTGTCTGCGGGGGAGCTGGGTGTCTGAGGGGGAGCTGAAACCACAGGAATCCACGGGGTCACACTGGGAAGGTGACAGGGAGGAACTGGTGGCAACTGGACAGGGAAGGGCATCCACTATTTTCTTTCTTTTTTTTGTTAATCTTCACTGAGGATATTTTTCCATTCATTTTAGAGAGAGTGGAAGAGAGAGAGGGAGAGACAGAGAGAAACATCCATGTGAAAGAGACACATCCATGGTTGCCTCCTGCATGAGCCCCAACCAGGGCCCGGGCCGGGGAGGAGCCAGCCACCGAGGTCCGTGCCCTTGACGGGAATCGAACCCGGGACCCTTTGGTCTGCAGGCCAAAAGAAAGAGAAAGGAGGGAGGGAAGGGGGAGGGAGAAAGGGGTGGGTGAGAAAAGAAGGGATTGTGGCAGAAGGGGTGGGAGGCTGGAGCGGCCGCTGGGAGGGCGGGCAAGGAAGTAGTGGGCAGCCCTTCAGCCTGATGAGACCAGGAGGCCGGGCCAGGGCCCTGGCTGGGGTCACAGGGCAGGGATCCCGGGGTGGTGGGGGGCTGAGTGACAGGACTTGTTCTTCACAGAGGAGGTGGTGGGGACAGCAGAGGTGGAACCCCCAGAGGAGCAGCCTGGGGTCTGGGGGAGGCAGCCAGCAAGCTCGCTTTATTTATTTATTGACTTTAAAGTCTTCCTTTACACGAAATAAATAAATAAATAAAGTCGCCAGAAAAAAAATAAAAAAATAAAGTCTTCTTTAAAAAAAAAATATATATATATGTATATATATATTTTTGATCTCAGAGAGGAAGGGAGAGAGAGAGAAACATCAATGATGAGAGAGAATCATGGATCGGCCGCCTCCTGCACGCCCCACACTGGGGATCGAGCCTGTAACCCGGGCCTGTGCCCTTGACCAGGAATTGAATCCTGACCTCCTGGTTCATCGGTCGACGCTCAACCACTGAGCCACGCCCGCCGGGCCAGCCATGTTCTAGAGCAGCCGTGGGCAAACTACGGCCCGCGGGCCGGATCCGGCCGGTTTGAAATGAATAAAACTAAAAAAAAAAAAAGACCGTACCCTTTGATGTAATGATGTTTACTTTGAATTTATATTAGTTCACACAAACACTCCATCCATGCTTTTGTTCAGGCCTCCGGTCCAGTTTAAGAACCCATTGTGGCCCTCAAGTCAAAAAGTTTGCCCACCCCTGGTCTAGAGCGAGCATGTCAAACTCAAAGGCTAACATGGGCCAAACAAATGAGGCATGCGGCCCCTCCGGCTGCGAGTTTGACATGCTTGCTCTAGCGTGTGAGGGGTCTAGGATCTGAGAGGCAGAGAAGTGGTCGGGCAAGAAACCTGGACCTGAGGGATCACGGGCACCGGGGGGCCGGGAGGGGGGCAGGAAACCCCCTCACAGTGTCCCCCACTTGGGGAGGCGGCAGCTACAACTCGGGGTCACCCACGGACCCCCCCTGGCTGGCCCGTGGCCGGCCGGAGAGTACGAGGGAGGGACACGGGAGGCTCAGGTTTCTCCGGTCGGCGGGGTCCAGCCAGGCTCTGGCGAAGGAGCAGAACCCAACGCAGGGACTGGCTCCAAAGCGTCACCCAACGCCAGGCCGGTCTGAGCCGGGAACCCGGGCTCCCCGCCCCCATGGGGCTACTCATCACCCCTCAGCATGGCCTACCTGCTCACGGGTGCCCATCTGTGCCACGTCTGAGCATTGACCCGAGCTGTGCCCTCCGCCCGGAACGCCTCCTGCGGGCCCCGCTGGGCCTGCGCCGGCGCCGTCCAGAGCGACAGCCCCCTTCCCCACTGGTCTCCCACTCCCACTCGTGCCCTCCCCTGATCCAGGAGGAGCACACGCAGCCCCAACCCCCAACGAAAAGAGTGAGTCCCATCCCCTGGGAGCCCCACCAGGCAGGGTCCCGAATGGCCCCTCGGCCTTTGTTTACCTGTCTGTGAAATGGGCCCAGCCACCCACCCACCAGACAGACGGTGATTCAAGGCGCTGAGGGGTAAGCTCAGGAAGTACAGGGCCTGGTACAGCAGGTGCTGCATGAATGTGGGTCCCCCACTCCTTGTCAGGGCCTTAGGAGGGAGCTGGGAGATCTGTTCTTCACACACTGGGGCTCCCGGGAGGAGGGGGCCAGGGCCGCCCCAGACAGAGGACCCCCATTTTCGACACCAAAATGCATATTCCTGACGGGGAGGGCGGGCAGCGTGTCCCCACAGCACAGGGCACGCAGGTGACAACCCAGTCAGGTCCTCTGCCTGGGACGCGGGGAGGAGGCCCCCGGAGGGGGAGGCACCCCAGGGCATGGGCATCTGCAGCTCAGACAGGTTTTGCATGGGTGGGAGGGCCCTGGGGACCCCAGCCCCCGAGGGAGGGGACCTGACAGGTCTAAGGGGCGTGCAGGGGGGCCCGGGGAGGGGACCATGGCAGGCTGGTACCTGCCTGGCCATCTCGCTCCATCATGTCCACACTGGGCCGGAGGAAGAGCCCCAGGTCATAAGGGAGACACCCCAACTCCCGATCGCCCTCGGGGGCCGCTGTCCCTGCCTCCGCACCCAGGCAGGACCCCGCTCGGCTCCCCTTCGGAGAGTCGCGGCCCTTCCAAGGTCACGCCTGGGGCGAGGGCAGAGGCCGGGTGGGACCGGGGTGGGGGGGGATCGGCGGCGACGGGAGGCCTAGGGGGGCGGCGCGGGCTCACCTGGTAGTTGTCCAGCTGCTCCTCCGTGAAGATGGTCTGCTTGTTCCCCATGGTGCGCGGCCACCGGCCACCGGGCACCGCCTCCTCCCGCGGCCGCCCGGCTCCTGGCGCATCCCGCCGCGCAGTCCCCTGGAGGGGCGTGGCCGGCCGAGGGGCGTGGCGTGGTTGGAGGACGGGCGAAACCAAGGGGCGGGGCCTAGAAACGGGGCGTGGCCGGAGGAATCAAGTGAAGGGGCGGGACCTGCTGGCGAGACGGGGCCGAGCGATAGGGCGGGCGGAGTCAAACAGCGGGGCGGGGTCTGCGGAGGGGCGTGGCCTCGGGGCGGGGCACGGTCTGGGGCGTGGTCTGAAGACAGACGAAGTCTAATGAGGGGCGGGGGTCTGAAGCGGGGCGTGGCCTCGGGGGCGGATCACGATATGGGGCGTGGCCTTAGGGTGGGGCGTGGCCTGCGGTCGGGGCGGAAGGAGAGCTCCGGCTGGGAAGCCGACGCCGGAAGAGGGCGCTGCTGGCAGGTCCGGCGACAGCACCCGCAGGAGTGGGCGGGGCGAACGCGGCACTTCCGGGCGGGGGCGGGGTCAGGGCGCACGCGCGGCTGCGGGGCTGTTGTACACACTTTCGAGAGGTGCAGGGGGACAAGATGAAGGACCTGGCGCCCCCCGGCCATGCGGCGGGGGAGCCCTGACCTGTGGGCGCCCCTTGCGGAGAAGGAAGGGTCATTGCGGTTGACGCCGGAGGCCCCAGCAGACGCGGGGCAGGACATCTCCCTGCGCCTCTTAGCGGGGCGGACAGGGTTTGCTCGCCTGTCTCTGAATCCTGGGACACGGGCATGAGACTTGGCACCGTTTATAGGGCTCGCTGTGTCCGGAGACTTACTGTGCCAAAGGCCGGGGCGATGTCTGTGGCTTTTAAGCCAATGGCCTCACCGCCAAGTGCCTTTGAGGGGTCAGCCCACGTGTTCATTCTCACCCTCGGGACAGCCACTCTCAGGGGCCTCATCTCCACCCCGCAGATGAGGTCACTGCTCGGCAGCAGTGTAGTAACTTGCTCGGGGGCCCTGGGCTGGGCAGTGGCAACATGGCTGTGTTAGGGGCAGAAATAGAATTTTGCATCCGTTCTCATTTAAGAACTGCCTATGATCGTGGAAAGATTTAACCCACCTTGTTGCCCAAACAATGGAGTCCCACTCCAGCCTGCATTGCCTAGCTCCTCAAGCCTGGAATCCCTACGTCCCCATGTAATCTTGGTCCCTCTTCCCTATATAAGCAGCTGGCTTATGGGGGTTGGGGGGTTGCAGAGCAGGTTTTTGTGAAAGACCGCCCTCCCCACCCCCAGCAAGATTGGAATAAATGCTCATCTAGGATTCAACCCTGTGTCTGCTGAATTGGCTCGAGCAGTGGCAGGCAGCCCGGACCCATTTGGTTGTCCGTTTACAGCTGGACTCGGAGGTCACCTCCCCGCCCTTGGCTTGTATCGGACACGTCGGGTAAAAGGGACTCGGTCATGGGAGAGGGAAGTCAGGGTGTGTGACCAGGAGTAAAGAGATTGTGGAGTTTTAGGGCAGAGACAGGCCATCTGCACGTCTCCTTTCCCCCAGGTGGGAGCAGGAGAAATCAAAACCTCTCCAAACCACCCAATCGTTTTTACACAAGTTTTCCTTCTTCCTGCCTCAGATTCCACACGCCTGTGAACAGGCCAGCACTGGGGGCAGAGCCTGCTCTGGCACATTCTTTTACAATCGCTAATCTCTGTTTCACGTGCATTCCAGCCGTCCAGGTAGAAAAGCCAGAATTTCTGCTGAAGACCTGAGTTTTCAGTTCTGGGAGTCCCTCCTCCCACAGGTGAGAAATAGAAGCGGCAACCTGACTAGACAATTCCCACAACGACCACCCCCCCCTTTTTAAATAATATATATTTTATTGATTTTTTTACAGAGAGGAAGGGAGAGGGATAGAGAGTTAGAAACATCAATCAGCTGCCTCCTGCACACCCCCTGCTGGGGATGTGCCTGCAACCAAGGTACATGCCCTTGACCGGAATCGAACCCGGGACCCTTCAGTCTGCAGGCTGATGCTCTATCCACTGAGCCAAACCGGTTAGGGCAACAAACCCTTAAAAAAAATTTTATTTTTTTATTTTTATTGATTTCAGAGAGGAAGGGAGAAGGAGAGGGAGAGATAGAAACATCAATGATGAGAATCATTGGTTGGCTGCCTCCTGCACGCCTCCCACTGGGGATCGAGCCAGCAACCCTGGCATGTGCCCTTCGAACCCAGGACCCTTCAGTCTGCAGGCTGACTCTCTAGCCACTGAGCCAAACGGGCTAGAGCAACAAACCCTCTTTGATTGCTATTGCCACTGCCCTGAATGAGGCCCGCCCTCCCTCTTGAACTGATACAACAATGCTGTGAGGATCAAGGGGTACAGTTCCCATGTGACCGAGGAGGAATCCTGGGCTCAGAGGGGCACAGTGACTTGGCCCAGCGCCACCCAGCTAGGAAGTAGCAAAGCAAGGCTCGGTCGCATTCTCCGATTCCCAATCACCCTCCCGTGGCTCCCAGATGTTGGGTGTGGCCCCTGACAAAGAAAGTGTGTATATTTGTTTGCAGGAAGGGTGGGCCGAGGGAAGAGACGCATGGATGACATGCGCTGTGCCCATGTCCTGCAAGTTATTCCACAGACGCCTCTTAAGTCTATAGAGTTTGGTGCCATGATCTCATTTCACAGAGGAAGTAGTCTCAGAGATGAGGACTTGCCCAAGGTCACACGGCCCCTAATAGGTGGATTTAAATCAGGGCCCTGTCCAGGGCAGGGGGACGTGTGGTTACTTCTATAGGCATTGAGAATACAGCACAGCACAGAACAAAAGTAACTGCCCTCCTGAAATTCACCCCTGGGGGAGGAGACAAACAGTCAATAAATAAGTGAAATGTGAGATGTGCTAAGGAGAAATAAAGCAGGGGAGGGGGGCTAGACAATAGGGAGGAGGTGCTGCCATTTAAAATAGCCAGTTTGGCTCAGCGGATAGAGCGTCAGCCTGTGGACTGAAAGGTCCCGGGTTCGATTCTGGTCAAGGGCACAAGCCAAGGTTGTGGGCTGGATCCCCAGTGGGGGGTGTGCATGAGGCAGCCGATCCATGATTCTCTCTCAACATTGATGTTTCTATCTCTCTCTTCCTTTCTCTCTGAAATAAATAAAAATATATTTAAAAAATAAAATTAAAATAAAATAGTGGCCCCAGCCTTTGGTTCAGTGCAAGGGTCCCAGGTTCGATTCTGGTCAAGGACACGAACCTTGGTTGCAGGCTTGATCCCCAGTAGGGGGTGAGCAGGAGGCAATCCATCCATGTATCTCTCACATCGATATTTCTCTGTCCCTCTCTCTTCCACTCTCTCTAAAAATCAATGGAAAAATATCCTCCGGTGAGGATTTAAAAAAAAAATAAATAAAAGGAGCGATCAGCCTGCGGAAGGCCCAGCGACACGATCCCACCTCCGCGGTGAGTCAATGAATGAAGGAGTCGGGGCAGCCTGCCGGGAAGCCCCGAACCGCGCAGCTTCCGGGTCGCCGCGGCCTCACGTCACCGTGAGACGCGCCTGGCGATTGGCCAAGAGGAGGCGCGGAGAAACCCCCTGGGCGGGCTCGGGGGCGGGGCCTCCAGGGGGCGGGGCCCGGCGCGAGCTGGGGCGACTGCGCACTCGAGCTCGCCGTGCTGTCGCCGCGGTGAGAGGAGAGACGCGATGGCGGGGCCCGCGTGGATGTCCAAGGTGAGCGCGGGGCGGGCGGCGGCCGCGCGGGGCGGCGGGCCCGAGGCCGCGGGGGCTCCGTGGCCCGCGCGCGCGGCGTGGCGTGGCGTGTGGGCAGCCCGCGCTGGAGCGGGGGGATGACCGGGGCGAGGGAGGGGCGCGGCCCTGCTCCCGCCGGTTCCCCCCAGGCCCG
This sequence comes from Myotis daubentonii, assembly GCF_963259705.1. Taxonomy (NCBI): domain Eukaryota; kingdom Metazoa; phylum Chordata; class Mammalia; order Chiroptera; family Vespertilionidae; genus Myotis; species Myotis daubentonii. The sequence goes on along the minus strand of NC_081860.1, from coordinate 664,169 downwards.
AGCCCCGGTGCTGCGTCGGGCCGGACGGTCCGAGGCTGGGCCGGCTCCGCGCCGACGGCCGGGCCTCCGGCGTCCGCTGGGCGAGGCCGGGGTCACCTCGCGGGCCGCGGGCGCCGGGCAGGGGAGGTCCCGTGGGGAGCCCCGGGCCGCTTCCTGCCAGGTCTCCCTGCCCCCCCGCCCGGCTCTCCCGGGTCTGCCCCGCGGCTGCGTCCCCTCCGAAGGACACGGGCGCCCTGCGCCTTGGGGTTCCCACCGGGACCCTCGCAGAGGGAAGCCAGCAGCCCCGCACCTTTTTTGGGGGAGAACCCGCGACCTGGAGCGTCGGCGCTCCTGACAGCTGGGATGCCTGGGCCGGGCGGGGCTCCCACCATCCCGGCGGCGGCTGCTGGGCTCCTGGGTGGCGCTCGCCAACCCGCGCCGTTAGAGGTCATCCTCAAGGTCACGCAGGAAGTCGGTGTCGGGAGGGGAGAGGATCCCGGGCTCCCCAGGCGGCGGGGTGTCCCCGGGTCTCAGCCCCATTCTGCCGGCTCCGGGGTCAAGGTCACCCCACAGGTTAGAGGCACCGGGAAGGGCAGGCCCTCGGGTCCCCGGGGGCTGGGCACCAACAGTCCCCGAGAAATCTGACCCGAAAAACGCCATTTTTTTATTTTTATTTTTCCTGTAGAATTTGATCCTCTTTCTCCTTTGTGGTGAGTGTGATGTCCACATGCACCTTTTTTTAAAAAAAATTTTTACTTCTTGGTGAAAAAAAAGCTCGACCCTTGGAATGTAGGCGGCTTAGGTTTAAATCCCTGTACGGCCCGATGGGCTGTGCGACCCTCAACCAACGGCCGGCCCTCTCTGAGCCCTCACGGAGCTGTTTGGGGCTTAAATGAAAGAACTGGGGGTGCCCGGGCCCTGCCCGAGGAAGGCGTGGGCACCCACAGGTTTCGTTTGCAGTCGCCAAGCAGACCACGGTTCCCGGGCGTCTGTAAGGGTGTTACCGTAACCGGGTTCTGCGCGTGACCGCGTTAGACCTGCGTGTGCATGTGCGTGTGCGTGTGCCATGTCACATGTGTCACTATCTAAACAGAAGTCAATCCCTTAAGCGCAGAGCTTACACTTAATACCCAACTCAGCTGTGGCGGGAGGTGCACGAGGCCTGCAGACGAGGGATCATGGAGGGACCGCTGTCAAGGGCTGGTCGGGGTGTGTCGCCCTTGGCGTGGGTCTGCAGGAAAACACGCCGCACACACGTGGATGCTGAGAGCGTGCTGGGTTGGGGAATCAGAAGACAAGGCTCCCCTCTGACCTGGACTCCCCCCCCCCCCCCCCGTGACCTCTGACCGTCATTTGACCTCTGCGGGGCCAGCTGTTCCCTTTAGGGATTGGAGCAGAAGGTGCCCCCGAGAGGGGTCATTGAGGAAGACCCAAATGTTTGACCTGAAAACGTGGTTTCATTCTACCTTCGACGTCTCTCGACGACTTACACCCACGAAATTGGCTTGACAGTGCGTAGAGCTTTAAGTTCGCAGAGCGGAAGGCAGTCTGAGTGTTCAGGTTTTCGGGTCTGAGGCAGGTTGCCACATGGAGCGGAGACGTGAGAAAATAGTGCTCGGAAGTCCCCAGATATCTGCGAACTTGCCTTAATGCGGCCGTCAGAAATGGCTTCGTCTTTCCTTTTTTTAAAATATATTTTTCTCATTGATTTTTAGAGAGTGGAAGGAAAGAGAGAGAAACATTAATGTGAGAGAGACACATCGATGGGTTGCCTCCCGCACGCCCCCGACCAGAGCTGAGAACCTGCAACCGAGGTACGTGCCCTTGACCGGAATCGAACCCGGGACCCTTCAGTCGCAGGCCGATGCTCTACCCACTGAGCCAGACTGGCTGGGACCATCTTTGCTTCTTAATACCTGGGGTTTAATTCCGTGCCTGACATTTCTTCGTTGATATTAATATAGGTCTCTCGGCTGCTGGGGGCATTCCACAACCCAAAACAGGTGACCAGAGGTTTTGCTGGTGGTGTGAGTATAATTATGTCTTTTCTTTTTTTCCTTTTCGAAGTTTCTCAAGAAAGATGCTCTAACACATCATATAGCCCTTTATCTCCATTTACTTAGAATTAGGGTAAATTGGGCCATCCTCATACTGTATCTTAAAATTAGGGGCCAACATGCAGAAATCTATTAGGCCACATTTGCAAGAATTATGTTACAGCCGGCCATGTCAGCCTGTCACTCTGGAGGGAGCCTTGTTAAAAATAGATGGATTTTTCCCTTGGGCCTGTGACTTTATTTCACAACCCCGTTGGGTAAGACAGGTTTTCTTCCAAACCTCGTCCACGTTGAGAACATATTGTTGAGAAGCTTCAAAACCAGCTTCGCGTTTTTATGTTGTGAGCTTCCCCAAGAGCCGCAGGCGGCTCGCCAGGTGGGGGCGAACGCCTCCACGTCTGTCAAGTCCTGAGGCGTCTGCTGTCCTTACGCAGCCTGGATAGAGGGTCACGCTGGCGGATCCTCTATTTCTCCTGAAATCCATGCTCTTCCCGTCCCCGGCGCCGGAGTCCTGTGCTTTTAAAAGCTGACGCCACATATTTGGAGCCCGCTAAGCCTGTGGGTCAGTGGCCCCTGAATGCTGTTGCTTTAACCAGATTCATGCAGAACCCGGTTGCGTGTCCTGATTCCCCTGCTCCCAGGTCACATCCTGGTCCGTGAGGCATCTGTAAGACCACAGTACGTTTTCCCTGCCTTTACTTTCTGAGCTGCGGCCTCCAGCAGGCTTTAGTTTCGGTGGCCTGATGACGTTGATCCGACGTGTTGGGAGAACGGGAAGCACCAGCCAGCGGTTCCGGGCTCTGCTCACGCGAAGATGCAGGCGGCGGCTGCACCTCAAGGCCACGGGCAGCGAAGCGAGCATTTCAGACGCGTTTCTGGGAGCTCACGAGATGGTCGCTGCATTCTGCTGTTACTTAATTTCCAGGCTCCCCATTAAAAACAAAAAAATTAGCCTGGTGGGGAGGGGGCTGTATCTGGAAGAAATACGAAGAGGAATGAATCTTTTCAAAGAGTTCTGCAGTTTGTGCAGAACAGTGTGACCAGTCCCCCTGCTCAGGGACTGTCCCTGGGAGGCAAAAGACCAGGGGAACTTGAATCAGGGAATCTTTTTTTAAAAGTAGCAACAGGTGACCGGGACTGGGAAAAGCCAGGGAGCTTGTCTGGGCCAAACCTCAGGTAGGGGAGGGTCCCCGAGTGACGATGGAGAGTTTTCTAGATGGAGAGAGAGGGTCAGCCTGTTATCTGTTATCTTAATGAATTTAAATCCTCTCGTCATTTTCCTTGACGCTTTTTTATTTCCACGTTTGAAATGCTGGCTTCATTTTGTGTGCAGCCTTTGCAATAAACCGTTGGTGCTACTTTTTAAACACACTTGTCACTCTAAAGGGTACGATCACAGGAACTATTCCTGCTGGTTACAAGTTGACTTCCACGACATTTCTCACGAAGGAACCAGTTTTACAGAGAAACTCGGGAAAACGGAGACCCTCTCTGAGTGACAAGCAGACCCCAGGGGCGTTCCAAGTGCCGGGAAGTCTCACGAGACGGGACAGGGTTCCGTGAGAATCCGCACTTTCCGGGACCCGTGTGGAGAGCGAGCACTCGCCTGCTCGCGAAGCTCAGGACACTGCTGACATGTGTCGCGCTCTCTGCTTTCACAGACTTGAACTGATGGCCCCTTGGTAGCTTGTCTGAGAAGGAGTATCAATTGGGAGTCTCCCGAGCAGTTTTAATTTATTTTTGTTCCATCTAAAGAGCATCCGTTGAGTTCTTTGCACAACCCCTTAACTCTGGTACAGAGGACAGTGGAGTCGCTGTGTCTCGCCTCCTGATGGCCCAGGGAGGTCGGTCTGTTTTCTTAACGGCCCCCCCATAAATCGGATTTGTCAACGATGTTCGTTTAAACCTTCAAAAATCGATTCTTACTGTCTTCCTTGATGGCTTCTTTTTTGGTGATTTCTTCTATTCAGGTTCAGACAGTAACTTTAATTCCAGGAGATGGTATCGGCCCAGAAATTTCCGCCGCCGTGATGAAGATTTTTGACGCCGCCAAAGTAAGTGGACGTTAAAAGTCCCTGTAACGGTGACTTGTAGGAAAGTTTCTGAGCCGGTCGGAGTCTGTGACCTCTGAGGACGAACTGTTGGCATCCGTAGGAAGTGGGTATGGTCCGTTGTGGATCTGCACGACTTTAACTTGAACGTTGGTGTTCGCCGCTGCGCTTGAAGCTGCTGCGTTGGCACTGGTTCTGTGGGAAGTACTCGTGGGTCTCTGAACCCTGCCCGGGCATGAGGTCTCGCAGTCCTACTGTCTGCCGCCTCCTGCCTTCCGGCCCACGAGAATACAATTGATAGTTCTAGACGCTATGTAGATTTGAAAGGTTAAAAAGCAATTTCCGATGTGGCATTATCGAGTGTGAGGTATTATTCTAACAGCCCAGCGTCCCGGGCAGGTAGGTGTGGAGTCCTTTTGTTGTGGGAAGGGAGGGAACTTGGACTTTGACACGCTGCTCTGTCACTGCTGTTTATAGCTGCCAGGTGGTAGACTGGGTAAGATTAAGCCTGGATGAAGGTCCTTGTGCACAGAGCACATCTCGCTCTGAGCTCGTGCCTAGTGCACGCTCCACACCGAGGGAGGTGAGCGGCAAGAAAGGATGGTGCCTAAGACTGTCCCCTTCTTAGGTCATGTCATAGGTCTTGCATTTTTAAAACAGCTTCCTGAGAGAAACCGCCCAGGCCGTGCAAGTCACCCATTTAGAGTGAACACCTCAGTGGGTTTTAGTACATTCACCGAGTTGTGCAATCTTCACACGATCTAATTTTAGAACATTGCCATCACCCGAGAAGAAACCCCACGCTCATCAGCAGTCGCTCCCCCTCCCCCGTCGCTCCCCCTCCCCCTCCCCCTCCCCCCGTCCCGGCACCAGCCCACGCAGCCACCCAGCCCCTGGTCTCCACAGCTCGGCCTCTGTCCGTCTCACGCGAGCTGGGCCTGTGAGAGGGTCTCGGGCTGGCTGTGTCTCCTGCAGTGTTCTCAGCCCATCCCTGTATCAGCTGTCCGCAGTGTTCCTTCCCCACTCCTGATGGTGCTCTAATTATAGCCGCGTGAAGAGTTGTGAGAAACCGAAGCGGGCAGGTGGCAGCTGGGAGTGCGACTGGACGGGTGACGCGGGAGTCCCCTGGGCGAGCTGGAGAGTGACATCTCTTCTTTTTTAAAATATATTCTTACTGACTTCAGAGAGGGAGGAGGAGAGAGAGAGAAACATCCATGATGAGAGAGAATCATGGACCGGCTGCCTCCTGCACTCCCCACACTGGGGACCGAGCCCACAACCCGGGCCTGTGCCCTGACCGGGAATCGAACCCTGACCTCCTGGCCGGGCAGGACTTCGCTTCCTGCACCCCGGGACCTTCCTGGGCCTGCACGGCGTGTGTTCGCCCGTCGCGCCCGAGGGTGAAGTGTGTGAGTAGGTGGTGGGGCGGTCGCTCATGCCGTCTTTCCCGCTCGCCGCGGCAGGCGCCCATCCAGTGGGAGGAGCGGAGCGTCACCGCCATCCAGGGCCCCAGCGGGAAGTGGATGATCCCCCCGGAAGCCAAGGAGTCCATGGACAAGAACAAGATGGGCCTGAAAGGTAGGCGCGCGGCGGATGCGGATAAAGCCAGCCAGGGGCGGGCAGCGCCCTCAGCGCGTGCTGTGTTGTTCGCTGTGGGACACACACTGAGGGCAGATGGTGATGGCCACCCCATCAGCACCTCATGGACACGTCCAAAAATGCTGACTAGTGAAAGCTTCCTGAGCAAATACGCTCAAGGTTTTATTATTTGTGTAACTGATTCACTTTATTGTGCTGACGGGTGGTCGTCATCATCTGGCCACTCAGTGTAGTTTCCCAGCGGAAACATGAAGTGTCTGCTGGCCAGGGTCAAGTGAAAGTACGTCTGTCCTGACCTGGGCTTATCTTCGCCCACTTTTTACATTTTTATGATTTTCGTTAACACGCGCTTAAGGTCACAATTCAAAATCCTGGCTTGACGTTACGAGACAGGCTTCCCGTCCAGGCCGATGGGGGTGGATCTCATCTGCCGCTCCCTGGGGGGCCTGGGCGGTTTCTGCTCTTGCTCTTCAAAAAGAACTGGGTTTCTCCTCCGTTTCTAAGGGACGGACACAGAGCGGGGGCACTGCTGGTGGCGAGGGTTAGGCCGTGTCACGCTTGGTCCTCGGTCAGTGAACATTCTAGAAAGCTTCCCGTGGGGACTCCTTCCTCCATCTGACTGTGGGGCGGGTGGGGGGCGGCGTGGACGTGCCCCCGATGGAGAGAACGCCCGACCCGGAGGCAGGGCGCTGCTGTCCTGGCAGGCGACTCGCTCGCGGGTGACGGTGCCCGCTTCACGAAGCGCATGTGCGCCGGGTCGCACGCCACGGGACACAGGCCTGAGCGCAGCTCTGTGGGAACTGAAACCATCGGGCTTTCACGGAAGCACCAGGGGCTTGTGCTCATGAAGGAGGGGTCCTGGGGTCATCGGGGACGCTCTTCTTCACTGCAGGCCCTTTAAAGACCCCGATAGCCGCCGGTCACCCGTCCATGAACTTACTGCTGCGTAAAACCTTCGACCTTTACGCAAACGTCCGACCCTGCGTCTCCATCGAAGGCTATAAAACGCCTTACAACGACGTGAACATCGTCACCATCCGGGAGAACACGGAGGGCGAGTACAGTGGGATCGAGCACGTGGTACGTTCCTTCCCGACGCGCTGTTCCCGGCCGGGCTGCCTCCCGCACCCGGCCAGTTCAGCTTCCCAGCGGGAATCTCTGTAAGGGTGGGCCTCTGTCTTGGTCCTGGGCCTCTGGCCAGCGGTGCCCACGTGGCTGCTCGGGGAAGGGCATGGGCCTGGGAACATGCCCCCTGTTTGAATTTTGAATCCGGGCTTCACAGGGGTGCTCATGGGCAGGTGGCCCTCTCAGCACCTCAGTTTTCCTCATCTGTGCAATGGGTCCACACGAACCCCACGGCCGCCCCGCATGCGTGACACTAGCCACGGTTGCTGGCACCGGGAGCCCGCCACTCAGGCTGCTGTTGACAGGCAGCTGCCTGGTGCTCGACGCTGCCACACCCTTTCCAGCAAGGCCGGCCTTCCTGTCTTTCAGATCGTGGACGGGGTCGTGCAGAGCATCAAGCTCATCACCGAGCAGGCGAGCAAGCGCATTGCGGAGTTCGCCTTCGAGTACGCCCGCAACAACCACCGCAGCAACGTCACCGCCGTGCACAAAGCCAACATCATGTGAGTCCTGGGCCGGCTTTGAGGGGGGAGCGGAGGTGGGCTGCCCTCTGCCCAGCTGGTCACTGGTTCCTGGGGTCTCTAAAACCACCTGTACCCGGCGCGGGGGGTAGGCCTCCTATTTCATGTGCCTCACCGGGCGGGTGACGGGAGCAGATTGGGGGAGGGCAGGATGCAGTCCTGGGAGGTTGAGGAGGGGCTGAGAAATATCAGGCTTCCTGGCATCGGGGACCCCAGCGGAAGTGGCCCCGAGAGCGTCTGTGAAATGGACACGTGCTCGGGCGTGAACTGGTCTCGCTCCCAGTGGGAGTGCTGGTGGAGGTGGTGTTCTCGACGTTTCCTTCTCCTCTGAGAGAAGTGCAAACAGTCACCCGTGTGAACCACGGAGAAGTGAACCTTGTGAAGCGATTTGACTTTCTTATTCGCAGGCAGTTCTGAATTCTGGCTGCTACTGCCCGAAACGTAATGGCACCGTCATCGACATGACCCAGCTGGGCCTCTGGGCCTCCATTTCGTGAACTCACATTACTTCTCTGATTGGACGCTTTTCTTTGAGTCTTTGCTTTCAACAGCTTTTGTTTGATTCGACACAGGCGCATGTCAGACGGGCTCTTTCTGCAGAAATGCAGGGAAGTTGCCGAGAACTGCAAAGACATTAAGTTTAACGAGATGTACCTTGACACGGTGTGTCTGAATGTGAGTGTCGCTCCCCGGGCTGAGCTCTCTGTGGCGGGGGGAGGGTGTGTCTGTGTGCGTGCAGGTTTGACGGCTGGACGCACCACGTGTTTCTCGCAGATGGTCCAGGACCCGTCCCAGTTCGACGTTCTTGTCATGCCCAACTTGTACGGGGACATCCTGAGGTAGGTGGCCGCCCCGTCAGCCTGGTGCCTGCTGGGAGCTGGGCGTCGAGCTGTGGCCGTCCAGCGGGTGGTGTCCGTGGGCACACGGTGGCTTCTTCATTCACGTGCCGCGCGGGCCTGGCCCTGCTCCCTGTCGCGAGCTCCTGCTTCGCGGTCTCCACGGGGGTCCCTGGCTGGCTGGTGGACTGACTGCGTGTTTTCTGGATCGCTGGGTAGGTGGGTGGTCATTTTTATAGACTTTTTGGTGACTTCCAACATAATTTCAGACTAACAGTGAGAGAGGTACCCAGGGTGCCTGTGTTCTCGGCCACCACGGTTCACCTTCCGCCACGTTTCCTGTTTCTCCCCTCCGCACACTCACACGCATGCTCACACTCACACACACACTCACGCACACGCTTACACACACACTCACACACTCACATGCACACTCACACGCACACTCACGCTCACACACACTCACGCTCACACTCACGCACACTCACGCTCACACGCACATTCACGCTCACACACACACGCACGATGTTGGCCACGTGGTGACGTTCTCGGTCCCTCCTCCTCACACTCACCAGCTGGTGTTCTGTTGGCACAGCTTTTCCTTGTCCCGTGTCCCGTGTGTATCTGCCAGTCAGTCAGGACTCTGTCTTCGTTCAGTGGCTGTGTCCATCACCGTCAGGCACGGGGGTCCTGCCCTGGGCCGGGCATCGCTGTGAGCGGCCACTCGCTGCTGGCACAGCCCTGTGCTCCGGCTCCTCCCGACTCCCAGCTAGTCCTGGGCCGTTTCCCCACGGGGCCTGGTCCTCCTGGTGGAGGAGGGTGCTGAAGGCTGAAGACGAGGTGCTGGGGGAGATGTTTTGTTTCTCAAACCGACACCCGACGTCCGTTCTGCCCCCAGCGACCTGTGTGCGGGACTGATTGGAGGGCTCGGCGTGACACCAAGTGGCAACATCGGCGCCAACGGGGTCGCGATCTTCGAGTCGGTGAGGACCCTCTGACGCCCAAAGCAGAACGCGGGTCGGACGGCTGAGGACCCGGGAGGGGGACCCGTATAGACGTGTGAACTCTTGGGTTTTCGCATTGTTGGAAGAAAGTGATGCTTTGTGGAGGTTTTTTCATTCATTTCCCAGCTTTGTGTACTTATCCTTCCTCAGTTAAAGTATTTTAGCAGAAGTTGATAGAGATGGTCAGTCCCTAGTTTGCAATTAAAAAAAAAGTTCCTCTTGCCCTTGCTTTCTGTGCGGCGTTGTTTCTCGGCCTTTGTCTGACGAGGTGGGGCAGCCGCTGCCCAGGGTCTCCCGGGGGCGGCCCTGACGGAGCTGCTGTCCCCGGCAGGTCCACGGGACGGCCCCGGACATCGCGGGCAAGGACATGGCCAACCCCACGGCCCTGCTGCTCAGCGCGGTGATGATGCTGCGCCACATGGGCATGTTCGACCACGCCGCACGCATCGAGGCCGCCTGCTTCGCGACCATCAAGGGAGGCAAGGTACCTGCCGCGTCGCCCCGAGCGCGTCCTCCGCGGGGTTCACCTGGGGGGGTTCACCTGGGGGGACGGCCGGCGGCTCCCCGCAGCCTGAGGACTGACGCAGCGCGGCGTCCTCCTCGAGGTCCCCGGTGGACTCCGGGCGCATCCCTGCATTTCCTGAGGGAGGGGCCGCGTTTCGCAGGAGAGGGCTGAGAGGCCTGAGTGAGCGCGGGGAGAGCAGGGGCTGGGGAGGCCCGGTGTCCCCTTGGGGGCGATGGGATCTTGCCCAAGGCCGTCACATTTTCTACGCGGCTTTTTCGTCCTCCCGGCAAAAAGCTATTCTGTATGCTATAAGGTATGAAAAAGGCACCACACTGAGGAATGAGGTAAGGTCTCGGGCCTCCAGGAGCTCCGATCTGCCGACGACAGGGTATTGTACGTTACACCACGTGCGTCAGAAATGTACAAGTAGAACGTGGTGCTTGCAGTTCACCTAAAGCTGTGTGACAGCACGCCACCTCGGCACACTGCTCTAGGAGGGGGATCCTGTAATGAACCCCATTTCATAGATGAGGAAACTGAGGCACGGAGAGATTCAGTCATCTGTCTAAGGTCTCAGGTCCCCATGGCAGAGCTGGGTCACGCCCAGGCGGCTCTTGCCCAGCAAGTTTCACTGTTCCCGTAGCGGTGGTGGCCACGGAGGCGATGGGTCTCCCTGCACGCGGGCGGAGAACAGGAGGTGATGGCCCCCATCACCTGAGGCCTCTTCCTTTTCCAATCGAGTAGAATCGCCTAGTGCCACGCTGGCCATTCGGACGTGTCCGCTCAGTGGCATTAGCACGCTCACACCGTCGTGCCAGTGTCGCCACCGTCCGTCTCCGGACCTTCCCTTTTCCCAGTGAAACTGCCGCACACCGTGTCCTGCTGACGGCCCCGTTTCACGTAGCACCCTGTTTTCAGGGTTGGCTCCTTTAAAAACAGCCCTATAATCTGAAGTCACTTCTTGCAGCGAAAAGGCAAGAAACCCAGACCTGTTTTTAACAGCCGGAGAGTCGATTGAAGGGCAGAGGACTTTGCATTTTTCTCTTCTGACGCTGCTGCGTCTGAATTTAACCGACGGAGCCACAGAGAGCAGAGCAGGGGGCTGCTGGTGACGCAGGACGGGTGGTGGGAGAAGTGCGTGGAGGTCCGTGTGGGCGTGGCCAGAGGAGGCGCTGGTAGAAAGCGCGGCTGTGACGTACGTGCTGCCTTAGTCTGTTTCCCAGCCTCCAAAACAGATCAAAATAGGTCTTTTAAGTTTCTTCAACTTTAGGAATTCCCCAGGGGATTCACGAATCCTGTCTAGATGTGAGGTGTCCGTCATCAGTGTTTCCTGGGGGCCTGTCCTCTGGGTGACGTGCTGGGCGCCGTGAGCGTTGGGAGGAGCCGGGGGAGGAGAGCCACCAGGACTCGCTCGGCTGGACTCTCACCGGCGCCTTTAGCAGAACTCTCCTTGCTCTGGCTCCGTGCGATGCGTTTTTAATTTGCTTTTCCCCTTCCTCAGAGCCTGACAAAGGACTTGGGAGGCAATGCCAAGTGCTCAGACTTCACAGAAGAAATCTGCCAGCGAGTGAAGGATTTAGAGTAAGGCTTCCGCCGACGTGTCCGCACCAGCCACTCCTAACGCCGCCACGTCCGCCGCCTGAGAGCACGCCCGTGTGCGCTGGGCCCCCCGTCCCCGACCGAGTCCACTCCCATCGGCCTTTTAACAAACCTGAGCAGAGGATGCAGGCCACGCCCGAGGTCTGCTCCCAAGGACTTCCCAATGCTTGTCTGGTTGGTCGATGTCTATTTGGTATATATTTTTTGTAAACTCTAAGCGGACTGTATCATTTGCCATTGTTAAATCATTTACACTTCAGTTAAAACAGTTTTTCCTCAGCTGTAAATATGACACAGAATTAATAAGAAAACATCTAACTTTTCAAAGAAAAAGTTGTCCTTAGCTTATGAAAATATACTAGAAATAAAACAGAATACTGACGTAATCGCACAAGATGACATTCTTATGACATGAACGGGCACAGGAGCAATTTCCTAGGAAAGTTGGGGTCAAACACAGTGACTGGCCTATTCCTTTATGACACCGACAGGACAGTGGTCTTTTCTAAGAGTTACTGAGGGCGGGTAGACTTCCCAGCCAAGAAATAGACGAGAGGTAACTGTCGTTGAACAGACACAGGTAGTAGATTGGCTACAAAGACAGATGCGTTGCTGGCTCGGTGCTGGTTACCTTGAGGTTCCCTTTCCTGAGCTTCACGAAGGGCAGGGCCGCAGTCGCTTGTCACTGGACACACGCTGAGCACCGCGGGGAACAGCTCTGACGCTGACGGTGCGCGGCCGCACTCCTGCAGCACCTCACACTCCACCGGGCCTGCTGAAAGCCTGACCACGCTGTTCACTTACGTTTCCACGGCCGCCCTCTCGCTTCCCCAGAGCCCGGCCACCAGGCGGCGAGGGTGCAGGGCAGCAGGCGGCCTCAGATGCCGAGTCGCCATCTCCATCAACAGGCAGCCGTGTGCCCCTGCCCCTCGTGGATCCACGCAGACCTGTGCTTGGCGTGAGGCACCCAGGTCACGGGGGTCCCCAACGACACCCCTGCGGGTGCTTTTCAGGCTGGCCCCCGACTCACCGCCTTCCCTGTATTTGCTGTGTAAGCTGCTACTCCTGCTTTACTGGACTGCGAATGCCGGCTCACACTGATTAATAAAGAGTTCAGAGCTGACTGTGTGCTTCCTCTCCCCCTCCCTCTTCCTCTCCCCCTCCCCGTCCCCGTCCCCCTCCCCCTCCCTCAGGGCCTGGGGCACTGGCACGGCCCTGGGAATGGCCGCTTCGCTTGCGTCCTGAGTGGCAGGGGCAGCGTGCTGGCGCGGCCCCTCTGCTATGCGGGCACCCAGGGTCACTCGTGCCCGCTGCACACAGTCCTGGGGGCTAAAGACCCACCACCCTGGGCTGCTCCCACCTGCTCAACCGACAAAACAATCACCAGTCCCGCCGACAGTTGGGTTAAGAAGTTTAATATCCGAGTCACACGTTAGGGCTCACAGGCAGCTGCAGCTCTAGGAGCGTCGGGGGGGGGGGGGGGGGGGCGAGTCCTGGGGAGCCCTGGGCGGGTGATGGGCTGGCCGCCCGGCAGATTCCAGAGTGAGCGAGTGGCAGCCGAGGCTCCCCGGCATCCGTAACAGAATCCGCCCTCGCCCGCCGCCCCCCCCCCCCCCACCGGCCGTTATTGGCCCTTCGCTCTGGAAGGGAGCTGGTCCGTCACCGGAACACACAGCGACGCTACAACTAGAACTACGCACACGGAAGCGTCTCGGAACGGCCGGCTACTTGGCCGAGGCCCGCGAAGGGGGTGCCGGGCCCCTGGGCCTCACCGCGGCCAGCAGCCCCGCCCGGCCGCAGGGCAGGGGGGCAGGGGGGCAGGGGGGCAGGGCACCTTCACTCCAGGTAGAAGGAGTCGATGATGTCTTTGTACTTCTCCAGGACTGTCAGCCGCTTCAGCTTCATCGTGGGGCCTGGACGGGAAATGGGAGAGCGGGTGTGAGGCCTCAGGGATATGGGCGTGCGGTCAGGACCCAGGATCGCGAGTCCTGTACCTGGAATGAAGCCACACCACCCGGCGGCCAGCCCCCGAGCCGGCCTGAGTGACCTGCTCCTCACGCGGCCGCAGGCCTTTCTCTCCTGTCCGTCGTCGTGAGAGCACGTGCAGGCCCCTGACCCCTGACCTGCACCCATCTCAGACTTCCATGCACTTGAATCAATGATTCCAGGGCCAAACAGGAAGACGGCAGGTCCTGCCCTGGCCCTCGGGGCCTGTTTCTGGGGCAGCCGGAGGCCCCTGGTCTGCCCACACCCCGAGGGAGCGGGGAAGTGGCCCCGCAGGTGGCCTGCCGGCTGACACTTCTGGAACCTCAGGGGAGACCCCAGCCAGCACCACCTGGCGAGCAGCTGGACTGCTGACCCGCAGAATGACAAGCGCCTGTGCTCTGAGCTGCTGAGTTTGAGGTGACGTGTTGCACAGCGAGGACGAACGTGCCCGTCCTGTCAGCTCTGGACATGATGCTCTGCCGGCCCGAGATGGGGGGGGCCCTGCCGAGAGGCCTTCCCCATCCCCGGGCGTGGCCTGGGTGCGCCCTCCAGAGCCAGGTGGACACGGCTGATTCTCGTCCCGCGAGCTGGACGCCCACCTGGTGCTCACTCACGCTGGGCGGGGTGACTGGGGACTCCTGACCGAGTCATTTGTAGAGACTGCTCAGCGAGGACATCTGTCCGGCTGGCCGCGCTCAGTGCTGGGCCAGACAGCCGGACACGCGCCAGGGACGCCCTCAGCACGGCCGCGGCCGGGCGGCTGCCTCCAGCCTGGGGTCCGAGGGCACCTCACGGAGGCGGCACTGCCAGCTCCGAGCCCTGAAACGCCCGAGACGCCGCAGAAGTGCCTGCCTGGCTGAGGCCGCGCCACAGGCCCTTCCGGTTCTGAGGGCCGCGACCCGAGGGGCTTCACCCCGACCTGCCACGTGAGCTGCCTGCAGATTTCGGGGTCTCACCCACGGGAGGCCAGTGGCCCCTGGTGATCTCAGGGGACAGTGGTCCCACGGCCGCAGCAGTCGGATGTCACAGGTTCAAACTCACAAGTTCCAGCCCAGACCTCGTCCATGTGACAGGCTCCCCCACGGCCACGCCCTGAGCAGTGTCCTCCCACTGCAGGAGGTGGGCGCTGCCACCACAGTGCCTCCCGGGCCCCGCCAGCCCCCCACCCTGCACCCGGAATGGGGGGGCGGGGAATAAAAGCTAAGCAAGCCTACCCAGCTCTCCGCCCGAGATGGAGAAGTCCCTCTCGAGAATCGCCCACTTCTGGATGTGGTAGGGCCGGGCGGCCGCGTTCCCGTTCACCCGCCGGATGCCTTCCTCGATGGCCCGGTACACGGCCTCGTCCTTGCGGCCCACGATGTCCGACACCCGGGTGGCCCTGCTGCCCACCCGCTGGCAGAACTCCACCGCCTGCTCCGTCAGCGTGTCGGTCGGCTCGCACGTGTCCGGGTCCAGCGTGCACTGCAAAGCGGAGACCATCAGCCGCGCCTCCCCTGCAGGACGCAGCCCGTCTGAGGAGTCACTGCCGGAGCCCGGAGGCGGGGCCTGCGAGCTGTGGTTTGGGGGTGCGGCTGCCACCCCAACGGGTGGAAGGAGCAGAGGTCTGAGCTCAGAGCTCAGAGACCTCGGAGCGAAACCATGACCGAGAGCAGGGCCCACAGCTCCTGCCTCGTCCGGCAGCTGGAGCCGAGCGGGTGGCTGTCCCAACAGCGCGCTGCCCGCACCCCCGGGGGCAGCGGAACCTCCCTGGGGGACGGCTGCCCGTTCCCGAGCCCAGGCCCGACCCAGCATGCACTGTGTGAACGCGGCCGCGGGCGGGCGGGCGGACCCACCTTCAAGGTGAGCAGCATGGATAGGAACTTCCTCTGGTCCCCGATGAGCACGGCGCTGCTCACAAGCGGCAGCTCCGTCTTCACCGCCTCCTCGATGGGCAGCGGGGCCACGTTCTCCCCGCCCGCCGTGATGATCAGCTCTGGGGGGCAAGGCCAGGCCGGCTGAACCAGGACTCAGCCCTCGGGGGGGCCAGAGGAGCCGGTGGAGAAGCTGCACCCCTGAGCCCCTCTGACCTCCCCCCTCCCCCCTCCCCTCCTACCTCCTACGTCACCCCTCCCTGCCTCTCACCCCTGCAGGCACTGTGCCCCCCGCCATGTGTCAGTAACTCACTTCACCCTCACCACAGGCCATGACGGGAGGGCAGCCTTCCCATTTCACAGACGGGGAAACCGAGGCACAGAGCGGTTCAGTGACTCGCCCTTTCAGTGCAGCGCCGTGCCCTCGCCCAGGCGTGCTCACTCTGCCCTCGGGACACCCTCTCCTTCTCCCCACTGTCCGACAGGCCGCCTGTTCTGCCAGGACCAGCTCTGCTGCCTCCAAGCAGCCTGGTCCGCCTCTCCCGTCACTGATGCCTTCTCTGCGCGTTCTCATCAGGTGTCTGCCCCTCCTCAGGCCCCCCTGCCATTCGCCTGTGCACGGGGGGGGGGCGCTGCCGCTCTGGTCTGCCCTCTGAGGGCGGCTTCCTCCCTGAATAACGACCCTCAGGCACTTCGGCGACACTGTCCTCCTGCCCCCCGTTCCGCCCAGTTCCTTGAAGGGAAGCTGGTCCCACCCTGTGCACAGCCCAGTGCCGACCCGGGCCCGGCAGATGTTGCGTCACTCGGGCCAGTGGAGAAACACTAACGTTTATGTCTTCAGATGTCCTGCAAAGACTTGCCTCACTTCTCTAGGGAGCCTGAGTCCCGGCCCCACATCTACCGGCTGGGTGGCCCCGGATGAGGGCCTTACCCTCTCTGGCTTCCTCATGAGTCATAACACGGTGCCCAGCACGGCAGAGGCCCCCGAGGAGGCACTGCCCTCGCGGGTGCACATGGTGGGCCCGGCGCCCCCACCCCGCCCCTCACACCTTTGAGACGCCCCGTGATGTAGAGGAAGCCGTCGCCGTCCAGGCGCCCGAGGTCGCCGCTGTGCAGCCAGCCCTCGGCGTCGATGGCCTCGCGCGTCTTGTCCTCCATGTTCAGGTAGCCCATGAAGACGGTGCGGCCCCACATGCAGATCTCGCCGATGCCCTCCGCATCCTGGTTCACCAGCTTCGCCCGGCAGCCGGGCACCACCTTGCCGGAGCTGGGGGGGGGGGGGCAAGGGCAGAGAGAGGCCTGGTCAGAGGGAGCCAGTCCCTCCAGGCCCGGGGATCAGCCCCCGAGGGTCCTGGGATCCCCCACATCTCCGTCTTCCCCGATGGCCAGAGGTGCCCCTCCCAGGCCTCTGGTATTCTAACAGGGCCCGGGGCTGAGCAGCAGGGCCCAGGAGAGGGTTCAGGTGAGTTCAGCCCGAGAGGTGACCTTCACTCACTCTCAGCGCTGACCGTCCTCTCTGCCCACCCGAGGCCGGCCCTGCCCCAGCTCCCACCGTGTGGCTGGGCCCTCGGCGATGCCGGGGCACCTAGCACTGTGGGGTACACGGAGACTCCTCCCCTGGAGCCCTGCTTTCCACCACAGGCCGGGAAACACGGCGGAGACCGGCTCCCTGTGACCCCAGGGGTGTGAGCAGGGCGGGGGCGGGGGCGGGCACCGCCCCAGGTACCTGTACAGCCGGAAGTTGCAGGGGCTGGACATGAAGTGGGGGCCCGAGGTCTCGCTGAGGCCGTAGCCCGAGTACAGGCGGATGTTGAGCCCCAGGAAGAAGCGCTGTGTCTCCGCGGTCATGGGGGCGGCTCCGTAGAAGCTCTTCCGACACTTGGCGAAGCCCAGCGCCTGGCGGACCTTGGCCAGCACCAGGTAGTCCGCCAGCCTGGCCGCGAAGGGCTTCAGGTCGCTGGAGGGAGAGGGAGCAGGGGCCAGAGGAGATGACACGCGCGCGCCCTCTCCGAAAGGCTGGACCCTCAGCCCGGCCAGGGGCGCAGCGGTGAGACCATCTCCCGGATGCGCCCGAACTCAGGCCGACCCCTGGTCGGGGCGCGTGCCAGGATCTCCCTCCCACTCTCCTCTCTCTGAGCCACAAACTAAACCTTAAAAGAGACAGGATGGGTATTCAGTGGGTCGCACTGGCCTGGCCTGTTCTCTCCTGACCGCTTGGCACCAAGGCCCAACCCATCACTGAGCAGTTCACCTACTGGCCCTGCCCACGAACATGCGTGCACACAGAGGTGCATACATGCCT
Organism: Myotis daubentonii; assembly: GCF_963259705.1. Lineage (NCBI taxonomy): Eukaryota > Metazoa > Chordata > Mammalia > Chiroptera > Vespertilionidae > Myotis > Myotis daubentonii. Next base: position 646,755 of record NC_081860.1, on the reverse strand, counting down.
CGAGCCGGGAAACAGACTGAGCTGTGTAAGGGCACACAGGCCGCCAGGAGTACACGTGTGCAGAGACCGGAGCAGTCACGCCTAGACACCCCTGGACAGACGTGTGGGAAAGCCCGTAACTGCGCCGACACGCACAGCCCCTTCACGCCTGTGCACATGAAGCGCAGGTGCAGACACGTGCACACGTCTCATGAGACGGACACCGGCCACGGAGCATCTCTAATCTGGTCCAGGCCAGACTCATGCACCAGCCCCCGCAGCACCGTCCGCGGGTTACAAAGCAGCTGCGAGGCCACTGGGAGGCCGGGAGGCCGGGAAAGCCCACCCCCTGGCCCCTGCTCCCGGGAGGGAGGGAGTCAGGCCGCATGGTCAGAGCCCAGAGGCGGAGAGAGGACGGGGCTCTGCACAGGCTCCCAGCGCGGACAGGCCGGGGGAGGGGGTGTGGGGGGGGGCGCACTGGGGCTGTGACCCCGCCTCCGTACCTGCTGGGGCAGGTGAGGTTGTGCTCCAACATCACCGCCATGGCCCACAGGAGCATCTTGCGCCGGATGAAGCCGGACTGAGCCGCCACCTCCTGGATGCGCTCCATGATCTTCTCCCACACCCGGGGCACCCCCATGTGCGACGTGGGCTCCACCTCCCGCAGCGTGTCCACCAGGCTCCCCTGCCCGCCGCGGAGAGGGGCCCCGGTCAGAGCCGCGGCTGGAGGCCCTGCGCCGGGGTCAGCGCGCACCCGGCTCAGGCACCTGCTCCCACGTGGACGGGCGCCCGCCACCCGCCCCCATCGCAGGGCACAGGCTGTCGGCTGCGGCTGCTCTTTCCTCCAACGGAGCCTGATGCTGCTCAAAGGCTCCCGAGGTGCGGGGTGACTCCCGGTCTAACCCAGAGGCGCCAGCCGCCCCCTAAGCCGTGACTGGGTTCGGAGTCGACCTGGGACCCCACCTGGGCCAGTGAGAGGCCCCCTGGGGGAGCCACCCGGGGCTCCCGGGAAGTCACCTGTGGCTAAAAGGACCCAGAGCACAGGTAGCGGACGAGGCCGGCGTGGGGCAGGGTGGGGCGGGGCCACGTGCGACCACCTGACTCCCTCTGAGGATGTGTCCTTGGGCCACAGCCCACAGAACCACTGACTGGACTTTCTTGTTCAGCCGCTGAAGGCTGTGCTGACTGCAGCGGGAAGACCTCTGACTGACACAGGACGGGGAGCCGGTGCAGCCCAGCGCGCACCCATCCCCATGAGCACACACGCGGGCGGGCCCTGGCACACACCGGGGGCCCCCAGGCGGGCAGAGGGCAGACTGACCTTCAGGGCGTCGGGCTGGGCAAAGCAGACCTGAGCCCCCCACTGGATGCCCGTCCACAGGTCGTAGATCTGGGCGGCGATGTGGCTGAGGGGCAGGTAGCTGACCACCACCTCCTGCTGGGCCTCCGCGGGCTGGATGCCGCCGGCCTGGCTGCCGTACCGAGCCGTCCACGTGATCTGAGGGCGAGGGGCGGGCCCGCAGGTCTACACGCCACCCTGGAGGCGCGCACGTCTGCAGGTGCCCGCGGGCCCGGGCTCTTTCTCCGGGGGACCCCTGGAGTGTCTGCCCCCCTGGGCATCTCTGCAGGAAACCCCCATGGACAGCCCCCCCCCCCACCGCCCCGACTCTGTGCTGGGTGCCGTCTGGACCACAGACTCTGTCTGTCCCACGCATCCCTGCTCCCCGAGCCAGGCCCAGAGGAGCCGCCCAGCCCACCCGGGGCGCGGCCTACGTTGTCCTGACTCAGCATCACGCCCTTGGGGCTGCCGGTGGTGCCGGACGTGTAGACCAGCGCGCAGCACTGGTTGGGCTGCTGGGTGCTGAGGATGGCGTCCAGGTCCTCCTCGGGCACCTGGCCCCCCAGCTCCATGAGCTCCTCCATCTGTGCGGGGGAGAGGGCGGGGCCCGGGTCAGCGCGCGGCCCCGACGCCCCCCCCCGGCCCCCCGCCCCGCGCCCAGGCCTCTGCCGTACCGTGTACACGCTGGCCACCTTCTCCACGGGGGTCTCCCCGTACATCACCACCGCCTTCAGGTGGGGCAGGTTTTCCCAGATCTGTGTGACGGACAGGGGGCTCCACTGAGAACAGAAAGGCCACCTCCTGGAACGAGCCCGTCGCTGGGGGCCCGTCTGCGGGCGGAGGCTTTGTGGGAACGGTCACTGGGCTCCCCAGTCAGCCTCAGGCCCAGCAGGACCCGGCCTCCGGCTGCTTTCCCGTCGGGAGGCCGTGGGCGAGCGGGGCAGGCGGGGTGGGGAGGACTCTCCCGGGAGGACCGTGTGCCCGCACAGCGAGGCGGAGAGGGAGCGGAGAGAAACACAGCGCAGGTGGCTCACGGACTCGGGTGACGGAGCCGAGCGGGGAAAGCCCGGTGGACAGGAGACAACAGGGACGCAGGTGGCAACACGTAACCCCGTCAGCCTTCCTGACAACATTAACATGGCGCGCATTCCAGCCTGCAGCGCCCACAGCGGCAGAACGCGTTCTTTCAGACACGCACGGGCCGTTCCCCGGGGCACAGCCTGGCCTCCCAGACCCTTGGCACTGCGGGTCCCAGACCACCGCGGCCACGCCAGCCGCCATCTTTGTGCTGTGGAGGGTCTCGCCTTCAACGTGTAAAAAACACAACCGTGGCCGTCTCGCGTGGCTCAGTGATTGAGCACCGACCTATGACCCAGGAGGTCAGGGTTCGAGTCCCGGTCAGGGCACAGGCCCGGGTTGCGGGCTCGATCCTCAGTGTGGGGCGTGCAGGAGGCAGCCGATCCGTGATCCTCTCTCGTCACTGATGTCTCTCTCTCTCTCTCTCTCCCTTTCCTCTCTGAAATCAGTAAAAACATCTTAAAAAAACAAAACCACCACCTGGGCGAGGCTCGATCAGACAGACAATTCCCAAACACCACGCTGCTGGCAGCCACGCCCACCTGCTCTGCACCCAGGCTGCTTCAGGGGGCACAGGGCCCCGTGAGGACAGAGAAGAAGGCGAAGGAGAAGAGTCCTGAAGGAGGACTTCACGCCGTCGCTCACGAAATGATTAATTGGGCAAAGGTCGTGAGCGAGTCAGGTTGACCCGGACGTCGCGTGGCCACCTGGACGCCCGGGCAATTGCAGCCTCTGCACAGCGTCTCACCTGCCCTCACCCGCCCGGCGAGGTGGTGCAAGGTGAGGTTAACAGCACCACCTACAGGGAGCTCCTGCCCACAAGATACGTCCTGAAGTGCAGGGCCCACGTGATCTCGCGGGAACAGAGCACTGGGGTGTGGGAGGCGGGTGACCAGATCCTGGAGGCTCTCACCCATGAGCCCGGTCAGCGTCACCGGGGGGCGTGCGGAGCCGAACGCGGCCTGGGGGGCCCACACCCTGAGTTTCTGAGGCCGTGGGTCTGGGATGCGGCCCGAGGACCCACATTTATTTTTATTTTTATTGATTTCAGAGAGGAAGGAGAGGGAGGGAGAGAGAGAAACATCCATGATGAGAGAGAATCACGGATCGGCGGCCTCCTGCACGCCCCCTACTGGGGATCAAGCCCACAACCCGGGCACGTGCCCTGACGGGGAATCGAACCGGGGACCCTTCAGTCCGCAGGCCGGCGCTCTACCCATCAAGCCACACTGGCCAGGGCCAGGGACCCAGATTTCTAACCAGCGCCCAGGCGAACCGAAGCTGCTGGTGGGGGCCGCATGGGTCTGAGGGGCAGAGGTGGGGCTCTGACTTGAACTCAGACACTGAGGGACACCGGGACACTGATTCCCACGCCGCCTGTGAGAGACACTGGGTGTCACACGTGGACGAGCGGTCTTCCTTGTTTTGGACGGGACACAGTTACTGTGATTATTCAAGAAAAGTGTCCCTTTTTCCAGACGCATGCTGGAATTTTCAGGGACAGAAAGGGCGCCGTCAGAGATCTGCCTGCAAATATTTCGGCTCGAAGAGTGCGCCGGTGAGAGGGGCGTGGTGCGATGTCCCGCCTGGCTGTTCACCGGGCGATCGGCACCCCCGAGCCCACCGTCCGCCTCCGTGTTCCTCCGGAAACTTTCGTAACAGCGTTAATCCGGGTGCTTACCAGGCGCGACATTTCCTAATTCTGGGCCTTGGCTTCTGTTGCCAATGGGCCTGGGAGGGGGCACGTGGATTAGATCTACATCCGCGAGGGGTGTTGTCTCCCCGAGGGAAGGAACAAACTTCTGGGGGGCCTGAAGCTCTTACAGCGCCCGCCCCGGGATCGGAGGGGAGCTCGTGAGGAAGCCCCCCCCCACCCCAGGAAGCCAGGCCCCATGAGCCCGGGGTGCCTGGCGGGTCAGGCACCTGCCACCACCCTCTGCCTCTGTCCCTCATCCGTGTGGTGAGGGGCCTGGGGCTTCGGGGGAGGGGGGCCCCCAGCACAGTTCATTCTGGGCCGCATCGTCCACACCCCAGTCTCCTCGCCCAATCCCCAGCACTGATCCAAGCCAGACAGACCGACACACAGAACAGAAGGTCCTGAAACGCAGGGTCCCCAGGGGCAGTGAGGGGCCAGGCCCCCAAGCGGGAAGGCAGCCCACTTGCTGGGTCAGGGAGCCCATCTGATCAAAACCAAACCCCAGGTCCCTGTGCCTGGGAGAGAGGGTCTCAGCTCATCGCCACACGCTCCGAGGGGGAGCACCACAGAGCCCTGAGGGCGGGAGCTGGCGCCTCGCACACGGCGTGGGGCGCGTGGACAGGGCCCGTCGGGGCGGCCTGACACCAATGAGGAGGCAGCACCCCTCCAGGGACCCGCTGGCTCAGGAGGCGCCCCAGCTCCTGCCGTGTCCTCGTCTGCAGAAGCCCCGACACAGCCTCCCTGCGGCCCCCTCGACTCCGGGGCCCAGGGTGTCAGGGCCCTGTGCCACCCACGGGGCACACGACCCTTCCCCGGGCCCGGAACCCCGGCCCGCGGGGCCTGGCCCTGAGGTCACAGAGGCGGCTGGCTGAGAGCACGCTTCCTGGGTGACGTGGGGCATGTCCCTTGGACTTTCTGGCCTCAGTATTCTCATCTGGCAAATGGGTCTGAGTGCAGGGGGTGACTGAGGATGAAGGGGACTCTGCCAGGGGGGTGGGAAGTTCTCTGAAAGCTAGACGGCCCCAAGGACCCCCAGTCTCACCCCCCTCACCCTTCTTCCCCCCAAACCTTCAAGATCTTCTCCAGCTGCTTCTGTGCGTCGACCACGATGACGTTGGCGCGGCAGTCGTGGGCGATGTACTGGCAGGCCTCGGGGGAGCTGGTGGTGTAGATGCCGGTGACGATGCCTCTGCAGGGGACCAGAGGCTGTGTCCACGCAGGCCCGGCAGCCCCCCTCTGCCCAGCCCCAGCCCCAGCCCCAGGGAGCTCCATGGCCAGGCAGGCAGGGCTCCCACAGACGCTCGCACAGCCGCCCAGGCAGAGGGGCCCGGGGAGAGGTGGGGCGTTGGGGAGGGGTGGGGGCCTTTAAAAAGAAATAACCGCCTTCTCTTCCCTCCCTGCCCACCTCCCGCCCCGGGGCTCGGCCCCACCCGCCGCTCACCCTGCAAACACGGTGCCCACGGCCGAGAAGAACCACTCCGGGGAGTTGAAGCCGAGGATGGCCACACTGTGGGCACGCTCCAGGCCGAGCTGCGGGCGGGACAGACAGACAGCCGGGTCAGCCGACGGGCAAGGGCCTCCCGGGGCCGTCAAGACCCCTCCGAGGCCTCGGAGCCCAGGCCACCCGTCCCCCAGCCCCCTGCTGCCCCTCAGCCCAGCACCCGCCTCCCAGCCCTTGGTTTGAATGTGCCCACACGTGCAAAGCCCCTATCAGGTGCCTGCACCGTGAGGGCTCCGTGCACGGGACACCCGGTGTGGGCCCAGGTGCCGGTCATCGGGGAGAGGCCCGTCGGCCCAGCGCGGGCGGGCGCCCTGGGAGGGAGGTCTCCCGCGGAGCCTCACCTTCAGGAAGCCCTTGGCGGCCTGGCGGGCCTGCAGGTAGTACTGGGCGTAGGTGATGCGCTCCCAGGAGCCCTGGCGCTTGAAGCCCAGCGCGTGGAGGTGCCCGTACTGCTCCAGGGCCCGGCAGAACATCTGGTGCACAGTGTAGGCGCGCTGCTGCGGGCAGCTGGGGTCGAGGCGCAGGCGGACCCGCCCGTCGGCCCGCGTCGTCCACAGCGCCTCCTCTGCGGGGTGGGGGCAGAGCACAGCTGGGGTCCCCTGGCCCCGTGCCGTCCCCAGCCACCCCGGCCCCCCCACCCCGGGCAGAGCTGCCCGCCCTCTGGTCCCAGCAACGCCTCGGGCACTGGCCGTGGGGCGGGAGGCAAGCCGGGGGCTGCCTGGAGGAGGAGGCTGACAGCCGTGGAGGACAGCAGGACAGCGCGGAGGAGAGGGAGCAGCGGGGGGCGGTGGCCTTGACCCGCCCACCAGCTACGAAGCCTGTTCTCAGCAAAAGTCTCTCACTTTCACACGGACCATTTTTTTAAAAAAACCACACGACAGCACCTCCTTGTTCTAGGAAACCACAGCAGTTGGGGAGGATGGGCCGTGAAAGGGACGGGCCGGCCCGCGCCCACCCCTCCAGGTCCCCGCGCGGACGTGGCGCGTGTCCGAGTGTCCGTCCTGCGACAGAAACGCACGCGGGGGCGTCGGGATTCATTCTGCGGCTGTTGCTCTCTTCTCACCCAAAGTGGGGAAGGGTCATGTCCCCGTGGCATTAGTTGAGGGCGGCAGCCCCACAGCCCTCGGGGGCCGGCGGGGCAGCGGGCCCACGTCCCCATCAATAATGGATGACGATCAATAATGCAGGAGCGAAGCGACCCAGGCGTCGGTGCGGCTCGCGGGGGCGGCGGCACAGGCCTCAGGCTCGCGCTCGGGCCCTGGAGACTCGCCTCGTCTTTCCGCTTCGGATGCAGGCGAGGAACGGTGCCCGCTCACTAGGGAGGCCACACACAGGGCAGCGGTGGTGACCGGCGGCCCAGCGGTGCCCGGGAGGCGGCAGGGCGGGCTGGCGACCGGGGCCGGACGGCACAGGCCTCCGGCCGGGGGGCTGCCGCCGCCGCGCTGGGACCTGGTGCCCAGTTGGAAAGGAAACGAGTCGCCTGCAATCTGGGTGTTTATTTGTAATCACCTGGTTTTTAAAAGGCTGGCTCACACTTTAAAAAAAAGAGAAAAGTATTATGCGAAAAGAAAAAGAAAAAAATACTACGTGGACCAAGTCAAACACAGCCGCCAGCCACGCCTGCATCCTGGGCTCGCGTGGGGCCGTCTCCCCGCGGCGGGTGGGTGTGGGCCGGACGTGTGGACAGGACACCGCGGCCTGGCCTCGCCGTTCACTCCACTTTCCCCGACACTCAATCCCGCCCCCAGCCGCCTCCCGGCTCCCAGAAGGACAGGTTTCCACAAGCGGCTTCATGGGTCAGAAGAGACCATTTTCGTCTGATAATCGCTCTGGACAAAGCTCCTTCCCTAATTTCCTCTGTCCCGGGATGGACTCTCCCCAGCTGCAGGCCCCGAAGGCAGAGCCAACGGCTCCTGGATCCTGGGTGCAGGGCCCAGCCCAGGGCAGAGGTCAGGGCCTGCGGGGAAGGACGCGGTAGCCCAGTGATGGCGAACCTATGACACGCGTGTCAGAGGTGACACGCGAACTCATTTTTTTGGTTGATTTTTCTTTGTTAAATGGCATTTAAATATATAAAATAAATATCAAAAGGATAAATCTGCCCTAACCGGTTTTGCTCAGTGGCTAGAGCGTTGGCCTGCGGACTGAAAGGTCCCAGGTTCGATTCCGGTCAAGGGCGTGTGCCTTGGTTGCGGGCACGTCCCCAATACGGGGCGTGCAGGAGGCAGCTGATCGATGGTTCTCTCTCATGGATGTTTCTAACTCTCTATCCCTCTCCCTTCCTCTCTGTAAAAAAAAATCAATAAAAATATATTTAAAAAAAAATATATATATATATATAAGTCTGTTTTACTATGGTTGCCAATATCAAAAAATTTCTATATGTGACACGGCACCAGAGTTAAGTTAGGGTTTTTTAAAATGCTGACACGCCGAGCTCAGAAGGTTCGCTGTCACTGCGGTAGCCTCTCCCCTGCTCACCGCAGGCGGGCTGGACCGAAGGACCCCGTGCCCAGGGACCAGGCCGCGGCCTCCCCCGTCCTCCCGGGCTGACGCCCGTCCTGCCTGCCCAGAGGCCCTGCCTGCCTTGTCCTCTGGCAGGAGTCCACTCGCCCAGGCTCGGGGCCTCAGCCTCTTGCCAGTGGCCAAGCTCCCCGTGGGCGTGGGAGCTGCGAGGGCAGCGAGGCCGGGGCTTTCCCAAGGCGCAGCGTGCACCTTCTGCCCTCCCTCCCCCTCCCTCCCCCCTCCCCCCTCCCCCCTCCCTCCCCGCTCTCCTGCTGCCAGGCCTCCTTATCAATCGCCCACTATGTGGGCGCCGGGCGGACGGGCAGGCAGCTGTGCGCTCTCAGGGCTGGGCCGGGAGAAAGGTGTTGAGGCTTTGCACTGCCGGAGGGCAGAGGGGAGCGGGTGCTTGCTGTGCCCTGTGGGAAAGGCGGCCGGTTCCTTGTGCACAGCAGGGATGCCGGCCCCAGGGACTGGGGCTTTCGGGACGGGGACAGATGTCTCCCCCAGGGCCTGGCCCGGCCGCAGGCCCAGCAGGGTCCCTCTGTGGAGAGGGCCCAGGCCAGGCTCTCGCGGAGGAAGGAGGAGGGGAGCCAGCCCAGGGAGCCCTGTGGCCCCGGCACAGGAGACAGGACAAGGCCGGCCTGGCCAGCACGGTCTGTCTGGACTTCGCACGGCGGAACTGCGTGTCCCGGCTACAAGGCTGTGGTGCCCGGGGACCCCCAGCTGCTGCCTCCCAGCTTCTCCCTGAAGGGTCAGAACTCCGAGTTCTGGCCACGACGCCGTGACCCTGGGCAGAGCCCGCCCTCCCTGGGCCCCGCTTCCCCGGCCGAATTCCACCGGACGGGCAAGACGGCCCGTGAGCCCCCAGGGCCACCGTTTCGGCTTTCTGTCCTCACCCAGGGCCTGCTCTCGTCCAGGCCTGGACCACCGGGCGAGGACAGAGTCTGGGGGGGCGGCGGGTGTCCCCCGGAGCCTGCGGCAGGGGCGCCCACACCTGCTGCTCACAGGCCGGGCCCCTGAGGGACAGGCAGGGGCGGACCCCGCGGCGTCTGAACGTCTGGGCCCCGGCGCCCCTGCCTGAGACCAGCAATGCCTGCCACTCGACGGGGTGCCCTCCCCCAGGCCCCGGGACTCGGAGCTCTGCTTCACTGCCTGCACCCCTCAGGCGCCTGGGCTGCAGCCACGTCCTCCTGGGCACCAGCCCGGCCTCCTGACCTCTCCCCCGCATCCGGCATCCTGGGGGCAGGCGTGGGCAGCTCGGGGCCTGGACGGGGCCCAGAATGCGAGCTGACAGAACTGGACGTTCTGCTGAGGAGACGGTTTCTACCGGGATCCCCGAGGCCCCGCTTTCCCTGGCTGGGGGGTGGGGGGGCAGGATGACCCCGTGCCCATTCTCAGGACAGGAGTCCCCGGGGGCCTTTCCTACCTGCTCCCTCCCCTTCCCCCGGAAGCTGCCCTGACAGGGGGGCTCTCCTTGCCCCCCAGCTCGGGCTGTGGACTCCCCAGGACAAGGGGAGGGTCCCGCTCCTTCCAGCCAAACTCCACCCGCCCCGTGCCCTTGAAGCGAGCGTTTGGGGAGGCAGAAGCGAGGGCAGAGCTGGGCCCGCACATCCCTTACCTCACTGGGCTGGGGGCCAGGCTGGGCTGAGCGCCCAGTGGGGCGGGAGTGATCGGAGACCTCCCAGCCCAGGCCCGGCAGCTGTTCTGCCCCATCCCCGCCCCCGTTCCAGCTGGGCTCACCCTCAGCCTGCAAGGTCTAGAGAGGAATGCGTGTCCATGGCCAGCACCAGGCTGTCCGGGGGGGGGGGGGGGTGTGTGTGTCAGATCCTGGCCGCCCGGGGGCCCGATCCCATCCGTGGGGGGATCTGCCCTCAGGAGAGTGGCCACCGGGAGGCCAGGGCTCAGGACCCTGGAGCTTCCGGGGAACTCGGAGACCTGTGGGCATATGTCCTGAAGGCAAGGCTCCCAGAGCCCCCGAGGGCTACAGCCCAGCCATTAGCAGGCAGGGCCTGGGGGGACCCCAGTCCAGGCACCTAGGTCCCCCACATCGAAGGAGAATGACAAAGAGCCCGAGCGGCCAGGGCAGCCCGAGACAGCTCCCGAGCCTGGGGCTGGGGTACGTGCCCCTCCCTGGACCCTCCCTGCTTCTCTGGGGCTCAGGGGGCGCTGAGCTCCCCACACTGGCTCCCTTCCCGCCCGAGTGGCCACCACCGGGCCAGGACTCCGAGCGCCAGGGCTTCACGTGTGCCAGGCCCTGATGCCGCCGGCCACTGAGCACCAGAGGAACCGAGCCAGGGCGCGACCGGCCTGCCAGAGGTGACCAGCGAGTCAGGAGGTGCCCGGGCCTGGAGGAGGACGGAGGACGTGGGAGCGGGAGCCCCTCCTTCCCCGTCCCCCCCTCTCCCCGCCCTCCCCCGCGGAAACCAGTCGGTCCTCCTGGCCCGGCTCCTTCCTTATCTCTGGGGACGGGCGTGACAGGTGCGTCCACCTGGGAGGCCACCCCTCAGGCCAGGTCCCTTCCAAGGCCACTGAGACCTCGGCTGGGAGAGGGCGGCCTGACTGACGGCAGCTCAAGCCCCCCGGGGGGCACATGGTCTCCAGGGAGCCAGGTGGCCTGGGTCACCCCTTACGCCCCTGGTGCCCAGGCTCCTCATGACAACGGGCAGGGGCCTGTGCCCGCTCCCACCCTCCAGCCGCCGTGCTGTGAGAGCACAGGGTGCGCCTGTCCTGTCCCCACCAGGCTGCCCTCTGAGCCTGGAGCGAAGAGGCTTTGGAACGCGGCCCAGCCTCTGCCCCTTCCTCCTGCCCCGGCTCTGGCCTCATCCTGCCCTGTGGGGAGACCCTTGGCACCGGCCTCCCAGCTGGCCACCACCCACGCCCCAAACCCAAACCCGTGAAGAAATGAGGCAGTGCCAGGCGTGCACGGATTGCAGGACACACTACGAACACACGACCAGTTCAAACACGGCCCGACACTCGGCTCCCACTCCCTGGCCAGCTCCCACCCAACACCCCAGGGAGCGGGGCCCCGAGCAGCCTGACGCTGGGAGATTCACAGCCAGGGCACCTGGCACCTGGGGGAGCGCGACCCACAGGTGACAGGCGGGCGGGAGGGCGGCCCCAGGACAGCGCAGCGGAGGCAGAGCCAGTGACCCCTGGCCGGGCTGCTCCATTTCCTAAGCTGCCGCTGTTGCCACAAGGTCACTGCACAGCCAATAAAGAACCAATAAGGTGCGATTATCTGACGTGAAGGTCAGGGAGGGAGCACGTGACTCAGCCTCCAAAGCCAGCCCTGCCTGCGGCCTGCCCCTCGCCCCAGTGCCCCGCCGGCAGCGCCAGGGCCTCCCTCACCCGCCTCCTCCGGCCTCGGCCCCACCCCGAGCTCCCAGCTCCACCGAGGCCTCAGCTGCCCATCCCTGCCTCTCCCCCCCGACTTCTAGGAGACCTCTTCTCCCACCACCTCCGTCACGTGCTGGAGGGTGTGGTGGGGAGTCCCCTCCCGCCCCCCACGCCCTGCCCTGTGGCTCTGTCCTTGGCCCCCAGCACAGCTGGGCTCTGCATCCAGCAGCCCCGCCCGCCCTGCCCAGGCGCCCGGCTCACCTGCCGAGTTGGGCTGAGCATCCTTCTCCGGGGACGAGAGGTCGAGAGCGTGGCTTAGGGACTCTTTGGAGAGTGTGTGCCCGTCGGTCAGGGAGCTGGCGGGTAGGAAACCACTGTTAGAACCGGCAGACACGCATCCGGGCCCGGCTGGTCTTGCTCCGTGCCTCCCAGTGGGCGTCGGCGGACCAGACCCCCAGGAGCGGCAGGGGCTGTGCCACCCCACCCGGCCTGTGCTGTGTGACTCTGGGCAAGTGCACGGCCCTCTCTGGGCTTGGTGTCCCCATCCAGAAGGACACCAATGGCCTGGCCCTGCAGGATCCGGGCACTGCCTGCCTCATAGAGTGCAGGCTCAGGGCTGGGTGGACTCCCCCCCTTAACCCGCCCCCGACCCCCCACCCCCAGGTGTGAGAGCAGTAACTCAGCAGCTCAGAGGGGAGCCGGCACGTGCCTGGCTCTCAGGGGTCCGAGCAGGCCCAGTGGGGCCTGTGGGTGGCCCTGTCTTCACCCACAGGGAGCAGCATGGGACCCGGAGGCCTGGTGGCCGGGGCAGCACAGCCCGGTGGTGACTGGGCCTCCCTGTGCCTGGGCACCACGACGGGGCCACCAGCCTCTGTGGACGAGCAGGTGGGGGCCAGCAGGCACCTCAGCACGGAGCCGGGCTGCGGCCACACAACCCCGGGACGCTCTGGGTCAGCGTGTGAACAGCCCCCTGGGAGCTGTGGTCTGAGACCTGTGCCCGGGGGGGGGGGGGGCCCTGCCCAGGCAGCGGGCCAGTTACCTGCTTCTCACATGCGGCCTCGCGCCTTGCAGGTACCACGCGTTCAAACTAAGTTTGCAGACACACCTGGGCCCACCGGGCGGCAGTCTGCTTAAGAACCTGAGACGAGTTTTAAAGCAAAAGACACCAGGAGGTTATGACGGGAGAAGGAAGGGAGAAGGGGCTGAGTGGGGGCCGAGCGGTCCCTCCCGGGGACCTGGGTGAGCAGGGCCTGGCCGAGGGGCTGGTGCGGGCCTGCTGTTGCTATGGAGACCGGCGGGGGGGCGGGGGGATGCTGCGGGAAGGACAGGATGACCGAGCGTGTCCCTGGGGGAGGCCTACGGTGCCGGCGGGGGGCACGGAGGGCCTGGCCCCGTGGAATGGGTCCGGCTGACGCGGGCCCCAGGCATCGCGCTCCACCTCCACGTGGGGACAAACACGGGGACGCTGCCCAACAGCCGAGCGCGGGGCTCAGCCAGCCGCGGGCCCCTGGGAGCGTCCGGGTGCCAAGTCCGTGTTCCATCTCGCCCCGCCCTCAGGACGGCTGGTCGCAGGGCCACCCGGGGCTGAGAGCGACCGGCCTTTGAAGTCAGCGGCCGGGTAGCCACCCGCACATTAGCGGAGGCCGCGGCTGTCACCGCCGTCCCCTCCCGCTTCCGCACAAACAAGCCTGTGTTTAAATCCCCCGTCAAGAGGCCCGGACCGCGTTCCTCCCGCTCGTAAAGTCAGGGCAGCTCAACCAGGACCGAGCGAGCAGAAGCCGCCCGAGGAGGCCGGGGCCTTGTTGATGGGGAGCACCTTCTCAGGCGTCTGGCACCCATCCCATGGCTCAGACACGGCCGCTGCCCCTCCGCTGCCTGCCCTGCCCTCCCGCAGTGACAGGTGAACCCTGGGCCCTGCCTGTACCTGGTGTGACAAGAACACCTCACTCACCCCCACGACGGCCCGCGGGGTCTCCCCCAGCCTCTGCCGCGTGCCTGGCGGAGAGGAGGGCACACCGACCCTCCAGGTGGCCCTCCCAGCCTTTTCCTCGAGGCCCTGCAGTGGGATGCGCCTTGCCCATCCTCTGAAACGGGACTCGCTGACCTCCCTGGGCTCCCTGCTCACTCAGGGTCAGCCCCCGCCACAGACCGGCTGCCCGGCTCCTAACCCCGAGGCCCCTGCCCAGCTGGCCGCTGCCCACGCGTCCCCGTTCTCAAACCCTCCCGTGTCGCTAATGGTCAGCTCCCCACGCCATCGTGCTGGCACCCCACCGGCCTCCCGCTCGGCAGCCGACCAGGAGAGGAGGCGGCCACGTTGGACGCCGAGCCTGTGGGACTGCAGGCTCCCGCGGGGGACCTGCCTCCACAGCGGAGCCCGTGACGTTTCCCTCCGAGAGGCACCGGGTCTGGGGGCGGCCCTACTGTCCCGACTCCCCCAGAGCACGGGGCCTTGCCGAGCCTTGCCGCTGTCCGGGAGGCCCCTGGCGGGCACATCCGCCCGGCAGGTGGGGTGCGACGGTCACCGCGATCAGGACCTGTCGGCCGGACGAGCGCAGGAGGCTGCCACTCAGGACACGGAGAGCCTCCTGAGCAGAAGGCAGCGCCCGGAGGCAGGCGGCGGCCCCGGGCGGGAGTCCCCGCTGACAGGGAACAGTCACGTGGGGAAAGGGCCCAGGAGGCGGCCCTGCCTCTGCTCTCCCCTCTGGAAGGTCCGAAAGGGTCACCTTGCTGAGGGCGGGGCCTGCACCCACCCAGCGCACACACACTAGAAGCACCTTGCCTACCCTGCATCCACAGAAGCAAGCCCTCCCCGGCACTGCCCTCCAGCACCGGCCCCGCAGCACGGGGAGCGAGAGCACACACTGGCAGGGCCTGTTTGAGCACATCCCTGTGGGAGGCGGAGGAGTCCACAGCCTGCACGCTCCCTCTCTCTGAGCCGTCTGTGGGGGATGGGCCTCTCCTTTCTGCAACTGTCTTGTCAGAGGAGCTGATGGGAACCACTGAAGACAGAATCTGTCAGGCCTCCTCCAGGAAGCCCTCCTGGATTACCCCCAACACCCTTTCACCCTCTCGCCCTGGGACACTCAGGGAAGCTCCCCGAAGAACAGGGCCAGGCCTGCCTCAGCTCTGTCCCCGGCCCCGAGCAGTCGCTGAGGGGCACCGAGGGGCTCGGTCACACGGCTGGATCGAACCTTCTCGAGTCCCCGCTGTGTGCGCGACACGTAGTCGAGGGGCGGCCTTTTCCCACGTGAGCCCCTCAGGGATGAGAACCCATCTCCCGTTTGTTTCTGCTGCCCTTTCTTCCCAGCCGGCCCTCAGCAGCCAGGCCACTGCTCCGTATACAGTAGGTGCCCAATAGGTGCCTTCTGGCAACAACACGGCACCGAGGCTCACGTGGGTGGCCCCCCGGGCTCACAGGCGGACTGGCTGTGTGACAGGGAAGTCACGGGACCTCTCTGGGCCTGTTTTCTGCCTGAATCTACAGCGACTGGGAGGGTAGCACGACCCGTGAAAACGCTGAGTCAGCCCTCGGGGTTGCTGGCGGGGAGGGGGGCTGAGTGGGCGAGGGCCGCGAGGGGCCTGGTTCCTTACACGGTCCTCAGGATGGAGCTGGCGGACCTGAGCAGGAGCACCTCTGGCATGGTCCCCGCGGGCGGCGCACCCGCACCCCTCGGGCTCGCCGGGGGGGGCTCAGAGAGCGTGTGCTGGAGTCCCCCGGGGCAGCTGCATCAGCCCCAGAGAGGCCCAGTGCCACCAGGCCGCCCTGCAAGAGACACAGGGTGAGTCACGCCCAGCGCGGCCCGGCGGTCGCCCTCCTTCCTGCCGTGACTCACCAGGCCGGCACCCGGCTGTCATTTTTGCTCCCTCCTGAGCCCACAGGCCTCGCAGGATGCGGCGGCTTTGGGCGCCCGTCTCTGGTCCCCAGGCCCCACTGCCTGCCAGGGCTCCCCCCACCACTGGCTGCCCCCCCTCACCCCGCCCCGTGACTGGCTCCAGGTCCTGCCTCTCTGCTTGGGGGGCAGTCGGAGGGGGACCCTCCCCACGCACGATGGAGACTCTTTGCAATGGGGGTGCTGCCCACTTACTCCCCGTCCTGAGGACCGAGCAGGGAAGAAAAAGCCTGCCTCGCCTGGGCTCAGCTCTCAGCGGCAGCCATGGCGCCTACGAGATGCGGCCGGGCCTCTCCCGTCCCCTGAGGGGACCCCAGCCCCTCCTTCCTCAGTCTGCACGCTGTGTCCCCTCCGAGCTCAGCCCCACTGGCCGGAGGACCCCACCGCGGGCTCGGGGGCGTGCTGGGGGGCTGGCCAGCGCTCACCTTCCTCCGCGTGGCCAGCAGGCTCGGGGCTCAGCATCCCCCGGGCTCTCTGCTACGGCTCCGAGTGTGGGAGCTGCAGGGCCAGTAACTGGGTTCCAGGTGATGAGACAGTGGGCTGGGCGCGAAGGGGACCCACCCCAGCTGCCTGGGGCTGCCTGAGGGTGTGGCTCCAGATACCTTTGACCCACCTGGCACGGCCCCGCTGCCCACCTGCGAGCCTTACCCAAGAGGGACCTGCTGGTGCGGCTGGGAGAGGCCCTGGCTGTGGGCCCTGGCAGAGCCGCAGGAGACTGTCGCTGCCACGGGGCCTCCACCTGGAGCCACCCCGGGAGCTGGGCCCCCGGGAGCTGGGCCCTGGGGAGCTGGGTCCGGGGAGCTGGGCAGGAAGCTGGGCCCTGGGAGCTGGGCCCCCGGGAGCTGGGCCCTGGGGAGCTGGGTCCGGGGAGCTGGGCAGGAAGCTGGGCCCTGGGAGCTGGGCCCCCGGGAGCTGGGCCCCCGGGAGCTGGGCCCTGGGGAGCTGGGTCCGGGGAGCTGGGCAGGAAGCTGGGCAGGAAGCTGGGCCCCCGGGAGCTGGGCCCTGGGAGCTGGGCCCCAGGAACCGGGCAGGAAGCTGGGCAGGAAGCTGGGCAGGAAGCTGGGCCCCAGGAGCTGGGCCCCGGGAGCTGGGCCCCTGGGAGCTGGTCAGGGAGCTGGGCCCCTGGGAGCTGGTCAGGGAGCTGGGTCCGGGGAGCTGGGCCCCTGGGAGCTGGTCAGGGAGCTGGGTCCGGGGAGCTGGGCCCCTGGGAGCTGGGTCCGGGGAGCTGGGCCCCTGGGAGCTGGGCCCCGGGAGCTGGGCCCCGGGAGCCGGGCAGGAAGCTGGCCTTTCCTCCCTTCTCCTTGCTAACTGCACGGGCTGTGCCCCGTTTTACCTGCGCCTGCCCCTTGCACCCTCTCGGCAGCGGCCTAGCGTGGGCTTAGCGGCCGGCCCATTTCCTGCGGCTTGTCGGTGCCACGGGCCGGCCAGAGGCCGCCGGCAGCTGAGGCCCAGGCCTCCACACGCACCAGATCTGCCCGATGTTTGCATCGTAGAACTCAGCCAACCGTCTCGCCCTCGCCCCTGGGGAGCCCGGCCATGGTAACAGGCGTCCCTGCGCCGCGCCCTTTGCCCGGTGGCCCTCCGCTTCCCCTCGGGGCAGGCTTGTGGCCGGAGACCCGCATCCTCAAAACCAGGCCCTGCTTCCTGGAGCCCCCCTCCCAGCGCCCCCAGAGTCCCCGCCCCAACCCCAAGCCCCCACCGCCTCTGGGTGAGGGGGCTGGACGAGGTGCGGACGTGGGGGCCAGGGCGCAGGGCCGAGTGGCAGCGATGGGGACGGGCTGCTCGGAGGCCCGCCCCCCACTCACAGGGCAGACGACACCCAGATGCTACACGGAGCCCGTGCCAACACACTAACGTCCAGAGGGTTCAGCCCTTCACCAGATGCTCAGTCCTTAAAGGCCTCTCTGCCCAGCAATCCTTGCCCACGGCCACCTCAGGGCACCCTGGCAGGCAGGACCTGGGTGCTGGCCTGAGCCGCCTCTGGGCCATGAGCCCTTTTGACAAGCTGCTGGGAGACCCTCACCCCGTCCGTGAGCCCAGACGCGCTCTCTCGCTGTTTGGGTTCAAGGAGTTGGAAGCTGTTAACAACCCCACCCCAGCAAACCCCATAAGCAGTGCTGGCTCCGCCCCTGCTCCTCCCCACCCCCTCCCGCTCCCACTCCCCTGTGAGGGCTGAGCTGTGAGGCTAAGAACCCAGTGGGCGCTGGGGAGATGGAGGTGGCAGACATGTCCCCACGTGGGGGCTGGCAGGAACCCCGGGCCCAGACCTCTCAGCCCCGCCTGGCAGCCCGACGACCAAGCAGGATGCAGTTTCCAAACGGAGGAGGAGGCGGGGCCTACGGGCTCATTCCGGCATCAGGAGGGCCTGGGGGAGGTGTCACCTTCCCTTTCCACCCCCTGCAGGTCCCACAAGCTGACCTGCCCCGCGGGTGCCTCCTCCCCCAGGAAGCCCTCCTGCTTCTTGCTGGAGCTGCCCTGGCCAAGCCCTCCCGGAGACTGAGCGTTAGAGACACAGGGAACACGACTGTCTACCACGCAGTGCAAGTCCCCAGTCCGTTCCCAGAGGGAAATGACCCTTCCTGCCTCAGGACCCAGATCCTTGGTCAGCACGTCCTTGTGCAGACATGCAGGGGGCAGGGGCAGGAGGCAGGGACAGGGGGTAGGGGGCAGGGGCAGGAGGCAGGGGGCAGGGACAGGAGGCAGGGACAGGGGGTAGGGGGCAGGGGCAGGAGGCAGGGGGCAGGGACAGGGGGCAGGGTGCAGGAGCAGGGAGCAGGGGGCAGGGGCAGGGGGCAGGGGCAGGGAGTAGGGGGCAGGGGCAGGAGGCAGGGGGCAGGGGCAGGGGGCAGGGACAGGGGGTAGGGGGCAGGGGCAGGAGGCAGGGGGCAGGGGCAGGGGCAGGGGGCAGGGACAGGGGGCAGGGTGCAGGAGCAGGGAGCAGGGGACAGGGGACACAGGGCAGGGGCAGGGGCAGGAGGCAGGGAGCAGGGAGCAGGGGAACAGGGGGCACAGGGCAGGGGCAGGAGACAGAGGAGAGCACAGGAGCCTGGTCCCTCCTCCAAGGCTCAGAGAAGATGGGTCTGATGGCCAATAAACAAAGATGCGCTCATAGTCCCTGTGGGACCATCAGTCCCAGGCTAGGGCGGGGGCTAGGGCAGGGTGCAGGGGCTAGGGCAGGGGGTAGGGGGCAGGGGCAGGGGCAGAAACGAAGCTGAAGGGAGCAAGTTGGCGGGGGGGGAGGTGGGATGACTTCATGGAGGCAGAGGGCGAGCGTCCCGGGCGGTGGGCAGTGGGGACGGCTGTGTGGAGGGACACAGACCCAAGGCGTGGGTGACAGGCCCAGGTGTGGCCCTCCCCAGCCTCGGTCCCAGCTCACGAGGGGCTGGGCCAAGGCAGAGATCTCCTGGGGACCCGGGCTCCGGGGCGGAAGGCCAGTGGCTGTCACTGAGGCCTCATGGGAGTGGAGGCCTCGGCCCCCAGGGCGTCCCCTCGGCGCCGGCGGGTGGGTGGGGGCGGTGCCGCCAGCCAGCTCACTTCTAACCCAGTTGGCAGCGCCCAGAGCGTCCACCCTAAGAAGCCGAGTCACACAGCCTGAGGGACAGGCAGCGAGCGGCCCTGGGAGCCGGAGGAGTTGGCCAGCAGCGTGGCTGTGCCAACAGGAAGTTCCCTGGGGACCGGACACCTGGGCTCCGGCCCGGGCTCTGCCTCTGCTGGGTGACCCTGCACGGGCCCGGGTCCCGCCTGGGACTCAGTCTCCTCCGCCACGTCACAGACGGAGGGCATCCCGCGTTCTCTGGACGGCGACGGGGCCGGGGCTGGCACCCCGCTGCCCTGGGCAGGGACGAGCCCGCCAGGCGCCCAGGCCCAGGGGGGCAGAGGGACAGCAACAAGGCAGGAGCAGGCCCGGTCGCGGCCGGCAGTGGCCACGGGCCCAGCGCTCACTGAGCCTGCGACGCTGTCTACGCTGACACTCTCGATCCCCAGCACAGCCCAGCGACGGCGCTCCCGTCACGGCCCCACTTCACAGACGAGGAAACTGAGGTGCAGGGAGATGGCGTAACCCGTGCCAGTCCCTCTGGTGAGCAGAGTCGGGGTACACACCCAGGCAGGTGGGCGTCAGAGTTTATGCCCCTAACTCCCAGGCGGCGCCCAATGGCCTCAGGGCCACAGAGCAAGGGGGCCCCACGCGAGGAGGCAGCAGGGGCAGCCGGGCCCGCGGGGCGGGGGTCCCGGAAGGTTCTGATGGAGCCGAAGACCCCTGTCACCTAGCGGCGCTGCAGCCACCCCGACACAGCACCACGGGGCCCGCACGTGCGTGACGGTTCCGGGCCACAGAGCCCGGCACTGCCCGACGCGGGACGGGACAGCAGGTGCCACTGACTGTGCAGCGGGTCACGGCTGACGGCGATCGACAGCGACGGTGCTGCAGGTTCGTGTGTCCACCGCCCCATTCTTGTCACTGCGTTAGAGCGTCCTCTCTCTACTCGACACAAACAGGTCTGCTGTGGACAGTCCCGGCGCCGGCAGCGGCCTCGCACACCCCTGCTCGCATCACGCCCCTGTGCAGAGCCATCGGCTGTCCCACACCCTGCAGGGCGCACAGTCAGAGGTGCGGGATACGGGGGTGGGGAGGGTGGGGGGTGGGTATCTAGGTTGCGGCTGTGTCAGCGCCAGGCTGCGTGCTCCGCGATGACCGACCCACAGCCTGCAGTCCCGTCACCCGTGTGTCGTCACCACGCGTGCGGGATGTGGACTGAGCCATGCGTCCCGGCTCAGAGGGGCAGCCCTGCGGGCAGCTGGGAGCCGGGGAGTGAGGTCGGTTCCCAGCTCCCACCCTGCCCTGGCCAGACCCGACCCTGCGGCTCCCGGGCCACCCTGGTCCTGCCTCCAGGCCACCCCACTGCGCCCCCACTGCCAGACTCACCTCCCCAACCAGCTCCGCTGCCTCCCAGCAAACCTCTGCTCCTCCTCTGCCCGCTGTGCGCACGCCTGGCTGCCCTCACCCGGCCACACAGCCGCCCCAGACCTGGGAGTTAGCCCGCCCCACCCTGTCCCGTCTAATGGGCACAGGCTACTCCTCTGCACCCACACCCCAGGCCACTCGGCGCCCTGCCGGCCACCGGGCACCGCCCTTCCCAGCGCAGGAGGAGCGCCCCCTCCAGTCCCTGGAAGCCCTTCCCTCCAGCTCAGAGGCGGGGTCTCCCCTGGGCTCTCCACGGGCACCCCACCCCGAGGGACGGCCAGGTCCACAGCCACAGCCTCAAAGGGCACAGACCTGTCCCAGTTCCCGCCCAGCTGGTTCCACCACTCCAGGCCTGGTGCCGTCCCCCAGGCACGGCCCTGCCCCTCGGCCTCAGCCTCAGCCCTGCACGGCCCCTGCCCCTCGGCCCTGCCCTGCACGGTGTGGCACAAAGGGCAGCTCAGTGGGTCTCCGTCCTCACTAGTCTCCAACCCACCTCCTCTCTCCCCCGAAGCACGGGGAGGGCAAGGGGAGAGGAAAGGCACCTCTCGGGCTCCCCTGCTGGGCAGCAGTGGCCACACGGCCAGGATGGGGGGCGGCCTGAGGGGCACCCTCGTGCGGAGCCGGCGGGAGGGGCAGAGCAGCAGCTGCCACCACCTCTGACTTCAGAACAGAAACAAGGGCTCCGAGCTCTTTCCTCACAGCAGGCAGGGCCCTCCCCTGGGACAGGTGGGGAGACTGAGGCCGAGGGCAGGCAGGGCTCTCCATGGGACAGATGGGGAGACCGAGGCCGAGGGCAGGCAGGGCCCTCCCCTGGGACAGATGGGGAGACTGAGGCCGAGGGCAGGCAGGGCCCTCCATGGGACAGATGGGGAGACCGAGGCCGAGGGCAGGCAGGGCCCTCCATGGGACAGGTGGGGAGACCGAGGCCGAGGGCAGGCAGGGCCCTCCATGGGACAGATGGGGAGACCGAGGCCGAGGGCAGGCAGGGCCCTCCATGGGAGAGGTGGGGAGACCGAGGCCGAGGGCAGGCAGGGCCCTCCATGGGACAGGTGGGGAGACCGAGGCCGAGGGCAGGCAGGACCCTCCATGGGAGAGGTGGGGAGACTGAGGCCGAGGGCAGGGAGGGCCCTCCATGGGAGAGGTGGGGAGACTGAGGCCGAGGGCAGGCAGGGCCCTCCATGGGACAGATGGGGTGACTGAGGCCGAGGGCAGGCAGGGCCCTCCATGGGACAGGTGGGGTGACTGAGGCCGAGGGCAGGCAGGGCCCTCCATGGGACAGATGGGGAGACTGAGGCCGAGGGCAGGCAGGGCCCTCCATGGGACAGATGGGGAGACTGAGGCTGAGGGTGCCCTGCCCGGGTCACGGAGGGGCTGCCTGCCGCCGAGAGTCCTGTGCAGCGGGGCAGCCAGGAGCCTGTGGAGCCTCTGCCGCAGCGGCTGCCGGCCTCCTCACAGGCCCTCGGCCAGGCCCCCGTCTCCCTCTGCACCGAGGGGTGGGGGAGGGAAGGGCTCAGAGTCACCGCGCGGTGAGCTGAGGGCCGGCCTGCAGCCGGGGGTCCAGCCGCTCCCCACGGGCCCGCACCGGCCTCCCCCCTGCACCAGGCGGGCTCTGCCTTTCGGGTCTAACGCAGGCCCCGGCCTCAGGGAGCCACGTGCCCGCCACCCCAGGCGGCCAGGCTCTCTCCAGCCCTTGTCCCCGTGGGCGGGGGGTACGGGGCTCAAACACGGGCTCCTGACGCCATCCGGCCTCCCTGACGGGCAGGGGCCCTGAGAACCCCCGAGCTGCAGGGCCTGTGAGCACCCCGGTGGTGGGTGGGAGGACCGCAGCCTCACCCGGCGCGCCCCAGTCCAGGGAGGGGCGGGCCCAGGCGCCCCGCTTCCTTCCGGAAGGACTGGAGTCTGCCCGGCTCTGCCAGCCGCGTGGAGCCTTGGGTCCGAGGCCCATCCTCTCAATGCTTTTGCTCCGTCCTTCCTGCCTGCCTCTCGCCCGCCCGTCAGAATGGTGTGGCTCACGTGCTGGCTCGCTGCATCCCGTCCTCCCCCGCTCTGCGCTGCGCCCCCCGGCCCCTCCTGTCCCTGCACCTCCCGTCCTCCCCCGCGTCTTCGCACCCTCGCAGCACGGCTCCCTCTGCCCGCACGCCCTTCCTCGCCTCGCCCCTGCCAACGCCCGGACCGCGCTGGGGTCCAGGGGCTGCCTGCTCCCGGCTCCAGGCGGGGGAGCTCGGGGCCCCGGTCCTACCTTCTCGGGTGCCCACAGCTTGGACGGACCGGGCCCAGGCCCCCTTCCGGATGCAGCTGAGCAGCACTCAGGGCCGAAGGGCTGTGGGGAGCCCTCGCCCACTGCACACAGGCAGGCGGGGAGGCGGGAGCCCAGAGAGGGGCAGCGACCGGCCAAGGTCACGCCGCGAGCCCGAGCCAGACCCTCCGGCTCCCCCCGTCCTCCTGTCCTTGACCCCCCACGCCGGACGAGACACTTAGTAACTAGCAAGTTCCTCCTCTTTCCGGCCGGAGCCCCCGCATGTGAGTCGTCCCGTGGCGCCCCTGGGCCACGCTAGGCGGGGACACGGAGCAGCACGCCACCCGGCCCGTGCCCGGCCGGGACTCACCCCACCCAGACGCCCCTTCACGCCCAGAGACAAGGCTCAGGGAGCAGAGCAGGTGCCCAGGTCACACAGCACATCCAGGCCCTGACCCCAGGCTCCGGGAGCAGAGACCGGCCGTGGCTGACCTACCTGGCCCCCAGCTTTGGCGGGGCGGTCCCCGAGCCCGGGGCCGGCCGGCTGTCCTGGGGGGTCTCTCGGCCGTCCGGCATGCTGGGGTCCCGGGGGGCAGCGGCGTCCGGCTCCAGAGCTGCGTGGTGTCCGCCTCGGGCATCTGCTGGGGCGGCTGGGTCTGGCGCTGCGCGGGGCCGGCCTTGAGTGGGCAGTGGGGGCGGGCAGGGGGCGGGGAGCCCCTGGAGTGGCCCAAGAAGGCCATTTCCTCTCTATTTCTGGAAGCTCACAACCTCCTCAGTGGCCAAGTTGTCGGGATTGAAACTCCTTTTCTTGGTGGTTTTGTCCCACTCTAGACAAGGAGAATGTCAATGAGGCCAGTGTTTTCTCATGCAAATACGCCCCCTCTCCCAGGAAGCCCTGCCAATCCTCCTGGCTGGCTGGCGAGCTGCACCGCCGACCTGGGGGCTGCTCACGCCACCCTCACCCTGCAGCCCTGCTCCCCCCACCCTCACCCTGCAGCCTGGGGCTGCTCCCCCCCCCCACACCCCTCACCCTGCAGCCCTGCTCCCCCCACCCTCACCCTGCAGCCTGGGTGCTGCTCCCCGACCCTCACCCTGCAGCCCTGCTCACCCCACCCTCACCCTGCAGCCCTGCTCTCCCCCCTCACCCTGCAGCCTGGGGCTGCTCCCCCCACCCTCACCCTGCAGCCTGGGGCTGCTCCCCCCACCCTCACCCTGTAGCCCTGCTCCCCCCACCCTCACCCTGCAGCCCTGCTCCCCCTACCCTTACCCTGCAGCCTGGGTGCTGCTCCCCGACCCTCACCCTGCAGCCCTGCTCCCCCCACCCTCACCCTGCAGCCTGGGGCTGCTCCCCCCACCCTCACCCTTTAGCCCTGCTCACCCCACCCTCACCCTGCAGCCCTACTCTCCCCACCCTCACCCTGCAGCCTGGGGACTGCTCACCCTGACCCTCACCCTGCAGCTGTCCCTGGACGGGGCCCACCTCTCCCAGGCCCCTGCTGGCGGCTGCCCTCCAGGAGACAGTCCCCCACTGAGAACTGCCAGGGGCAGAGCAGGGCCCTGTCGCAGACCCGAGACAGGAGACCCCGGGAGGGGCCGTCCAGGGCCCCCGGACGCATGCACGCACGGTCTGTCCTTCAGCTACAGGGGAGCAGTGCTGGTGGTGGGTGTGCCGGCCTCAGACACAGAGGGGGCCTGGGAGGCACCAGAATCCCCTCTAACACTGTCCTCGGTCCCCAGGCACGAGGGGGGGAGGGGGGGACAGAGACCCAGCCTCGGGCCTTCAAACCACAGGACCTTGTCCTCACCGCTGGGGGCTGAAGGCCGTGTCCAGGCGCCTCAGGGCCGCCCCCTCCCTCCCGGGGCTCAGGCGCAGGTGCAGGCCCAGCGCAGGCCCCGGGTTCTGGTGCCGACGCTCACTCCCACCTCCACCGCCACCTTCTCAGGCCGCCGCCCCTCTGTCACGCCTTCACCAATGGCATCTGTAAAGACCCGACTTCCAAGTCAGGGTACACTCCAGGCTCCGGCTGGACACGATTTTGGGGGGACGTGATCCGACCCAGAATAGCTTGTTTACCGAAGGCAACGGTGGGGAGTCCCACGTCCCCAAAAGGGGGCCGTGAGGGGGGCTGCTCGGGGGACAGGGCCGCTGGCTGGAACCAGGGGTGCTCCGGGGACCCGTCCGGTGTGACAAGGTGGGGCCCAGCCCACGGCACACAATGCAGAGACCGCCGTGGGCGGCGCCCCTGAAGCCACAGGTGCCACGTGTGGTGGCTGCACGTGTGTGTGTGTGTGTGTGTGTGTGTGTGTGTGTGTGTCCCAGGGGAGGGCTCCGGGCTCCTGCCCTGGGCAGACCCTCAGGTCTGCAGGTGAGTGAGGAGCCGCGGGGAGGGAAGCCGAGGCTCCGAGTTACAGACCTGGTTCACCTCCTGCCTCTCCTGCCTGTTTGTCTTTTTTTTTTTTTTTTTTTTAGAACTGTCAGATTTTGCTGTTGTTTTAATCTATTTTTTATTGACTTCAGAGAGGAAGGGAGATGGGGAGAGAGAGAGAAACATCAGTGATGAGAGGGAATCATGGATCGGCCGCCTCCCCCGTGCCCCCCACTGGGGACGGAGCCCACGACTCAGGCACGTGCCCTTGACTGGACTAGAACCCGGGACCCTTCAGTCCGCGGGCTGACGCTCTGTCCACTGAGCCACACCCGCCAGGGCCCTCCTGGGTCTTGGCCAAGTGACTTGAGCGAGGGCCTCCGCCTCTGCACCTGAGCCTGCCGCGCGGGCGGGTTGGTGGTCCCGGCTGCTGGGGGTGTGGGCGAGGAGCCAGCGGGGACTGGGAGGTGCCCAGCCGGCAGCGGGTCGCAGGGCTTTCCCGGGGACTGCTCTGGGCCGGGCGGTACCTGGCTTTCGGGACTTGCCTGCCTGCGCCCTTCCCAGGGGTTCACGGGAAGCAGGCACGGAGGCTCCCGGAGGCGGCCTGTGGGGACACGCCGAGCCAGTTTTTCCCCTCCTGAGATTAGATAGGAGGTGGAAGTGGGTGAGCCGGGAAAGGGAGAAAGAGGGCACGCGGGGCGGAGCCGGCAGGCCTTGGACCGAAGGACCGGGTGTGCGGAGGGTGGAGCCCTCCCTCCAGCGGCTGTGGCCCCGAGTGACCGCCCTGGGCGGACGGGGGCCGGGGCCCCCTGCGCAGGGAGGAGGCCACCCAGGCCCTAACACACCCTTCCGTGGGCAGCAGGCCTCTGACCTCGGCTCCCGCACCAGCCACACGGGCTGCACCTGCTCCTGTGTGGGCTGCCCCTCGGCCTGGGAGCCCGTCCATCACCCCGACACCCCCTCACAGTGAGGCCTCCCCTCACCGCCCCTGTGAGCCCACGCCCCCCGGCACGCCCTCACCTTCATCTCACTCCGGTGCGCCTGTTGCCAGGAAGGCAGGCTCCTCGACCACAGTGCCCGGCAGGGAACGGGCGCTCGGCAAACACCTGTCGGAGGGACGACCTGTGGCCGCCGAGTGCCACTTGGCTCAGCTGTGGGCCCGGCCGCGGGGACCCCACAAACAGCTCCTTTTGGAGGTGGCTCCTGGGCGTCTGCAGGCGAAAGAGGGGCTCCGTGTAACAGGCCGGGCGACCCGGACGATGATTCAATCCGAAGGTATCATCGTTTGGTGAACGATGGGGTGAAAGGGTGGTTAGGGACACGGAGAAAACTTACAAGAGGAAGTCACGGCACAAGAAGGGACGTGGGGACGGTCGGCGAGGAGCTGGAAGAAGACAGAGTCGCCGTGTCCTCAGCGCGAGGCGTGCTCTCTCGGCCCCCCCCGCCCCCCCGACAGGGAAGGGGGCCACCCACCCAGCCGCCCGGCCCGGCCAGCACAGCACAGTCCTCTCTCGCTCCCTGGCTCCCAAGCTGACCATCAGGACCAGGTTTCCGATCCATCTCCCAACGCCCTTCACCACTTTCGCCACATCTGCCTCTGGGACTGCCCGGCATTTAATCATTTTCGTCACCTCGGCTCCCTTTTAAAAATTTTTAAATTGAACCCGGTCAGTGTGGCTCCGTGGTTGAGCATCGACCTAGGAAACCAGGAGGTCAGGGTTCGATTCCCGGTCAAGGGCACAGGCTCGGGTGGCGGGCTCGATCCCCGGTGTGGGGCGTGCAGGAGGCAGCCGATCCAGGATTCTCTCTCATCATGGATGTTTCTATCTCTCTCTCTCCCCCTCTCTCCCGTCCTCTCTCCGAAATCAATGAAAAAAACTAAAAAAAATGTTTAAAAATTAAAAATTGAGGCCTTGGCCGGGTAGCTTAGTTGGTTAGAGCATCATCCCAATACGTCGAGGTTGTGGGTTCGATCTCCAGTCAGGGCGCACACAAGAATCGACCAATGAGTGCATAAATGAGTGCAACAACAATCGATGTTGCTCTCTCCCCCCTTCTCTATCTAAGATAAATAAATAAATTTAAAAATTGTTATAATTCGACTCTCGATTCATCCTAATTAGATTTGTGACACCACAAGTTGAAGGGCTCGTGATAGATACACATACCTACACAGACATTTCCCAATACACGTTAAACATGAGACTCTTCTTTTAAATGTCCATATACCGCCTGGGTGGTGTGGCTTAGTGGTTGAGCATCAACCTATGAACCAGGAGGTTAGGGTTCAATTCCCGGTCAAGGGCACATGCCCCGGTTGCAGGCTCGATCCCCAGTGTGGGGTGGGCAGGAGGCAGCCGATCCATGATTCTCTTATCATTAAAGTTTCTCTTTCTCTCTCCCTCTCCCTTCCTCTCTGAAATCATTAAAAATATATTTTTTTAAAAATATCCCTGACCGGTGTGGCTCAGTGGATAGAGCATCAGCTTGAAGACTGAAGGGTCCCGGGTTCGATTCCGGTCAAGGGCATGTGCCTTGGTTGCGGGCACATCCCCAGTAGGGGGCGTGCAGGAGGCAGCTGATCGATGTTTCTCTCTCATCAATGTTTCTAATTCTCTATCCCTCTCCCTTCCTCTCTGTAAAAAATCAATAAAATATATTTTAAAAAAATAATAATAAATGTCCATGTACCACCTCTACAATTTGATCATAGGACACTTTTGGGATCTGCTATAGAAGAAGGTGGGAAATTAAAAAAAGGATTTTCCTTAAAGAAGGTAAAGTTACGGGAACGGCTGACCGGGCGGGAGGTGACCGGGCTGCTCGCACCCTCGCCTGACGCCGAGGCTGTGAGATGCTGTGAAAGTGGGGGGAGAGAGGGAGTGGGATGACCACGCTGTTCACACACAGGGACAAAGAACAGAACGAGAGTCAGGCGCGGTGGCGGGAGGGAGCGAGGGGGACGAGCTACGTCACTGCACACAGGCAAGGCTTAGGGCTGATCCATAGGGATCTGGAGATAAGCTAGGCTTTAAAACTGTGAAACCCTCTCTAGAAAGAGGTATTCAGAATAAAAACAATTAAACCCTGACCGGTTTGGCTCAGTGGATAGAGCGTCGGCCTGCGGACTGAAGGGTCCTGGGTTCGAGTCCGGTCAAGGGCATGTACTTTGGTTGCGGGCACATCCCCAGTGGGGGGCGTGCAGGAGGCAGCTGATGGATGTTTCTCTCTCATCGATGTTTCTAACTCTCAATCTCTCTCCCTTCCTCTCTGTAAAAATCAATAGATATATTTTTAAAAAATAAAAACAGTTTTTTTAAAAAAAGGTGCCTCAGGGGCCGGGGCAGGAGAGGACCGCTGTGTATTCTCAACATCGGAGCGTCTGGCCGACTGTTTTGTTGCTACCTGTGTGTGTGTGACACAATTTTTATTTATTTATTTTTTATTTCAAAGCGCTGCAGCCTTGGCTCTGGCTGGAGGCCTCCTGGCCCAGGCCCAGGCCCAGGGCTAAGGCGGGACCGCGGGCTCTGCTGGCCCCTGGTGGCCGCAGCACGCCCACCTGCCCGTTCCCAGGGAAGATTTCCAGGGACCCTGCCTTCCCCGTCTTTTCCACCCGCCTCCCCGTGTGCGCGCCTGGGCTGCCCCCCTGTCCTCTTGGGCCCTTTGTGAACTGGATGGGTGGCGCCCGGGTCTGGGATCAGAGCTGAGCTGCTCGCTCAGGACGCAGGTTCTCGGCGGTTCGGCCACCAGGATGGCTCTCCCGCAGGCGGGGGGGCAGAAGGGGGGGGGGCAGGGCTGGGAGCCCGTGGCGTGCCCCCAGGCCCAGGCCCTTTGGGGCAGGAGGTTCAGGCAGCGGAGGAGGAGGCAGCGCCCTCTGCAGGAGGCACCCTCCTCCTGCCCGTGGGTCGGCACCGAGGGCCGTGCGACCTGTGTGGATCGGAGGGCACGGGGACCCAGGCCACGCCCCCTTGCTCGAGTCTGCGTTTCCTCCTCTGTGAAACGGGGAGTCTTGGTTGCCAGGGGAGACACCCCAACAGAAACCAGCTTAGCAGAAAGGACAACAAACAGCTCAGACAGCCCAAGGCCAAGGTCAACAACGGAGGGGGGAGGGGAGAGGTGCGGACGGGACAGTCACACCTGGACAGGCTCACCCCTCGGCCCCTCCCTGTCCTCAGGCTGCACCAGCCCCTCCTGGGGACACACCGAACGGGAAGGCTGGGTTGGCTCCCACCCCGCCTGCACCCTCCGCAGGGCCGGCCCGAGTGACACAGCAGAGCCCTGTGAACAGCAAGAGCGCAGCTCAGCGACGCTCTCGCCCCTGTATCTGCTCTCCTCCCTCCCCCTCGGCTCCTGTCCCCTCGCTTCTGTGCCCTGGGACCCACTCCCAACAAAGCCTTAGGGCAGCGGTTCTCAACCTGGGGGTCGCGACTCCTTTGGGGGTCGAACGATCCTTTCACGGGGGTCGCCTAAGACCATCGGAAAACACGTCTATCATGACAGATTGTTTTTGTGATTAATCGCTATGCTTTCATTATGTTCAATGAAAATACATCCTGCATATCAGATATTTACGTGATGATTCATCACAGCACCAACATGACAGCGATGCAGTAGCCACGAAAATAATGTTATTGTCTGGTATTCGCTGGCACCCTGCCCCGGGGGCGAAAGGACCCCCTCCCTCTCTCGGCCGGTGAGAAGCTGACCTGTCCACACTGACGTCTGGAAACCACCCCACCCCGGTGAAAAATCCCTGCCGGACAAACGGCTCCCGGACAATGGCCAAACCGCAGGACAGACCGCAGGTTTCACCTGACCCTGGAAAGCCCCGGCTGCCGCCAGTTTCGGCCAGCAACAATTGCCTCAGAAAAGTATAAAACCTTGCCCTGCCCGGGTTGGGCGCGGCTTCTCCCGCTCCCCTCTCTGAGCCGGTGAACCCCCCGTGTGCTCCCAATAAAGCCTGGTTCATCTGGTCTCTGTTTGGACTCACGGTTTTTCCTTGCGGCGGCGTAAAACCTAAGAGTTATGGTCGGGGGTCCCCACAGCGTGAGGAGCCGTATTAAAGGGCCGCGGCATCAGGAAGGTTGAGAACCGCTGCCTCAGGGCATGGGCTTACTGGGGGCTGTTTAGGGAGACCTGGGCCCTCGCAGGCTGTGTGACGTTGGATACATGACTAACCTCTCTGTGCTTCCGTTTTCTCACCTGCAGAGGGAGCTCTGATAACCTGTACCCCACGGGGTGCGGCGAGTTAGCACCCAGCAGTGTGGACACCCGCACTAAGAGCCCGTCTGACCCTTTTCTTACGGGGACCCCAGGAGGCTCTGGACTGGGACGGGGGCAGGTCCCCATGAAGCTGGGGGGTGGGCTGCGGCTGGGGACCCCCAACATTGGGGAGCTCCGGCAAGGGGTCTGGTCTGAGCCTGGGGACCCCTCTGCTGCTGCCTGGGCTGGCTGTGTGGGTGCCTCCCCAGGGGATGGCTGAGCCACCCCAGGCCTCCGTCCTGGCGAGAGGCCCAGGCGAGGAGTCGGGGCCGGAGCGGGCCGGCGCTGCTCCGCATGGGAATCGCACCGCGGGGGTGGCGAGCCGCCTGCTCAGCCCCGTGTCCTACTTAACAACAGGGCGCACCTCTGCGGAGCCAGGCCCAGGCCAGGCCCTCGGTGCCAGCAGAGCCGTCCCCCTCCCAGGCCCGGCTCCTCACGCCCGAGGGCACAGCTGGGAGGAGACGGGTGCCCAGAGAGGCTCACGCTCAGGAGTGGGGGGCTGCTCCCCGCCTCGTGGTGCTGGGAGCCTGGCCTTTGAAACGGGCGAGGAGGGACGTGACCCTGGTGCCACCTGTGCCCAGAGCCGTGCCAGGCGTCCCCATCCACGTGCCTCATCGTGTGACCCGGTCGTCCGCGGGGCTGGGAGGTGCCGAGTCCCCAGCGAGCGCTGAGCTGGGGCCCAGGCTGCCCCGCCGCGAGGGGGCGGGCGTGCATCGGAGGATGGGGTGGCGGGGTCGCCCTGCCCGGGACGGAGCCTCCCTCCTGTCCTCAAGGACCCGCGGACGCCCAGTGCCGCGGTCACAGCTGGAGGGGCTGGCGGGTTCCCTCACGCTGCCACGCGGGCGGAAAACATTTTCCTTTTACCAAACGGGAGTTTGAGCCGCTCCACAGGCCACTCTTGGCTGCTGGGACTCCAGGAGCCCCCTTCTGCTTATTTTAATGTATTTTATTGATTTTTCACAGAGAGGAAGGGAGAGGGATAGAGAGCTAGAAACATCGATGAGAGAGAAACCTCCATCAGCTGCCTCCTGAACACCCCCTACAGGGGATGTGCCCCCAACCAGGGTACATGCCCTTGGCCGGAATTGAACCCGGGACCCTTCAGTCTGCAGGCCGACGCTCTATCCACTGAGCCACACCAGTCAGGGCAGGAGCCCCTTCTTTACGGGGGTCTCCCTGAGGCGGAACCAGACAGACCTTGACTCCCTCCGTGCCCCCCAAAGGCACAGGGGGCCCCACGGAAGAGCCTGGCCTGGCAGGTGGGGACAGTGGGGTCAGCCCCGCCCGGCCCTCCCTGAGCACCGGACCTCCTGAGCCAGCGCCTGTGAGCGCCTCCCTCAGGGCTTTGCACCCACACGGCCTCCCTCACCCCGGCTTCCCCGCTCACTCCGCCAGCAAGCCCTGCCCTGCGTCCCCCATCTTTCTCTCCTCTGAGGCCTCCTCCCGCCACTGTCAGCGACACAGCTCCTCTCTCTCTCTCTCTCTCTCTCTCTCTCCCTCTCTCTTTCCCCCCCAGGACTTCCCCGCGGGGTCCGAGGTCTGACCACACGCTCGGGCAGATGCGTCCAGGCCCGTGTGGCCACGCGCCCATCTCTGGGGACCGGCACCCGGGTCACTGCTGAGGACGTCCCAGCCCGGCCGGGGGGAGCCGCGTGCTGACGGCGGGGACAGGACAGGGCCCTCCCGCGTCAGGTGTCCCTGCGCCCGCAGGGCAGGCTCCGAGCTGGGGCACTGGCGCTCACTCCCCCCCCCCACCACCACACCACCGTGACTCACCTGACAGGTGCGGACACACAGGAGGCAGAGCACGGGCTCCGGGCCCCGCCGGGCACCTGCCAGCACGTCCTCGTGTGGGTCCCTCCGGACAGGTCCCTCCCGGGGGTCGAGCGGCTTCCTGGAGGCAGAGGCTGTTCCATGAAGGAGGGCGTGGGTCTGCGGGGAGTTTGGGGGGACAACGCGCTCAGAAACCCGGGTGTGGGAGGGAGAAGCGGGGGACGCCGAGTGATGGAGGGGAGAACGGTGGGCGGGAGGAGGGCCGCCGGGAGGAAAGGCAAGTTCGGAGCTTTGAGACGCGAAGGCCCTGGGCCTGTGGTGGGCAGCATGACGGCCCCGGGGACGCCGTGTCCGGCCGCCGGCCACCACAGACCGGCGACTGCCAACTCACCTGTCAGAGGCACTGCCAGGCTGAGGGCTCCCGGGTGAGGATGGCCCGGGCCACCCAGGGGACCAGCGTCCCACAGGGATCGTATAGGAGGGCGTGGAGGGCCGCATGCCTGCAGGAGAGGCGGCGATGGGCACAAAGCCAGAGAGAGGGAGGGAGATGGGGGGGAAGGGAGGGAGGAAGATGCTCTGCTGCTGGCTTTGGCGACGGAGGACGGACGAGGCCGAGGCCGGGAGCCACGGTGGCAGGCGGCTCCCAGAAGCCGGAGGAGGAAAGAAAGGGGCTCCCCTCCCGCCCAGAGGCTGCAGCCCCGACAGCACTGTCATTCCAGCCCCGCGAGGCCCGGGTTCCAGCTCTGGCCTCAGAACCGGAGAAAAAACACACGTTGCCTTAAGCCACTAAGATTTTGTCATTGCTCCAGCAGCTGCAGGAAATGATCCAGGGCTCGGGGCGGGCACGGGGTGGGGCACGGGGCGGGCATGGTGTGGGGCACGGGGCGGGCACGGTGTGGCGCTCGGGGCGGACACGGTGTGGGGCTCGGGGCGGGCACGGTGTGGGGCTCGGGGCGGGCATGGTGTGGGGAACAGTGTAGGGCTCGGGGCGGGCACGGGGCGGGCACGGGGTGGGGCTCGGGGCGGGCACGGGGTGGGGCATGGGGACTCCCGGCCGCCCCACCTCAGGGGCCTCTCAGAAAGCCGGATTCGATCCCACACGCAGGGTGTCCCCCCAAAGACACACACCCTTTCGCAGTCGGATCTATTACACCGTGAAAATGGAACGTAGTCCAGCAGACACGGCCTTTACAATTATCCAGCGTGAGATGCCTTTGGGGGGACACCCTGCCCGCACCAGGCACGTGCTGGGCCCGGGGAGATAGTGGCCCCGGAGAGCGCAGCCCGGCCCTGGGTGGGGCCTCGGTGTCCTCGGAGCCACCCCACCCCACCCGGGGCTGGAGGCGGGCGCCCAGAGAGCCGGTTATCTCTCGCCGGCAGCCCGCCCAGCGCCAGGCCCGTGGCTCGGCTGGAAAGGGAGTGACCGGACGGCTCGGGGCAGCGCTTCCCAGCGGGCAGCCAGCGGGCGGCAGCAGGGTCGTGCCCACTGCCCTTCCTGCGAGGGCCAGTCGCCCCACCCGAGCCAGAACCTCACCCGAGAGTCCGCCCAGCGGCAGCGTCCGTGTGAACGTCCGTGTGGACGTCCGCGCTGCAGGACACGCCAGGGCCCCCGATGGCCGGCTGGGCGCTGACGGGCGATACGGGCACGCAGCCGGGCACGAACCCACAGCGAGAAGGAACCTGTCAGAGCAGCGACCTGAACGTCCCCACGCGCGTAACAGAAGAGGCCCAACGCCAAGGAACACCGCCTGGGCGACTGGATGGATACGACGTCCACCGAGAGACACGAGGAACCATTTTAGAAGCCAGAGGGGGCCCCCCTGGGGGCGCATGTGGGTGGGGGTGGCTTTGGAGGCGGGCGATGCTCTGACCCTGCACGGGGGTGGGGGTGGGGTAGGAAGGGGTGCGCTGTGGGGTTCTCCGTCGTACGCCTACGACGTGCGTGTGCTTCCCGCCTGTTCCCTGTATCACAGTGAGTTCACGTGGAGTGTTCCTGGGCACGGGACAGGGCTGCGTGTTCTGGGGCGATGAGACGTGGGGGGCGCTGGCCGGGAGTCAGAAGGCCCGGGTTCCGGCCTCAGCCTGCCCGGACGAAGGTGCTGCGTGAGGCTTTCTGGACGTCAGTTTCCTCGTCCCCCAAACTGGGAAGGTGCGTGGAATCCAGGATTTTTCCAGAAACCCTACAGAAAGCGTCCACCGTGGCTAACCTGCCTCCTCGCGTATAAACAAATCAAAGGACCGAGACGGTGCGGGAACTGGATGCTCCCGTGCGCAGACCTGGCTCCGCGCCCAGCGGCCCGGCTCCCTGGCCCTGGCGCAGGGCAGGTGTGGGGTGGGCTGGAGAGACTGGGCTCCGGGGCATTCGGTCTGGGTCAGGGTTCCGGCATGATCCCCACCTCCGTCGCCCGTGACCTCGGGCAAGCTGCTGCGCCTCTCTGAGCCTCGGTTTCCCCACGGGAAACACGAGGGCGACGGTGCCCTCTGCTGGGGGGGGGGGAGGTGCTGTGGAAAGTGCCCAGCCCGCGGTGGCATGGCCCTTGCCCGATGCCCAGTGAGGCTCCTGCGTTGGGCAGGTCGTCTGCCGGGACCAGGCGGAAGACGTCTGGTGTTCCGTCTGGTGATCTAAGCTAAACAGAGGAGAGCCCTCTGCTCCAGGGGGAGCCGAGACCCCTCTAAGGGCCTCCGTGCCCCAGAGGCCTCGGGGGGCTGGGGCCTGGCGAGGGGTCAGTGTCTTGGGGGCCTGTCTTCCCTCTGGGGTGGCCCTCCCAGTGCCTCGTGGACCTGCTAACGGGGTGCCAGGTCACGCCTCTGTCCCGTGTGGGACCTGCGCCCCGCTCTGCGAGGACTCTGGGGAGGGGTCCCGGGGAAGGGGATGGGGGGTTGTGACGGGGAGGGACGGCTGGGGACACGACTGCGTGGGCACGGCAGCCTGGGGACGTTCCGGGTTCGGTCAATTTGCACGTTACCCTTTTATTATTAGGCTGACACACGCACCCACACGCACGTATGTTCCTGCAAACACAAACGGAAACACGCAGAAAAGCAAACTCATGAAATCTACACGCCCCACCCTTTCATCACCCGGAGCAGCAGGTGCCCAGCCTGTCCCCAGGTGTCCCCAGGACGGCAGTGCCTCCCCTGGAGGGGGGACCCCGAACCCTTCGCACCAGCAGGGCGGGGCGGGGCTGGGCTCCAGGCCCGGGTCACCCTCAGGGGCCAGGGTCTAAGCAGCAGTTCTCAACCTGTGGGTCGCGACCCTTTCACTGGGGTCGCCTAAAACCATCGGAAAACATATAATTACATATTGTTTTTGTGAATAATCACGATGCTTTAATTATGTTCAGTTTGTAACAATGAAATTGGGGATCACCACATGAGGAACTGTATTAAAGGGTCACGGCATTAGGAAGGTTGAGAACCACTGGCTCTAAGGGGATTGGGTCATGGTGGGTTGGGGTCTTGGTGGGCCAGAGTCCCAGGGGCCTGGTGTGTGTGGGTCCCGGTGAGTTGGGGTCTCAGGACACTGGGGTCCCCATGGGTTGGGATCTAGGTAGGCACAGGTCTAGGGGCCTACTGTGTCAGTGGTTTAAGGTCTCAGGGGCCAGGGCTGTCAGTGGGTTGGGGTCTCAGGGGCCTGGGGTGTCAGTGGGTTGGGGTCTCAGGGGCCTGGGATGTCAGTGGGTTGGGGTCTCAGGGGCCTGGGGTGTCAGTGGGTTGGGGTCTCAGGGACCTGGAGTGTCAGTGTGTTGGGGGTCTCAGGGGCCTGGGGTCTCAGGGGTCTGGGGTGTCAATGGGTTGGGGTCCTAGCAGCCTAGGGTGTCAGTGGGTTGGGGTCTCAGGGACCTGGGGTGTCAGTGTGTTGGGGGTCTCAGGGGCCTGAGGTCTCAGGGGTCTGGGGTGTCAATGGGTTGGGGTCCTAGCAGCCTAGGGTGTCAGTGGGTTGGGGTCTCAGGGGTCTGGGGTCTCAGGGGTCTGGGGTGTCAATGGGTTGGGGTCCTAGCAGCCTGGGGTGTCAGTGGGCTGGGATCTCAGGGACCTGGGGTGTCAGTGGGTTGGGGTCTAGGGGCCTGGGGTATCAGTGGGTTAGGGTCCTAGGGGCCTGGGGTATCAGTGGGTTAGGGTCCTAGGGGCCTGGGGTGTCAGTGGGTTGGAGTCCTAGGGGCCTGGGGTGTCAGTGGGTTGGGGTCTCAGGGGCCTGGGGTGTCAGTGGGTTGGGGTCTAGGGGCCTGGGGTATCAGTGGGTTAGGGTCCTAGGGGCCTGGGGTGTCAGTGGGTCGGGGTCTCAGGGGCCTGGGGTGTCAGTGGGTTGGGGTTTCAGGGGCCTGGGGTGTCAGTAGGTTGGGGTCTCAGGGGCCTGGGGTGTCAGTGGGTTGGGGTCTCAGGGGCCTGGGGTGTCAGTGGGTTGGGGTCTCAGGGGCCTGGGGTGTCAGTGGGTTGGGGTCTAGGGGCCTGGGGTGTCAGTAGGTCAGGGTCTCAGGGGCCTGGGGTGTCAGTGGGTTGGGGTCTCAGGGGCCTGGGGTGTCAGTAGGTCAGGGTCTCAGGGGCCTGGGGTGTCAGTGGGTTGGGGTCTCAGGGGCCTGGGGTGTCAATGGGTTGGGGTCTAGGGGCCTGGGGTGTCAGTGGGTTGGGGTCTCAGGGGCCTGAGGTGTCAGTGGGTTGGGGTCTAGGGGCCTGGGGTGTCAGTGGGTTGGGGTCTCAGGGGCCTGAGGTGTCAGTGGGTTGGGGTCTCAGGGGTCTGGGGTGTCAGTGGGTTGGGGTCTCAGGGGCCTGGGGTGTCAGTGGGTTGGGGTCTCAGGGGTCTGGGGTGTCATTGGGTCGGGGTCTCAGGGGCCTGGGGTGTCAGTGGGTTGGGGTCTCAGGGGCCTGGGGTGTCAGTGGGTTGGGGTCTCAGGGGCCTGGGGTGTCAGTGGGTCGGGGTCTCAGGGGCCTGGGGTCCCGGAAGGTTGGGGTCTCAGGGGCCTGGGGTGTCAGTGGGTTGGGGTCTCAGGGGCCTGGGGTGTCAGTGGGTTGGGGTCTCAGGGGTCTGGGGTGTCATTGGGTCGGGGTCTCAGGGGCCTGGGGTGTCAGTGGGTTGGGGTCTCAGGGGCCTGGGGTGTCAGTGGGTCGGGGTCTCAGGGGCCTGGGGTCCCGGAAGGTTGGGGTCTCAGGGGCCTGGGGTGTCAGTGGGTTGGGGTCTCAGGGGCCTGGGGTGTCAGTGGGTTGGGGTCTCAGGGGTCTGGGGTGTCATTGGGTCGGGGTCTCAGGGGCCTGGGGTGTCAGTGGGTTGGGGTCTCAGGGGCCTGGGGTGTCAGTGGGTTGGGGTCTCAGGGGCCTGGGGTGTCAGTGGGTCGGGGTCTCAGGGGCCTGGGGTCCCGGAAGGTTGGGGTCTCAGGGGCCTGGGGTGTCAGTGGGTTGGGGTCTCAGGGGCCTGGGGTGTCAGTGGGTTGGGGTCTCAGGGGTCTGGGGTGTCATTGGGTCGGGGTCTCAGGGGCCTGGGGTGTCAGTGGGTTGGGGTCTCAGGGGCCTGGGGTGTCAGTGGGTCGGGGTCTCAGGGGCCTGGGGTCCCGGAAGGTTGGGGTCTCAGGGGCCTGGGGTGTCAGTGGGTTGGGGTCTCAGGGGCCTGGGGTGTCAGTGGGTTGGGGTCTCAGGGGTCTGGGGTGTCATTGGGTCGGGGTCTCAGGGGCCTGGGGTGTCAGTGGGTTGGGGTCTCAGGGGCCTGGGGTGTCAGTGGGTTGGGGTCTCAGGGGCCTGGGGTGTCAGTGGGTCGGGGTCTCAGGGGCCTGGGGTGTCAGTGGGTTGCGGTCTCAGGGGCCTGGGGTCCCGGAAGGTTGGGGTCCCAGAGTGTTGGGGTCCCAGGGGCCCCTCCCCAGGCTGCGCCCCACAGACACCCGTCCGCCCTCCCCGCCCCCCTCCCGCCCCTGGAGGCGCCCAGAACTGGGCGTGGGGCGCCGGTTGCTATCGCAGGGCCACAGCCTCTCGGGCTCCGAGGCGGCGGCACCGGAGGCGCCCGTGACCGTGTCCGCACAGACGCCCCGCGCCCGCCCGGCTCCGCGGACCCCGCCGACCCGCCCGCCCGCCCGCGGCCCAGCGGGAGGTCGGGGGGTGCGGGGAAGCGGCCGCCCAGCTTCCAGAAAGTTCCGGGCGTCTGTGGCGTCACCGTCCCCGCGGAAACTGCCGCCCGCGCCTCATAAAAGCCGCCGCCGGGCGCCCCAGGGCGAGCCGGCCGGGCCGCGGCCGTGACGGGATTGTGACGTGACGCGGCCGCGCCGTGACGTGGCCGTGACGCGCCGCCCGAGCCTGACGGGACGCGGACGCGGCGGGAGGTGACCGGCCGGGCGGGCGGGCGGCGGGGCGCGGAGCGGCTCCTGAGCGGCGTCGCCCGCCGCGGCGCGGGGACAAGATGGTGAAGGAGACGCAGTACTACGACATCCTGGGGGTGAAGCCCAGCGCGACGCCCGAGGAGATCAAGAAGGCCTACCGGAAGCTGGCGCTCAAGTACCACCCCGACAAGAACCCCAACGAGGGCGAGAAGGTGGGCGCGAGGGCGCGGGCCGTCGGGGCGCAGCGGCCGGGCCGTGGGCGACAGGGGCCTGGGGAGCGTGAGGGGGCGTCAGGGAACGTGAGGGGGCGTGGGAGAGCAAAAGGGGACCTGGGCGTGAGGAGCGTATGGAGACGTAAGGGGGCGTCAGGGGACGTGAGGGGGCGTCAGGGGACGTGAGGGGGCGTGGGAGAGCGTGAGGGGGCGCAGGGGGGACGTGAGGAGCGTATGGGGACGTCAGGGGGCGTCAGGGGACGTGAGGAAGCGTGGGGGAGCGTGGGGTGGGGGAGCGTGAGGGGGCGCGGGGACGTGAGGGGCGTAAGAGGGCGTGAAGAGCGTAAGGGGACGTGAGGGGGCGTGGGAGGGCGTGAGGGGACGTGGGGGACGCGAGGGGCGTAGGGAGCGTGGGGGGGGTGAGGAGCGGAAGGGGGCGTGAGGGGCGCGGGGGACTGGGACGCGGCTGACAGGGGAGTTCGATGCGGGACTCCTGCGGCGGGACCACGGCGGGAACGCCTTTGGGCTCGGAGCCCCCGGTGATGCCTGCGCCCAGGATGAGGACCCCTCCTGGGGTGGCGGCGCCCCTCTCGGGCCGGATCCAGCCACGCCAGGAAACGGGGAGGCCCCGGTTCCGTGCTCACCTGCGCACGCGCGAGGCCTGCTGTCACCCGTGGAGCCCCCACGCCGCCCGCAGAGCTGAGTGACCGGCGGCTCGGGCACTGTCCCCGGCGGGCCTCCCCCCCCCCCTCCTTCCCGTCTTGCCCGCTTCCTTGTAAAATGTGCGCGTCCCGGTCGCCCACTTCTTTAAAAAATGCAGATATTTTTGTTGATTTCAGACGAAGGGAGAGAAACATCCATGATGGATCAGCTGCCTCCTGCACGCCCCACACTGGGGATCGAGCCCGCAACCGGGCCTGTGCCCTGACCCCCGTGACCTCCTGGGTCACAGGCAGGTGCTCCAACCACTGAGCCACCCGGCCGGGCGCCTGGACCACAGTTGAAGTCGCAGGTGACGCCCCCCCCAGCAGTTGGGGGCTGGGGGGGTGCGGATGCTGGGACCCAGGTACCTGTCTGCCTGGGCTCCTGCGGCTGGAGGCGGCGGGTGGACGGGCCGGCGGGAGGGCGGCAAGAGTGACGGCGGGTTTATATTTAGCCCCGGTGCCCTGGGTGACGGTCACACGCTGGGTGCTTTCCTGGACGGCGGCTCGCAGGGGGCTGGCGGGCTCTCCCGTCTATATTTAGGCGGCTTACCGTAGCTTTTAGGGTGACCGGCTCCGCTCTAGGGGTGCCCCCCCCCGTCCCGATCCCCGTCCCATTCATTCACAGTCGCCCGTTTCTGGGAAGCAAGCTCCTTGGAGCAGAGCGCGTCCAGGTGTCCGATTTCACGTCTCAGGAGGCGGCGCGTGGGAAAGCCGCTTCTTATTTTTAATATGTTCTCATTGATTCCAGAGAGGGAGGGAGAGGGAGAGAAACATCAACGGTGAGAGAGGATCATGGACCCTGGGGATGGAGCCTGCACCCCGGGCATGTGCCCCACCCTGGGGATCGAACCCTGAACTCCTGGTTTGTAGGTCGCCGCTCAGCCACGGAGCCATGCGGGCCGGGCGGACAGCCGCTCTAACGCAGACGTGACCTGCACTGCGTTTTTGCACGTGTCCCCGTCACACCGCCCGAGCCGGGGTGGGTTGTGGCCTCGCGTCTGCCTCGCCCCTGAGGCTCTGGTGGGGATGTGCCCACGCCGGGAGGCTGGCGCGGACCCGGAGTCTGAACCCGGACCCGGTCCTCCTCCTTCAGTTAGGGTTCCGTGGGGGCTGCGTGCCCCCTGCCCCCCCCCCCACGTGGGCCTGGCGCCTGGGGTGCGGTGTCGGTGCAGAAGGGAGGACGGTGTGGAGGGTTCTGTGGGGGGAGGCACAGCTTCGAGGGAAATTACTGTCGTGAAGGGGCCGGGGTGGCCGTGGGAATTCGGGTTGGAAACCAAAGGGAAGATGGAAACTCTGCTGTGAGGTCCCTAAGGAGCACTCACTCATTCACTCACTCATTCACTCACTCACTCACTCATTCACTCATTCACTCACTCACTCACTCACTCATTCACTCACTCACTTATTCACTCACTCATTCACTCACTCACTCACTCATTCACTCACTCACTTATTCACTCACTCATTCACTCACTCACTCACTCACTCACTCATTCACTCACTCACTCACTCATTCACCCGTTCGGCAGATGCCTTGTGTGTGTGTTGTCCTACTGTGTGCGGACACACTGCGCAGACCTTTTCTGCTCTGTGCGTAGGTCTCGTCCACTCTGCCTGCCACGGGGGAACGTTTTTATCTTCTTCCTGCTCAGCCCGTCACTGTATTATTAATGTCTCTTCAAAAATAGATGAAGGCAGGCCTGTCCCGCGAGCGAGCCGTGGGGGTGCTGGTCTGTTTGGGCCTGTTGTCCGTGTTGCTAGGCACCCGGCAGCGTGTGTCGCCAGGCGCTCCGTGTGGAGTCCCTGCCTCGGCGGCGTGTCAGGGAGCGCGGCCCCCCGGGATGATGGGGCGCAGCCTTGGCTGTTACCCCAACTGGCTCTTGAGGTGACTTAGGTCTTTGCGACGATTTCACTGTAACTTTCACGTTGAAGAATAGATTTTCATGGAAGTTTAAAAAAATCATAAGAGAGCATAAGAGTGCCCTGGCTGGTGTTGCTCAGTGGATAGAGCCTCATCCTACGGGCTGAAGGGTCCCGGGTTCGATTCTGGCCAAGGGCACAGGCCTGGGTTGTGGGCTCCATCCCTAGTTGGGGGTGTGCAGGAGGCAGCCGATCCATGATTCTCTCTCATCATGGATCTCCCTCTCCCTCTCCCTTCCTCTCTGACATCAATAAAATATATTTTTTAAAAAGAAAGCATGATAGGGCAGAGAAGTTGAGACTACAGAGGCCCCGCTCTGCCTCTTCCCATGCTTCTCCCAGGACGAGCGCAGGTGTCATCAGGGACCATCCTGGTTCTCGCTGATGTTTTATCGCAGACACTGTCCCCAGCTGCTGCAGTCCCCTCGCCGTTCTCCTTCCCTACCAGCAGCACAGTCACTTCATGACGGGCCTGTGGCCACTGATCCCCCCTGAACGGCGAGCTGGTCAGGCAGGAAGCTGGTGAGACTCCAGATCCAGTCCCCTCGCCCCCCCACCCCCACCCCCGTGCAAGCCCCAGTCCAGGACCTCGGTTCGTCTCCCGTCTTCCGTCTCGCAGGATGTGCTTGCACGTGGGTTTTCTGGTTCGTTCCTTCCTTACACTTGGGTTCCAACGAGGCACTTCTGGTGGGAAGGCGACGTGTGGGGCAGGGGCCTGAGAGCCCTGGGGTGCGTCTCTGAGGGCAGCAGCGGTGAGGGGCTGCGCTGACGGGTGAGATGGGAGGGAGGGAGGGAGGCTCGGCCGTGCCATACCTGTGATCGAGGTTTACGCACAGCGTCTGCAGCCTGCAGGGGGGAGGCGCTCACAGTGTCCGAGGCCGATTTCATGCGAGTAGATGTCAGTCTGTCCCCAGCTGGGGAGCCAGGCATAGTGCTTCCTGCTGGAGTCTGGGGCCTCCTCCCGCTGCGGCTGGCCTGCCCGGGCTCCCTGCGCCCCAGTTCACCCGTGAGGAGGAACTCCCTGCCCGCTGCTCCCCCTCATTCTCTGCAGTGGCCCGTGTCCCACCTGGCGGGGGAGCAAGTGGACAACTCGGGTTCCAGATGACGGACGGACCAGCTGGTGTGTGGGGGGACGCAGCACAGGGGACGCTGCCTTCCTGGGGTGGGTTTGCTCATGACCCCCCTCAAACCATCGCTCTCTCTCTCTCTAAAGTTCAAGCTCATCTCCCAGGCCTATGAAGTGCTCTCCGATGCGAAGAAAAGGGACATCTATGACCAGGGCGGCGAGCAGGCCATCAAGGAGGGGGGCCTGGGCAGCCCCAACTTCTCGTCCCCCATGGACATCTTCGACATGTTCTTCGGCGGGGGCGGGCGGATGGCCCGGGAGAGGAGAGGTGCGTGCCCTGGGCCTGAGGGGCTGGCACAGGCCAGAGCAGACACGGGTCAGCAGATGAAAGCGCTCCCGCTTGGCCACAGGCGGCAGGAGGGTGGGGTGGAGGGCGTCAGGCTCAGGGAGTCTCCACGCGGGTCCGGGCACGGCTGCGCGCCCGTCAGTGAGGAAAGGGCTCCTTCCGGGCCAGGTCGCTTCAGGTCCTGCAGGGACCTGCCCTCAGATTTGTTTTGGAAACGCAGCTGGAAATTCTGCTGACACCCATAAATGACTAATGAGCTCATGGCCGCGGGGGTATTGTGTCTCCCGGGCAGAGAGCCAGGGGACGGGCAGGTGTGAGAGCCGCTGCTCCCCAGGGGCAGGGGGAGGGGGAGGGGGGGGCCTGAGACAGCCTCCCGGTGTCTTGTCGTCAGGGTGGGACCTCACACGGGACCTGTGCCTGCGGCCTGACTGACCGTGGTCCTTTCTCTCCCCGCGCCAGGCAAGAATGTTGTGCACCAGTTGTCTGTGACTCTTGAAGATTTATATAACGGAGTCACAAAGAAGCTGGCCCTCCAGAAAAACGTAATTTGTGAGAAATGTGAAGGTAAAAGCTTTTGAATGCTTCTCTAATTCTGATCCCTTAGATCTGCAAGCAGTGGTGACTGTTATAGTTCAGAGGAGGACGATTCCATCTTCTCAGATGGGAGGCCAGGCAGAGGTGGTAGACAGGTGGCCCGAGGGACACGGGTCTCGTCTGCACAAAAAATCACGGCAGTTCACCCAACGCAGGGGTCAGACAGTAAAGGGTTGCGGCCTTGAGGGCCATGTGGGCCGCGTCCTGACTGTTCCAGCTCTTAGTGCAAACACAGCCTCAGACCAGACTTGAGCGAGGGACCTGCGTGTGCTCCAGCAGTTTATTTACAAAACCAGCGGCTGGCCATCGTTTCCCGGCCCCCGACTTGAATGTAAATGCAGTTAACGTAATTTTTAAAAATCTGGTTTGTCAAGAGCGGTCAGACCCACACCGTCCCCCACGCACTGGCTGAGC
The DNA here is from genome assembly GCF_963259705.1 of Myotis daubentonii. NCBI lineage: Eukaryota > Metazoa > Chordata > Mammalia > Chiroptera > Vespertilionidae > Myotis > Myotis daubentonii. The sequence continues at coordinate 603,274 of NC_081860.1, read as the reverse complement.
TGGGCAGCCGCCCGTGGACGGGCCGTGTCCTCCGTGGGGTGGGAGGAAGCACAGGCGATGGAGCGTCAGTGATGACGTCGGCCTGAGACGCAGATGTTAACATCCGGCCGCCATCTGCTTGGCCGGGACCCCCGTCACGCCCCCATGGCCCATCACGTTTGTGAACAGTCAGAACTCAGACCCCGGGAGGAGTGCCGCTCACAGCTGTGTCCTGTCCCCAGGGATCGGGGGGAAGAAGGGCTCCGTGGAGAAGTGCCCGCTGTGCAAGGGCCGCGGGATGCAGGTGCACATCCAGCAGATCGGCCCGGGCATGGTGCAGCAGATCCAGACCATGTGCATCGAGTGCAAGGGCCAGGGCGAGCGCATCAGCCCCAAGGACCGCTGCGAGGGCTGCGGCGGCGCCAAGGTGGTCCTGGAGAAGAAGACCATCGAGGTGCACGTGGAGAGAGGTGAGGCCGCAGCCCCGCCCGCCCCGTCCCGCGGCCGGCTCTCCTGGGCGGGCGGCTCTCCTGGGCGCTGCCCGAGGGGCTGAGCGGGCGCGGCTCGGGGAGAGTGCCTAACCAGCAAGGGTGCTGTTCCCTAGGCATGAAGGATGGGCAAAAGATTCTGTTTCATGGAGAAGGCGATCAGGAGCCCGAGCTGGAGCCTGGTGATGTCATAATTGTGCTTGATCAGAAGGATCATAGTGTCTTTCAGAGGCGAGGCCACGACCTGGTCCTGAAAATGAAAGTCCAGCTCTCCGAGGCCCTCTGTGGCTTCAAGAAGACGGTAACCACCCTGGACGGCCGCGTCCTGGTTATTACGTCCAAGTCAGGTAATGCCGCCAGCGCGCCCGCCGCCGCCGTGGGCCCGGGCGTGGTCCAGACCCCTGGCCGCGCGGCTGCTTTCGCCCTTAAGGCTGCTTGTGCTACACGAGTTAGTGACTCGATTCATCGAAGTTGAGTCACCATGGACTTGAAAACTGATGCGTGTAAAAGCTCCGCCTCCCGTGTCCTGACGCGCCTTTCCTGCAGGTGAGGTGATCAAACACGGGGACCTGAAGTGCGTGCGCAACGAGGGGATGCCCATCTACAAGGCGCCCCTGGAGAGAGGCAGCCTGGTGGTCCAGTTCCTGGTAAGTGCCCGGACTGGCGCCCTGCTCTCTGGGACACGGCAGGGGCTGAGCCGGAAGGAAGCCACACCCCCGTCTCCCTCCCGTCCAGGTCGTCTTCCCCGAGAAGCTCTGGCTCCCCCTGGACAAGCTGCCCCAGCTGGAGGCCCTGCTGCCCCCGCGGCAGAAGGTGACTGTCACGGACGACATGGAGCAGGTGGAGCTGCAGGAGTTCAGCCCCAGCGACCAGAGCTGGCGCCAGCACCGCGAGGCCTACGAGGAGGACGAGGACGGGCCCCGGGGCGGGGTGCAGTGCCAGACGGCCTGACGGCGGCCGGGAACGCAGTGGCCTCGCTCCCGCAGCCGCGGTGGCCTGTGTGCGTGTTCAGCATTCCCCACGGCTGAGTGTCTTTTTGGGTTTTCTTTTGGTTGTGACCTAAGTTATAGCTTAATTTATATTTAAATGTTCTACGTGTAAACCTCCTCTAGTCTGCACATGGAATCTGTGTTCACATGTTCAGGGCCCCCGGGGGTGCCGGTGACCACGCCGGCGTCTGCTCGCAGTGGCTTTGCCGTAACTCGGCCCGGCCCGGCCTCCGCCCCCTCCCTGCTCTCCGGGCTGCGAACGGCCCTGTGAGTCTAGGTTCTGGCCGATCCTCGCGAACAAAAGCACACCTGTGGGCAGCCGGGGCTGCGGGCCGGCGTGGCTCCCGCTGCTCCGCACCCGAGGGCACGGACGGAGTGTGCATCCGGTCCCCTCCGGGGAGCTGCCCGGGCCTCCAGCCGCGCGGGGACACCCGTGTGCGGGGGACCGGGTGCCGCGCTGGCCGTGCCCTCGCTCCTTGTTGTTTGTGGTTTTGACGATTTTCTGTTGACGTTTGCAATGCTCTCCCACCAAAGTGCTTCCTTGTCAGAAGGTGAAACCTCCCGGGCCCGGGCCGAGGCTGGGGGAGAACGGGGGCTGGCCCAGGGCTCGGCCGCTCCCTGGATGGCCCCAGGGTCCGGGGAGGCCGGGTTCCCACCTCATCCTCCCAGACGCAGCCTCTCCCCGCGCAGCCATGGAGGGCTCCTGCTCGCTGACGTCTGGGGCCCACACTGACCGCTGCCCTGTGGGCGCCGCTGCGAGGGGCGGCCTGCGGGGGGGCTGTCGGGCGTTAACTCATTCCTGGCAGGTAGACGAGGCTCACACTGAGGGTCACCTCGCCTTTAGCTGTACTGACCCGCTCCCTCCCCGAAGTCCCTAGAAATACCACCTTCTAAACCGCTGCGTCAGCAGAGGCCACTGGGCCTCCCACCCTCACCTGGTCACGGGCACCGTGGCTCCGGCCAGGACCCTCCGGGAGGTCGGCAGGCGGAGCAGTTTGCTGGCAGTGGACACAGAAGGGCCCCTGAGCCCTGTGGTCACTGTCAGGACGGACGTGGGACCTGGTCTTCCCCACCAGCCAGGGGACACCCATCGCCGAGGGCCACGGCGTCACCTCCGAGGGCATCGCCGCGGGAGGCGCGTGGCCGGCGACGGGCAGCATGGCGCCCGCTCCGCCCGGTCGTGGAGATGGGATTGGAGGGTGTTGCTGGGACTGTCCCACCTGTACCTGTCGCGTCACCATTAAAGTTGGGCTGCGGGAGCCGCGTGGCTGTGGCTTTCCTTTCCGGGCCTCGGGAGCGGCGTTCGGTGCAGCCGGCCTCCCCGGTGGGTGCAACGGAGTAAGTTCCACTCACGGCGCCTCTGTCTGGGGGCAATGCCCCCGGAAGGGGGGTCACTGGAGGGCGGGAGCGGGCAAGCACTGTCCCAGCCTCGGCGCAGAGCAGCTCCCTGGACATATCAGAGGAGCCTCCGGCCGAGGAGAGGGGCCTGCATGGCCACAGGGCGAGTGGGCGGGAGAGGGGCCTGCGTGGCCACAGGGCGAGTGGGCGGGAGAGGGGCTGTGGGGTCACAGGGCCAGTGGGCGGGAGAAGGGCTGGGGGGCCACAGGGGGAGCAGGAGGGGCTGGGGCACAGGACTGACTCGGACATCAGGTTACGAGCAATGAGAGGACAAGCTCAGTGTCGGCTGCGCCTGCCTGTGTTCGCTTGCAGACACGCAGCCTCGGGGACAGGTGCCCGGGAGGCGGGCGGGGCCCGGACATGGAGGCAGCGGTGCCCAGCATTAGCGGGTGAGGCAGTGGCCGGGCCCTCACAGCAAGCAGAAGGCTGCCTGACGGGAAGGCCTGCAGGGCGTCCCCCCAGCCGACACCCATTTCCTCCAGGGCTCCTCCTGGGTGGATCCGCTCCCTCCCCAGCTCCTGCAGACCCGACCTGGGCCTCAGGGGGAGGATCCCGGCCCGCCTCAGGCACACGCTGCCACCTCCCGTCTCTGCCCACTACGGGCCCCGGAGAAGGAGCGTGTCCCAGAGGCGGGCGTGGGTCCGAACAACGCTTTACGTTAAGGCACGAACAGCACCTCCAATAAAACGTGGAAATATTTATGTCGTATCTACACAGCGTGGGGCTGCCAGCGCAGCGGCTGTGCCTTTAAGCTAAAAGGCAGGAATGTGAAGTTCAGTCCTTCGCGGAAGGCGGTCAAATGGGGCAGTCATAGACGTGAACTTCCTGATCGTCTCCTACGGACACGATCTTGGAGCCGTTCCCATTGTACTTCACTCCCCAGACCTGCAAACACAGTAGAGAGGGCCTGGTGCCCTGTTCTTCCCGAACACACGTCCTCACTCGTCTCCTTGCACCGAAGCTAGAGAAACCCAGGAGGGGGCCTCTTGTGACCACGCCCCTCGCCTCCCCACGAGGAAATGACCTTTCTAAGCAAAACGACGTCCACACACCTTTCCGACCCAGGGCCAGGACAGCCTCGTGCCAGGAGACGGCCCCCAGCACGCGGGCACCCAGGCCCAGCAGAGAAAGGCCCCTCCCCCCGAGCTCCCTCCCCCAGGGACGTGCACCGGCTCACACACCCGTGCCCGCCCCCCACCTCGCCCCGTGCCCGCCCCACCTGGCCCTGTACCCACCCCACCTGGCCCCGTGCCTGCCCGTCAGTACTTCTGTTCTCAGAGCCCGTGGCGCCCGCCTGTCCTGGGAGCTGGACGGTTGGCATCCTGGCCACCGAGCTCACTGCTCCGTGCTGAGTGGACAGTCTGCCTCCCTCACGGGCAGTTTCATCAGGTCAGCCTGTCACCAGAACCCTGAGCTGGGCGTCCGGTCCCGACTCGTGTGATTGGGCCACATGCACCTCCACGCCCGCCACCTCCCGGGATGCCCCACACCGACCCCACCGACCCCACCCCAGCCAGGACTGACACGGAGTGGGATGCCGAGGTCAAACCCCCTCCACGTTACTGGCCGGGTTACAATGAAAGGCAAAAAAGCACAAGTCCACCCACTCTCCTGGCTTCCCAGGCGGGAGGGGATCATCCTCACAACCTGGGCCACGGAAGCCACGGCACGGCCGGCGCTGTGCTTACGCCGACCGGCTCCTAACACCCGGCCCTCGCAGCGGCTGGACCAGCAGCACCGGCCGCTGGGGCCGCTAGAAATGCAGACGCTGGGCCCAGGCCCCCGAGCGACACCTGCACGGCTGCTGGATCCCGGGGCTCCCGTGTGGAACCCCTTCCCCGTTTCAGTTACTGGCAAAGGTGCGTCCCCCGTGAGCACAGAGCCTGCTCTCCCGACGTAAAGACCCAAACGCAGGGATCCATGTCACAGGAGCCAGGCCCTGCAAGAACCTCCGGCTTCAAGTTAAAGCGGCACCTGATCCCGTCCTTGCGAGCTCCCACAGGACACGGGGCTGTGCGTGAGCAGTGGACACCAGGCGCTGAAGGTGGTGCGACCAGCACGTGTTTCCTGGCCTCCACGTGCTCAGCCTGCGCACAGGACACGGGCTGGACAGCGTCCGAGCTCAGAGCCGGCCCCCGTCCTGACCAGCGGCAGCAGCAAGGTCAGGAGGGGTCAGCTCGGGGCAGACGACGCAGCGAACCCGAGAATCGCCGCGTTCCGGGCGCCGTACCTGATCCTGGTGGTCGAAGAAGGTGTGAACACAGGTCCTCGTTCCCACGTCCCAGACTTTCACGCTTTTGTCCGACGAACTTTATAAAAGAGGGAGCGCTGGTATCAGAAAACACGTTCAGGCTGGTCCGACGGGAGGAATCTGACTAAAGATCCCGGGCTCTGGCACCGACCTGACCTGCCCGGCCCGCCCGGCAAGGTTCTCGCCAGGAGCCCCCAGCCCTTCACCAACTGCCGGCAGAGCCCCACATTCACAAGGAAACGACGGGCTGGGGCCACGTATTCAGAAGAACCCACGCCTGCTCCCGCGGAGGGCGGCGAACCTCACCACCTGAAGGGGCAACGCCGCGGCGAGCAGAGGCCACCCGCATGCCAGGCGACTCACGTACCTGGAGACGAAGTGCGTGTTGTCCGGACAGAAGGCCACGTTCAGCACCCAGGACGCGTGGCCGCTCAGGGTGCCCGCCAGGTTGGCGTGTTGTCTGAAACGAGACGGGTCCGACGCGGAGGCGTCAGCTCGGACAGGTCCCGGAGGCATGTGACCAGCTGCCCGCTTCCCCGGGCCCCCCTGCTCCCCGATGACGGCAGCACGCGCCCATCACACGCCCCAGGGAGGCACGTCCCCCACGGCAACAAGTGCCCCACGGCCCCGCCCCAGAGCCTGCCGATGCCGCCCAGAGCGGGCACAGGGCGTGACGGGCAGAGCACAGACACTCCCTCAGGAGGAGCCACGCTTGGCAGCTGCTCCGAGGCGGAGACCGAGGACGGGGTGTGGGGGCCCCCGGGCTGTGCCTCCCTGCGGGTGCCCTGACCACCCACGTGGCCTGGAGAGAACACTTTTAAAATATATATATATCGCCCTGGCTGGTGTGGCTCAGTGGATAGAGTGCCAGGCTGTAGACTGAAAGGTCCCGGGTTTGATTCCGGTCAAGGGCACAGGCCCAGGTTGCAGGCTCCATCCCCAATGGGGGGCGTGCAGGAGGCAGCCAATTCTTATATGTTAAAAGAGATAAATATATATTTACATATATATCTTTATTGATATCAGAGAGAAAGAGAGAGGGAGAGAGAGAGGAACATCGATGATGAGAGAGAATCGTGGATTGGCTGCCTCCTGCATGCCCCACACTGGGGATCGAGCCCACATCCCGGGCGTGGGCCCTGACCGGGAATCAAACCCTGACCTCCTGGTTCCTAGGTCGACGCTCACCCCTGAGCCACGCTGGCCGGGCTGGAGGGACCATCTCTAACCTGACCTCAGACAGGCAAGTTTAATCGCTGCAGCCGGTCACGGTTTAAAGCATGAAATGAAATCGCCTCCAGCAGGAGAACAGCCTCCAGACACCTCACACTCCCCGCCCCCTGGGACCCGACGCGTCTTCAGCAACAAGAGCCCAGCTCAGCGGTGACTCACACATCGTAGATCTTGATGTAGCCATCGTCCGAGGCCGTGACGAGGAGCTGGGAGTCCGGGGAGAAGGTCAGGGAGCGGATGGGCATGGCGTGGCCTGGAACCACAGACCGCGTGAGCCGGGATCATGTCCGTCCCCCCGCGGCCGCCCGGCCGTGCCCTTGGACGAGGCCGAGCGCCCTCCCTGGCTCCCGTCAGAGGGGCAGACGGCCCTGCCTCCCGCGGCTGGAAACGTCCCGTCCCCCAGGCCCCGCCCCCGAGGGTTTCTCCTCAGCTCCCCCCCGACCAGTGACCTCGGCACAGGCTCAGAACCGCACGGGCGAGACCACACGGACACGGGGCGCTTCTGACCAAACACGAGCCGTCCCCGCCAAACCCTCCGCCTGGGGCGAGCGGGGGAGGGCAGCCTCCTCGGGGCTCCTCAGAGCAGAGCGGCCGTCTCCCTCCAGGCCCAGCCCCGGCCAGGGCTCCCCCAGCGCCCACCATCGAACAGGAGCTGCTCTCTCATCACTAAGAACCCTCTACTCAAGGGCGTAGAGCGGACACGACAGGAACGAGACCCGTGCAGCCGCGAGAACCAGCGAGGCCGCGGGTGGCTCCAGGGACAGGGCGCCCGCAGACTGGGATCTGCACGCCCAAGGCCGCCCCGCTCAGCGGGCACCAGCCCCCCGCTGTGGCCGCAGAGCCGCCTGCGGGAGCCGAGCGGCCGTACCTTCCAGCGTGTGCAGCAGCTTCCCGGTCGCGATGTCGAAGATGTTGATGATGCCGTCGATGGCTCCGCTGGCCAGGTACTTCCCGTCGGGGCTCTGCGCACAGACACGAGGACGCGTGAGACCACGGGCAGCCCGCACGCACGGTGCCTCTGCGGCCACAGGTCCCGCGGGCTGGCCGGCCACCCCTCCGCCCCGTCATCCCCCGCCCCCCCGGGAGACAGCAGCTGCCCGACAGGACCCGGGAGCCGGGAGCCGGGAGCCGGGAGCCGGCACAAGGTGGGAGGGAGGAGAGCGCGGCCCCTTACGTAGGCGATGCTGAGGATGAACTTCCCGCGCGTGTCCAGGGAATACTCCTTCTTCCCGCTCTCCACCCCGAAGATGTTCACCTTCCCCACGTGCGTGCCTGTGGCCAGGTACTGGGAGTCGGGAGAGAAGGCCAGCGTCCAGGCGTCCACTGCCCAGGAGGAGGGGGGAAAGGACGGTGAGCGGGAGGGAGCCTGATGCTGCACCGTGTGAAACGCGGCCACTCCAGTCACAGCTTCTCCAGGGAAAGCAGGCGCCCCGCCCAACGCCAGGCGCCCCCCCCCCCCCCCAACGCTAGGCGCCCCAAGAAGCGACTTCCACGCGAACAAACGAGCGTGAAACCGGGAAATGCCCGACGCCCGTCCCGGCGGCTCGATGGGCGGGTGTGGCCCCTCCTCCCCGGGGAGGAGGCCGAGTGACAACAAGGGACAAACCACGGGTCACTCGGCACCCGGGCGCCTCGCCCGTCACGCAGGAAAGAGCGAGGACGTGTGGGAACGCGATTCCACGGGCGTGAAGTTTCCCAAAAGGCAGCACGACAGGACAGGGCAGAGCAGTGGCGGCCGAGGCCGAGGGAGCGGACTGGGCGAGGGCAGCACCGCGCAGAGCTGTCCTGGCCACACACCGGGCACCTAAGTCCACACGGAGGTGCCGCAGAGGGACCTGTCACCTCAGCACGACGGCGACCAGAGGGAGGTGTCCCAGGAACACTCGTACGTGGAACCCCATGTGGCAGATTCACAGGGACCAGGACGGGGTGACGCTGCTACACGACACCCCACACCACGTACGGGGCGCCCTCAGTCCTGCCCGACAGGCCCAGGAGCAGCCGCTGGGAACGCTGTGCAGCCCGAGGGGAGGGGAGGCCCTCCCGCCCCCTCCTACGGGGAGCTCCCCCTCCAGCCGCACCCCGGCCTGGCCTCTCTCAGCCCCAGCTGCACCCCGGCCCTGGCCTGTCTCACAGCCCAGCCGCACCCCGGGCCTGGCCTGTCTCACAGCCCAGCCGCACCCCGGGCCTGGCCTGTCTCACAGCCCAGCCGCACCCCGGGCCTGGCCTGTCTCTCGGCCCAGCTGCACCCCGGGCCTGGCGTGACTCTCAAGCTCCAGCGCAGGAGCCGCAGACCCGGAGCCCGGCCTCGGGGTGCCCCGGGTCCAGGCCACCTGCCGAGAACCGCGTCTGCCCGCAGTGGACTCTCACCCGGTCCCGCGTCGATGGACTTGACCTGCTTGCCGTTCTCCAGGTCCCAGAGCCGGATGTGGGCGTCCAGGGAGCTGGAGGCGGCGATGGGCAGCGTGTGGCTGATGTCCACGGACACCACGCCCAGCTGGTGCCCCTCCAGGCTCCACTGCAGGTCCAGCTTCTCGTCACGCCTGCAAGGGAGACAGGGAATCGGTTTCTTCAGGGCCTCGGGCCGTGGCCACGCGGGACCAGTGTCTGCGGATGGAGCCTCCGGGGCGTGAGGAGCCCCAGGCACCAAAGGCAGCCAAGGGTCACCTTGGGCCTCACCCGAGTACAGGGAGGAAGGGGAGACCAGGGCCCCTGGGAGACCACCTCCCCCCCCCCCCCCCCCGCCACGCTTTCCTAGAAAACAGGGAGCACGCTCCCGACCGCGACCTGGGGGCCGGGACGCCCCTGAACCGCCCCCGGGAGGCGCTCACCACTTCCAGACCTTCACCAGGTCGTCCAGGGACCCCGTGACAACCGTCTCCGAGTTCTCCTTCTTGTTGGTCCCCCAGGCCACCGACCAGATGGCGTCATCGTGGGCTGGAACGGAAGCTGCCGGTTAAGGCCTGGGCGGCCTCCACGCTGAAGGCGCCCACAGAACGGGCCGAGCACCGTCCGCCTCCCGCGGGCGCTCCCGCCCCCACCCGGGTCTGCTCTGCTCTGCGAGGCGCTTTCCCAGGGAGCTCGTATGACGACTGGGAACTGGAGGCTCCCAGGAAGCCCCGCCCAAGCACAGGCCGGCCAGGGGGAGGCGCTACCACCACCCGATGGAGATGAGCCTCCCCACGGCCCCCCGCCCGAGAGCCCTCAGCTGGGCGAGCGCTCCCTCCCGGCACCTCTGGGAGCCGGCGGGCAGTGACTGCCAACAGCGCAGGCCCCAGAGCGCGTGCCCGATGCGGCCCCACAAGCTGCCTGGGCCGCACGTGTGCTCTGCGTCAGGGGCCGGCGATGCATTAATCCCCCCGGAAGTGTCACCTCCGTTCGTCGCCACCACAACCCTAAGGAGCAGGCGCTGTGAGCGGCACCTCACGTTACAGACAAGGAGTCAGAGGCCCAGAGGAGCCTGCAGTGCCGGCCGGGGGGCTCAGTGGGTGTGAATCAACCCATGACCCAGGTCACTGGATGGATCCTGGACTGAGCACCCGTCCTGCGTAGGGACGTGCAGGAGGCAGCCAGTGGAGGCTTCTCCATCCTCCCTTCCTCTCTCTGTCTCCTCTCACTCTCTCCCTCTCTCCAATCAATTTTTAAAATATTTTTTTAAAAAAGAGAGAGACTGGTAGCTCCCTGGAACTCCAAAGCTAAGGGACAGAACTGGGCTCAAAGCCAACCCCTCTGTTAACGGGAGTCCCCCTCAGGCCCTGTGTGCAGTGGCCTCTAGGGGCCACCCCCTCCTGGGGGCCCCCCGGCAGCGGGGAAGCCCTCCGGCCTGCTATCTGCCTTCCTGTTGTTTGCTTTTCAGGGTGTCTGTGTCTGGCCGCCTCTGCTGACTTTCCTGCAGGGAGTAAACTGGGGATGGCATGTCTGGTCGGCATGACAACAATTCCTACAGGAACCAGAGACGACCCGTTTTCCCAGGCAGGCGGCTCACCTTGCTCTTGCTTGAAGAGGATGCTGTACTGAAAAGAACAGGAGCCACATTAAACCAAGGTCAGAGTTCAGACGTGTCGCATCCCCTCCCTGAAGCACCTGCTGGCTCCCACCTCACTGCCACGCCCCTGGAGATACGGTCACCACGGTGGCAGCGACTTCCTGTCACCCTGACCTGCACGCTCCTGACTCCTGCTCGTGCAAGATATGTAGTCAGGAACAATTAGCTCCTAAAGAAACTGGCCCGGCCGGCGTGGCTCACTGGTTGAGGGTCGACCTATGAACCAGGAGGTCAGGGTTCGATTCCCCGTCGGGGCACAGGCCCGGGTTGTGGGCTCCATCCCCAGTGTGGGGCGTGCAGGAGGCAGCTGATCCATGATCCTCTCTCATCATGGATGTTTCTCTCTCCCTCTCCCTTCCTCTCTCAAATCACTAAAATATATTTTTAAAAAAGAGAAGGAAGTGTAGCTTCTCCATTCCCCTGAGACTAATAAACGTGCTTTTCCTGCTCGGCTCCCGGGAAGCTCAGGGTGCACTCTGCAGCTTCATTTGTGCAGTTGCATCTGAGGGCACAGCCCACAGAACCCGCTAGCCTTGTCCCTGATCTTATGGTAAACACGGTCTCTTCTCTGCTGATCTTCGTTTCTCTGCTGCCTTTGTGCAGAGTCTTTCAGCCCCTCGCCCCCTGTGCACGGGGAGACGTGGCGGGCACGCTCCTCCTCCTGGCGCTGTGCACGGGGGACGCAGCCTGCGTGGTCAGGAGCAGAGCGGGAGCGGGAGCGGGAGCCGGGAGCCGGTGCCTGGCCACCCCAACACCTGCGAGGGCCCCACTGCTGCGCCTCCCTCCACAGCCTTACCTGGTTGGTCATCTCCTCGGCCGGGGCGAAGGGCTACAGGCCAGGCAGCTCTGTGGGAACAGTACCAGCAGGGGTCTCAGTCAGGGGGTGTCATCAGGACGGGGGCCCCGGGGGGTTCCCCTTGACCACAGAGTGGCCCGGACACTTGCCCTGGGTCAATCCCAGGAGCTCCCCTCACACGGCCCTCGGAGCCCATGGGATCAACTAACGCCCTGTCCCAGCCCGTTTTCTTCTCTCCAAGGCTGACCACAGGGGGATCGGTCTCCGCCACCTGCCGCTCTTCACAGGGAGAACCACGGGCCCTTTCATTTATTTATTGTTTTAATCCTCACCCGAGGCTAGTTTTCCATTGGCTTTTAGGGAGCGTGGAAGGGAGGGGGAGAGACGGGGGTCGCGACCCACAGGCTGAGAACCGCTGCTAGACAATTTAAAAAAAAAGGTAACCATTCTAGGATGTGCTGAGGGGCCCAGTTGTAAGTTTATACAATTGGATTAGCTCGCTCCGCGCGCTCAGTGGGCGTCCTCACTCTCCCCTCCTCCCCTGATACCAAGTCACGTCAGAGCCGAGAGGACCCCAAGCCCCCCAAGCCCCCGCCATCCCCCCACAACTTCCCACGCGGAACTCACTGCTCGCTCCTCTGCGTTTCCAAAAACAAAACAAAACACCCCACGTGCCCCTCAGCGCGATCGGGCAGGACTGACCCCCAAGACCACCCGGTGCCGGGACCCCAAAACCCAGGTGCGTCGGGTGATGGGCGGGAGGCTCGCTGCCTACGGAGGCGGCGGCGCTTCTCGGGGAAGCTCGGTCGGGACCGGCCTCCCGTCTCCGGGGTCGGGGACGCCAGCCCCCAGCTCGGGGCTGCACGGAGCCCGCCCAGGACGCGCCCCGACGGGCAGCAGGGCGACCGGGGTCACGGAGGCGCCCTCGGGCCCGCCCTGGCTCCCCCGCCCTCCCGCCCGGACCGTCAGCGGCCCCGGCGACGGCCACCCGCACCGGCCCAAGGGCCCGACTCACCGGCTCGGCCCCGTCGCGCCTCTGACGACAGCGCCACGCGACCGCGACCCTAGGAGCTCGAGAAGGGGCGGGGTCTCGCCCAGGGCCACCGCGCACGCGCACTCCCTGCCGAAGCCACGCCCCCAGCGAGGGTGGGCGGGGATAGGCGCGGAGGCCACGCCCCTTCCAACCCTGGGTCTGGGAGGCCACGCCCTAAACCCCTAGGGGGCGGGGCCTCGGTGATGGGCTCTCGGAGGCGCGCGGGTTCGGGTTCCTGCAGCTGCAGGTGCGCGCGTGGGGCCCCGAGTTCTCCGTTTCCGCTCTGCTGTTCGACTGGTGGCTTCTCGAGTTCTGTTGCGTCAACACTTTTCAGTGAAATATTTATTTTTAATATGTTTTATTGATTTTCTTACAGAAAGGGAGAGGGAGAGGGATAGAGAGAAACATAGATGAGAAACATCGATCAGCTGCCTCCTGCACGCCCCCCACTGGGGATGTGCCCGCAACCCAGGTACATGCGCTTGACCAGAATCGAACCCGGGACCCTTCAGTCGGCAGGCCGGCGCTCTACCCACTGAGCCACACTGGTCAGGGCAGAGCTTTGTTTTAAAAGCTGCAAATCGTGCCCACCTGGTGTGGCTCAGCGGTTGAGCCCCGACCTATGAACCAGGTCAGGGTACATGTCTGCGTTTGGGGCTCCATCTGTGGTGTGGGGGCAGCCCATCCGTGCTTCTCTCTTCTCACTGATGTTTCTCTCTCTCTCCCTCTCCCTTCCTCTCTGAATTTCCAAACGAAGCACATTGTTTTGAGTATCAAGTGAAATTTTTGTCAGCCCAAAATTTAATCGTCTCCCAAAAAAGAAATGTTAGATTAAGAAAAATAGATGTAAGAGTGGGTAGCATGCATAGTTAAGGTAATCTTGTATATAAAAAAAAAACACAAGCCGAAGCCGGTTTGGCTCAGTGGATAGAGCGTCGGCCTGCAGACTGAAAGGTCCCAGGTTCGATTCCGGTCAAGGGCATGTACCTGGGTTGCGGGCATATCCCCAGTAGGCGGTGTGCAGGAGGCAGCTGATCGATGTTTCTCTCTCATCGATGTTTCTGACTCTCTATTTCTCTCCCTTCCTCTCTGTAAAAAATCAATAAAATATATTAAAAACAAATAAATAAATAAAAATAAAAAAAACACACAAGCGGAAGCCGGTTTGGCTCAATGGATAGAGCGTCGGCCTGCGGACTGAAAGGTCCCAGGTTCGATTCCGATCAAGGGCATGTACCTGGGTTGCGGGCATATCCCCGGTGGGAGATGTGCAGGAGGCAGCTGATCGATGTTTCTCTCTCATCGATGTTTCTAACTCTCTGTCCCTCTCCCTTCCTCTCTGTAAAAAATCAATAAAATATATTTTTAAAAATAATAATAATAAAAATAAAATTAAATTAAAAAAACACACAAAACACCCTATTTCACATCTACATACCAGTATGTGAAAAAATGTTATAGGACCCCCCCAAAAAGCAGTGACCACACATTCATATTGTTAATTTTTTTAACATGTGCCCCTGTATGTGTATGTTACTTATAAATCATGTGTGTCCTACTCTGCTAATACGTTTGAAGGTATAATAAAGCAAATACAGAAATAGGATTTTAAGAGGATGAGATTAAAGAATATATACTCAGAGGGTCTGATATTTTCTTCCCATACCCCAGCGGATGGTTTTGCTCACCAGCTGGGGTACACAGCGCCACTTTGGAGACCCAGTACCTCCTAAGGTTGTCTTGGTTATAAACATTTGGGAGCCACATCGGTGACCGTACAGACTGAGCCGCACATGGCGAACCCAGCGGCACCGAACACTGTGATGAGGCGGGGCGAAGGGTGGACCCCGTTTTACACACAGAGAGGGAACCCGACCCCCAGGGCGGCGGGGACGTCTGCAGGGTCACTCGGCCAGCAGGGAGCGGAGTCAGGGGGGGGGAGGTCGCGGTTCCACCCCCGTCAGGGCACAGGCCCGGGTTGTGGGCTCCATCCCCAACGTGGGGCGTGCAGGAGGCAGAATATCCCACCAGCCTGGGGCCTGACCACGGATGGCCACTGGGTGGCAGTCCCTGCCTGCTGTGGGCCACTTCCCAGCACTTGCTGAGGGGGATGGAGCGGCTGGCACCTGCTTGCCTGCCCTCTGCAGCTACCCCAGACCCACAGGCAGTGGGTCCCCCAAACAAGGGCCTCCCGGGCCTCAGTTTCCTCCTGCAGAAACTGGAGACCAAAACACCCCTAAAATGGAGAACTTCACCCCTAGAAAATGGTTAGGAGCAACCTGCCCGGGTGGCTCAGGGGTTGAGCGTCAACCTAGGAACCAGGAGGTCAGGGTTGGATTCCCATTCAGGGCACACGCCCGGGTTGTGGGCTCGATTCCTGGTGTGGGGCGTGCAGGAGGCAGCCGATCAAGGGTTCTCTCTCATCACTGATGTTTCTGTCTCTCTCTCCCTCTCCCTTCCTCTCTGAAATCAATATTAAAAGATATTTTTTGAAAAGCAAGAAAATGGGCAGGAGCTACCCTACACTGGTAGACTGAGTCACAGCCCAGGGCAGCCAAGGTGAGGCTGGAGGGAGCAGGCCGTGTGCATCGGGAAAGGGGGCGGAGCAGGATCAGGCCCAGCAGTGCATGACTCCCCGCCCCTCTGGCATCACTTACCTGCTGACTTAGGAAGCAGCGAAGTCAGGCAGGGGAGCCACGGAAGCAAGGTGGGCTGCCAGGAGGAGGAGGCGGAGGCTGTGGGCCCTGGACGGAGGCAGAATCGGGTGGGCGGGTGGGCAAGCTGTGAGCCAGCGCCTAGGCTGCGGAGAACGAGACAGGAGAGGCCGTGGTGAGGGGGAGAGGAAGGTGCAGGGGGCCACTGGGGGTCCCACAGGAGCCGCGGGCGGAGGAGCCGTGCCTCGTAAACGCTCAGCAACAGGCTCTTCAGGGAAAGAGCTGACCCGGTTCACAGCCCAGGCTGGTGGCTATGGTGTTCGCACGGCTCCCGTGGGCCATTTCTTTCCTTTTTTTAAAAAATGTATTTTTATCTGAGAAGAAGGGAGAGGGAGAGACAGAAAAATCCATGATGAGAGAGAATATGAATCGACTGCCTCCTGCACGCCCCCTACTGGGGATCGAGCCTGCAACCCTGGCCTGTGCCCTGAGCGGGAGTCGAACCCGGGACCCTTCAGTCTTCAGGCTGACGCTCTATCCACTGAGCCACCCGGCCAGGGCCCGTGGGCGATTTCACGTTACTGACGTGGTACAGCTTACCAACCGTAGAATGTGCTATGATGAGGGGTACGCACCAGCTGCAGACACCCCCGGTGACTGTGACACAGAGTGGGGGTGTCACGCTTGACCCCAGATGCATGGGTGTGCACACCCGGCAGAGTCCATCCCACAGGCCACCAGAGGGCTGTCCTCTGGGCAGAGCCGGTGTGAGCAGAGGCCCCCCGATACCCACTCCGGTCCGCAGCCCCCCGCCGCTCTAGTACGGCTCCTTGGGACTTGGGGGAGTGGCCCCCCATGATGTCAGGACTGCTGGCTGTCCCCCTCCATGTCCCATTTGCTCTGTATCTGCTTTCTTTCTCTTTTTTTGTATAAGATTTTTAAAAAATATATTGTTATTGATTTCAGAGGGGAAGGGAGAGGGAGGGGAAGATAGAAACGTCAGTGATGAGAGAGAATCATGGGTCGGCCGCCTCCTGTACGCCCCACACTGGGGATGGAGCCCACAACCCGGGCATGTGCCCTGACCGGGAATCGAACCCGGGACCCTCCAGTCCGCAGGCCAATGCTCTATCCACTGAGCAACACCGGCCGGTGCTGTATCTGCTTTCGGTGGGGCCGTGCCTCCTGGGTCTTCGCTGAGGGAGGACGCCAGGTCCCGGTCCCAGGGAGGGCCAGGCCTGTGCTGGTCCAGTAAGAAGGGCTTATGGCTCCAGAGGCTGGGAGGCCGCTGCACCCAGGCCCCACACAGGGTGTGAGGGTGGTCAGGACCTGGGTGCCGCCTCAGCTCCACACCAGCCTGCTGAGATCTGGAGCCCGTGGAGCTGTGCCTGGGACCCAGCTTCCCTCCACACACACGTGCGCGTGCACACGCATGCACACGGGTACACACACACGCACACGGGGCGGGGGGCCCACGGTCTCAATCAGCCCAGAAGGGCCTGGAGCCCTGCCCGGGCGGGGGATCGTTCTGCCGGCCTCTGGGGCTGGGGGGACGGGTCCTGCTCCGTCCTGGCTGCCCCCGCAGCTCCTGTCAATTAATCGGGGCTCGGTGTGCGGGCAAGCGGGGTTTCAGAGCCATAACGTCCCCCTGTCAGGCATGAGCGATGGGCCCGCCGGGCCTCCCCGTCGCCCCTCCCCGAGGCCGGCTTTGTCCCGGGGTCCCAGTGTTTGCACGCGTCACTGCCCGGCCACCCCGGTCAGCAGGTGGCCCCGGGGAACGGGAGTGAGGGCGGCCCATCTGCACACGCGAGGCCCTTTGTCTCGGCCGGGCAGGCGATGAGTGAGTGAATGAATGACCGGGGGCTGTCGCGAGGCCCGGCTGCCTGGGGACATGGGGCCCCGGGAGGACCTGGGCTGGGTGTTGGGGGGAACCTGGGCAGAACCAGATCCACCGGGCTCCCCCGCCCCCCGAGAGCGAACAGGCAGGAGGGGCGAGGGGCCCAGAGAAGGCGGGAGTTGGTCGGGCGGGGAGTCTGCTTGACTCACGGAGCGGCCCCCTGCTCGCTGTCCCTCTCTCTCTCTGTTTCTATTGGTTTTAGAGAAAGGGGAAGGGCGAGGGATAGAGAGAGAGAAACATCAGCGATCGGCACGCCCCCGCAGGGGATGGCGCCCACACCCGGCGTGCGCCCTGACCGGGAGCCGGATCGGTGGTCTCTTGGTTCCTGGGTCGATGCCCGACCTGAGCCACGCCGGCTGGTGGGCGCATCCTGTGGGTCGGACGTGGCTGGGACCAGGATGGCACTTCCCAGGCAGGCCGCTCCCTCTGCCACCTGCCAGCCTGCCCCGCCCCACACGCGGGCGATGCCCCCGGGACGCCGTCCATCCATGTCAGCTGTCCAGGCCGGGGACGTGTCAGGCCGAGCGAGGATGGATGTGTCCCCGCTAATGAGTCCGTGAGCCCATCCCCCTCGGGGCTGGGGACCGATGGCCGTAATGACCACTGGGCTGGCCCCCACTGCTGTCCTCGTTGACGGCCCCCCAGGTCAGGGCCGGGGGGAGTCCTTCTTTCTCGGGGTTCATCCCCTGGCCCCCGCGATTCTCTGCCCCTGGGGTCCCTCCTAAGAGGCCCTTTAACTCTCTGTGGCCCAAGTTCCCCGTGAAACGGGGACTCTGATTCCCACCCTGGGCCCTTGGACGGGAAGGGGGCCGTGACCAGGCCCAGGGCCCCCAGGATGGCGCCTGGTCCCGCAGGGGCACCGGGTGTGGGCGGCTCAGGGGGGCCCCGAGGGGGCCAGCTGCCCGGAGCCGGCTGTGGGGAGAGGGGCTGGCAGGCTGAGGGCTCCCCGCTCCCCAGCGCTCAGCTGAGGTAACAGCCTGCCCATGAATCACATTTGCAAACACCCCAGTGAGCGGAGAGAAGCGATAATTAATACTCGCCTCCTGCGCCCAGGCCCCTGGAATGCAGCGCGTCTGGTGAAGATGATGGATTTTCACGTTATGTTATCGCGGCGCTAACGCAACCGCCATCCAGGGCCAGAAACCCTCCTCACCCGCCGCCCAGGGGGAGAGGGGAGCTCGGTGCGGGGAAGCCGCGCGCCCCAGCCCTCCTCACCCTCCAGGCCCTCAGGTTGGGGCTCACCCAGCTGCCTCGCTATGGGGGAGGGGGCTCCCCTGGACATCTGGGAGGCAGAGCAGCTGTCTGCCTGTGGCCGCGAGGCCCCAAGCCCCACATCCGTCAACCTCGATTAGGGAGGCCGCAGGGAGCCCGCCCGCCGGGGCTGCTCTTGTGCGAAAGGCCATTCATCGGCCGCGGTGACGGCGCCGTGACCGGCGGGCATTGTGCCGGCCGCACGCGCCACGCAAGGGGCCGCGGCTGAGAGGTGATTGATCAGGCACCGCCGATGGGGTTCCTCTCTTCACGGACTCTCAGAGGCGCCAGGTGGCATCCTGAGCGGGCGATCGATCCATGAGAGGCAGCTGCCCCCCCTGCGGCCACCTCCGGGCGGCAGGTGGACCGGCCACGTGGGGCCGGCAGGAGGCCGGTCACATGCTCTGCGCCCTGAGCAGAGGACGGGCCTTCCCGGGCCGGGCTGTCGGCCATCCATCCAGCGGCTCCTTCTGCACTGAGAGGGAGCGGAGCGGCTGCCGTGTTCTCTGATGAATGACGGCCGCCGTCCCCCAGCCCTGCGCCCCTGGATCCCGGCGCGCGTGTAAATCAGACTAATGAAAGCCCAGGCTGGCGTTTTCAAGAGCAGGCGTGCGTGCCGGAAACCTCCATGCAGTGCCCGCGAGGTGCCCGGGCCTGGGCTGAGCTCTGGGGGCGCAGACGCAAACCGGGGGTGGCCTCAGTGAGGATGGCCACGGCCAGGCAGCCTCGCGGGAGGAACCCGCTCCACCACCTCCTAGCTGTGTGGCCTTGGGCCAGTGTCTCAGCCTCTCTGAGCTAACAGGTCCCTTTCACAGGACACTTGTAACAAGTAAATGACAGCCCCGGCCGGTGTGGCTCAGTGGATAGAGCGTCAGCCTGCGGACTGAAGGGTCCCGGGTTCGATTCCCGGTCAGGGCACAGGCCCGGGTTGTGGGCGCGATCCCCAGTAGGGGGCGTGCAGAAGGCAACCGATCCATGATTCTCTCTCATCATTGAGGTTTCTATCTCTTTCTCCCTCTTCCTTCCTCTCTGAAATTAATAAAAAAATGTGTATTTTTTTTAAAAGAATAAAGATCTGGGGCCAGACATGCACCCCCAGCTCTGTCTTAACCAGCGAGCTGTACCCTTATCTGTGATGAGTATCGTCCCAGGGGGGAGGTAAAGGATGAACAGACGGACGGATGGATGGAAGGATGGAAGGATGGACGGAAGGAAGGATGGACGGACAGGTGGATGGACGGACCTGGCGTAGTCAGAGCTCAGTACATGTCGGCTACATGTATTTCTCCTCCGGTGGGCTCCCTGCCCCCAGGCCCCCCGACTCCCCTTCCACTGCACCTTCCACTCCATTAACCTCATGAAGCACCCCCCCAGGGCAGGTACACCCCCCCAAGTCTTTCCCGGGAACCGGCACTTCTTTGTCCTGCTCTGCTGACTCCCAGAGTCCCTGAGCAGCGGCCCCAGCCCCCATGACTGTGCCCGGGAGACCCCCTCCTGGGCCCTCTTCAGCGCCCCGGGCTTTGGGGACTGAACTCTGACCCCCATTCTTCCAGCCTGAATTCAGCCTGCCGGAGGGCACGGGGCCAGGCCAGAGGCCCTGGGAGGCTGGGGCCCTGGCGTGCCCCCAGGCGGAGGCAGCGAACCTCAGCAGAAATGTCCCGACGATGGGATGGGGGACAACGGGAAGCAGGTTGGTGGCCCGGGAGGAGCGGCTACAAGGGGTCTGGGACGCCAAGGCGGGAGCTGCCTGCGGAGAACAAAGGGGCCTTGGAGAGAGGGCCCCGGCCCCGCTCCCCCGTCTCAAATCCACACCCGGGGGGGGGGGAGGGGCACCAGGAATTGGCTGCACACCCCGCAGGCTGGCCTGGGCTCTGGGCTCCCCTGATGCTAAGGTGGACCACCTGATGCCGGGGGGTTGGGGGGAGCCCTTTGCAGAGAGGTGTCCCAGGGGCTCTGCTGGCTCCTGTCCAGGAGGCCTTGCCCCTTTCTCTGCCTGTCGAGAGCCCAGCCACCTGCAGAGCCCTGCGTGAGCTCAGGGTCACCTTCTCCGGGAAGGTCCGACACCCCAGAAGTGAGGTGCCCTCCCTGTCCCCGTTCATAGCACTGACACAGCGCCCCACACTTGACCTCGGTGCCGCCGGGGCGGGCCGCCAGGTCCCAGCCATGGCCCTTCACCGCTGACCCCCAAGCCTGGCCCAGAGCGATCCTTCCAGAAACACCGTGCGAGTCAGGGAATCCACTCATGGATCTGATGTGCCAGGAGACTTTTTAAACAATATTTATCACCCGAACCGGGGTGGCTCAGTGGATAGAGCGTCGGCCTGCAGACTGAAGGGTCCCAGGTTCGATTCCGGTCAAGGGCATGTACCTTGGTTGCGGGCACATCCCCAGTGGGGGGTGTGCAGGACGCAGCTGATCGATGTTTCTCTCTCATCGATGTTTCTGACTCTCTATCCCTCTCCCTTCCTCTCTGTAAAAAAATCAATAAAACATATTTAAATATATGTGTGTGTGTGTGTGTGTGTGTGTGTGTGTGTGTGTATATATATATATATATATATATATATATATATATATATATATAATTGATTTCAGAGAGGAAAGGAGAGGGAGAGAGAGAAACATCAGTGATGATAGAGAATCATGGACCGGCTGCCTCCTGCACGCCCCCCACTGGGGATCCAGCCCACAACCCGGGTATGTGCCCTGACTGGGAATCGAACCGTGACCTCCTGGTTCATGTCGATGCTCAGCCACTGAGGCCGCACCGGCCGGGCCAGCCCTGTTTATCTTCTGCCTGGGCCTTTGCAGCATACACTTCCTTGGTCTCCAGGCATCCGACTTCGACGTCCTTCAATTCGCCCTCCATTCCGGCCACCAGAGGGACCTGGGCACCCGGCACCCTTCAACCTCACAGGATGTCCGGGCCTCAAGCCCTCTCTTTTTATACTAGGGGCCCAGTGCATGAATTCATGCACAGGTGGGGTCCCTCGGCCTGGTCGGCGATCGGGGCCAATGGGGGCCATCTCGCCCAGTCCCAATCGGGTTGGCTGGCCAGGGGGGAGGGGCCGCGGGAGGGTGGCCGTGGGAGCGCACTGACCACCAGGGGGCAGCTCCTGCATTCAGCATCTGCTTCCTAGTGGTCAGTGCGGCCCTTGGTCCCTTAGGCTTTTATACATATAGATATAGACGAGTGATCTGGTGCATGGATGCGTGCACATTGAAAGGAAATTAATTAGAAGAAATATTTTAACCTCGCTATTCGCCCTTTCTCTATAATGTGATTGGCGCCTGCGAGAGCTTTCTGTGTATGGCGCATGCGCGAGCCAAGGTTTATTTTTAAATTGCCAGTGACCCTCAGATGTACCGGCCGGTCAGTGGGATGGTTGGACGGACGGTTGGTCGGTCACTTAGCCATATATATATATACATATATATATATATATATATATATATATATATATATATATATATACACACACACACACTAGACGCCCAGTGCACGAAATTCATGCACAGGTAGGGTCCTTAGGCCTGGCTGGCAATCAGGGCCGATCTATGGGGCGACTGGTGGGACCATAGGGGGGGCCCCCCCCGCTGACACCCGCCTTGGCTGGCCTGGAGCCTGCAGACTGGGGGCAGCTCCTGCCTTGAGCGTCTGGCCCCTGGTGGTCAGTGCGCATCATAGTGACCTGTTGCTCCCCTGTTCGGTCAATTTGCCTATTTGGCTTTTATTATATAGGGTATATTTTTTTAATTTTGGAGAGAAGAAGGGAAGGGGAGAGAGAAACGTCCATGATGACGAGAATCACTGGTCGGCTGCCTCCTGCACGCCCCCTACTGGGGATCGAGCCCACAACCCCGGGGCATGTGCCGTTGACTGGGAATCGAACCCAGGACCCTTCCGTCCCCAGGCTGAGGCTCTATCCACTGAGCCACACCGACTAGGGCCGCCTCAAGCCCTTTCATTGTCTCCCCGCCTACTAAGCCGGCCTCTGGCTCCCAGGCCCCCCCCCCCGCCCCCCTGCAGGTCCCGGAAGCTTGCAGGGCCAACGTGGGGTCCCCCGAAAGCTTGGGAAACACAGCTTCCTGGGCCCCACCCCTGACCCCTGACCCCTGGCCCCCCGGCCCCACGTCTCCAGGGCTGGGCATGGGGGTCTCCATGTGAAGAGAGCCCGCCCGGGTTGCTGCGATGCCCGGCTCGGATCACAGAAGGGCACCGGGAAACCTCCTCCCTCCTCTAACCCGGCCGCTTCCCATGGCCACTGCCCACTGCGCCGCCCTGGCCTAGGACGCGGGGCCAGGGCCCCCCCCCTTGCTTCTGCCCCCCCCCGCACCCCGCCTAACGCAGAAGCCACCGCCACTTGACACAAACACAAACGGGACCAGGGCGCCCTGTGCCCAAGCCCCCCCTTCTCACCAGGCGCCCCCCAAACTCACAGCTCCGTCTCGCCACAGACTGTCCTTCCCCCGGGCCACAGTCTCGCGGGATGCTGGGTTCGAACATGGGGTACAGGCCCACAATCTCGCGGGATGTTGGGTTCGAACATGGGGTACAGGCCCACAATCTCGCGGGATGTTGGGTTCGAACATGGGGTACAGGCCCACAGTCTCGCGGGATGTTGGGTTCGAACATGGGGTACAGGCCCACAATCTCGCGGGATGTTGGGTTCAAACATGGGGTACAGGCCCACAATCTCGCGGGATGTTGGGTTCGAACATGGGGTACAGGCCCACAATCTCGCGGGATGCTGGGTTCCAACGCGGGGTGGGGGGGTGGGGGCCCAAATCTCGCGGGATGCTGAGTTTCAGCACGGGGGACCCACCATCTCGCGATGCCGGGTTCCAGCGCGGGATGAAGACCCACAATCTCGCGGGATGCTGGGTTCGAACGCGGGGTGGCGGCCCAAATCTCGCGGGATGCTGGGTTCAAACTCGGGGTAAAGGCCCACAATCTCGCGGGATGCTGGGTTCGAACGCGGGGTGGGGGCCCAAATCTCGCGGGATGCTGGGTTCGAACTCGGGGTAAAGGCCCACAATCTCGCGGGACGCTGGGTTCGAACTCGGGGTGGCGGCCCAAATCTCGCGGGATGCTGGGTTCGAACTCGGGGTAAAGGCCCACAATCTCGCGGGACGCTGGGTTGGCTCAGCTGCGCACAGGAGGGTGCTGACGGGGCGGGGTCAGGCTTCCCCGCTCGGCCCCCCGTGGTCCCCGCACGCACGTGGAGGATGGGGATGCGGAGTGAGAACCCCGACACCATAGCTCCCAGTCCCTGGCGGGCCCGCTCCTTTATATCATGGATGTTCTCAAACACACCGAAGTGGCGAGCATGGCCCAACATGCTTGGCTCAGTGGGTGAACCTTGACCTCTGAACCAAGAGGTCACGGGGTCGGGGCACGTGCTGGGTTGCAGGCTCCATCCCCAGTCCGGGGCGCGCAGGAGGCAGCCGGTCCATGATTCTCTCTCATCATGGATGTTTCTCTCCCTCTCCCTTCCTCTCTGAAATCAGTTTTTTAAAAACCCATATATTTTGCTATTATTTTTTAATCCTCACCCGAGGACATTTTTTCCATTGATTTTTAGAGAATAAAAGGGAGAGGGAGAGACACATGGATTGGTTGCCCCCCCCCTTGCCTTCCCCGCACCCCCGACCAGGACGGGGAGCCTGCAACCCAGCCACCTGCCCTTGACCGGAATCGAACCCGGGACCCTTCAGTCCCCAGGCGGAGGCTCTATCCACTGAGCAACACCGGCCAGAGCAATAAAAAAATATTTTTTTAAGTGGAGAGGATGGTGTAATGCCCCCCCCACGTGATCACCACCCAGCTTCCACAATGATCCCTCCGTGCCCCCGTCCTGTCCCATCCAACCCCCCAAGAACGGAGCCTGGGGAGCGGGTGGCAGGGCGCCCCTTCTCCCAGGTGCATCTCGGAGCGCTGGTGCCAGGCTCGCACCCTGGAGATCCCAACGCCCGGGGTGGGGCGCAGCGAGGGCGCAGGGCTGGGGTCTCCAGGCTCACAGGGGCCGCGGGCCAGGGGCGGGGCCGGGGGCGGGGCGCAGGGGGCGGGGTGGGGGCGCTCTCCATAGACTCGGGGCGCGCGCCGGGCGCAGAGCGCAGTCTCCGCCGAGCAGCTCCGAGTCCGCCCGCCGCCCCGCAGCCGCCGCCGCCGCCGCCGCCGCCGCCAAGATGCCCAACTTCGCCGGCACCTGGAAGATGCGAAGCAGCGAGAACTTCGACGAGCTCCTGAAGGCTCTGGGTAAGCGGGCGCGCCTGCTCCCCCGGGGAGGTGCCCCGCGTTCGCAGAGGCTGCGTTTTGGGGACCGACACCCCCCGCAGGAGAGAGTCGCGGAGCTGAGATCCGAGGCGCGGGGAGTGGAGCCCGCGCCCGCGCCCGCGCCCAGGCTGGGTGTCTGCGGGGCGCCTTCCCCGACGGCTCCACCTTTCGCGCCTGTGCCTGGCGCACCCGGGGGAGAGCTGATTCCTGGGGTCCGAGGTGGGTCAGGGGCCTGAAATGTGGGGTCTCGCTTTGGAGCCCCAGGCCCTGCCGCGAATTCGATGCGTCTCCCGGGGACAGCCACTCACTCGCTCGCTCGCTGAGTTTCTCCGCTGGAAGATGGAGATGGGGGGAGCGGGGAGGTGCCTGGGAGGCGGGGGGAGGGTTTGCAGGATGCGGAGCGGCCCCCTGCGGAGGCGCCCACCTGCAGGCGGAGGGTGTGGGCGGCGCCCCCGGCCCCGCCACCCCGCAACCCCCAGCCCGCGGCGCGCGCGCTGCCCCGCAGGTGTGAACGCCATGCTGCGGAAGGTGGCCGTGGCCGCCGCGTCCAAGCCGCACGTGGAGATCCGCCAGGACGGGGACCGCTTCTACATCAAGACGTCCACCACCGTGCGCACCACCGAGATCAACTTCAAGGTCGGGGAGGGCTTCGAGGAGGAGACGGTGGACGGACGCAAGTGCAGGGTGAGCTCAGGGCGGGCGGCGCGCGCCCCCCCCCCCCCGCCACCCCCGCTACCCCCGCTTTGCAGCCTGTGGCGCGCGCACCCCCGCCGGGCGTGTGCACCGGCGATTTGCAGACCTCGGTGCAGCCGGGAGTCCTCGGCTTGGGGAGGGGAAAAGCCCCAAAGCCCTGCCCCTTCGCCTCCAATCCGGCCCCTTAAGCCGCCTCCCCGGGTGGGGAGAGCCGCGCGCGCGCCGTGTTCCCGCGGGGGTTCCTGCAGCGCGTGGTGCGCGCGCGCGCGGGCGGGCGACCCGGGTGCGGGTGGCGGCGCAGGAGCCGGAGGAGGTGGCGGGGCCGCCACGTTTTCTGTCGCAGGTGGATTCGCAGCTCTGGGGTCGCGTCCCTGCGCCCCTGGAGACGCTCGGGGCCAGTTTGGGCAGTCTTGGGGGGCCCTTCCCTGCCCCCCGCACCTCTCCCGCACACCTTCTCCGGTTTCTTAAAGGAAAGGTGGAATCGAAAGGGGATTCTGGCTGGGGATGGACGAAGGGCTGGCGCTCTCTCTCTCTCTCTCTCTCTCTCTCTCTCTCTCTCTCTCTTTTTCAAGCATCCAGGGCAAGAGTTTAGCATATCTCTGTCCATCGGCCCAGATGCACGCGGGGGTGTGGAGGGGGGTAAGCCAGGGGGTGCCCCTTCCGGTTGCAGGTGGGCAGGTTTGCATTGGGGTGGTCCCCGGAGTACCAGGAGGCTTGGTCACTCCAGTCTTTCCAGGGCCGATGGCCACTTCCTTTAAAAGTGACATTTAAATGCCTTCCCGCCCCTGGTATTTTTTTCCCCATTTTTTTATTGCTGTTAATTCAAGGAAAAAAGGTTGCATAAAATCCAACCTGTTCTAGAAACATAAGTGGGCTTTCCAGTACATAACATTTCAAAGGTACCCTTGACCGGAATCGAACCTGGGACCCTTCGGTCTGCAGGCCGACGCTCTATCCACTGAGCCAAGCCAGTCAGGGCTGCCCTGGTATTTTTGTCTTTTCTTTTCTTTTTTTTTTTTTTTTAAAGAAAAGCTGGTCACATTCCAGAGAGAAGGCGTTGTTTTCTCCTTCCCTGAGTCTGACGTGCGGGGCGGGATCGCTGGGCACAGGGCTTGGGACCGGGACACCCAGAGGAGACGCGGCCCCCGGAGCTCACCAACCCCCAGGGCAGCGCTGGGCCCCTGGAGCTGGCACGGCCTGGAAATGATGGCCAGGCTTGGGGGTGGGGGGTGGGAGCCGCTGTCGCCACTCCGCCTGGACAAACCGCAGGCAGGGCTCGCCGGGGGGACCCGGACAGTGGCTACCGCCTGAGACGGTCATTCCGATTTAAGCCGGAGGGTGGGGCTTTGTCCCCCGTCCTGCCTGACCTACTGCCCGTGTGTCAGTTAAAAAAAAGGCCGGGGTGTCCTGGGTCCCCAGCCCCCTGGACAGCTCTGCTTTGTGCAAACGCAGGGGGAGACGGCAGGGGGTCCCCCTCTTTTGCTTTCCACCTCCTGCAGCAGGAGGACCCTTTAAAGCAGTGGTTCTCAACCTTCCTAATGCCGCGACCCTTTAATACAGCTCCTCAAGTTGTGGTGACCCCCAATTTCATTGTGACAAATGGAACACCATGAAAGCATCGTGATGAATCACAAAGACAATCTGTAATTATAGATGTGTTTTCCGATGGTCTTAGGCGACCCCTGTGAAAGGGTCGTTCGACCCCCCAAAGGGGTCGCGACCCACAGGTTGAGAACCGCTGCTTAGAGGGCTGTTTTGTTGGGTTTTTACTTTTTTTAAAAAAATATATTTTATTGATTTTTTACAGAGAGGAAAGGAGAGAGATAGAGAGAGTTAGAAACATCGATGAGAGAGAAACATCGATGAGCTGCCTCTTGCACATCCCCCACTGGGGATGTGCCCGCAACCCAGGTACATGCCCTTGACCGGAATCGAACCCGGGACCTCTCAGTCGGTCCGCAGGCTGACGCTCTATCCACTGAGCCAAACCGGCTTCGGCGGTTTTTACTTTTTTTTTCTGGAGGGAGGTAACCTGGAAAGTGGCCGAGTTTTGTTTTGTTTTTATAATAGATTTTTACTGATGTCAGAGAGGAAGGGAGAGGGAGAGAGAGAGAGAGAGACATCCATGATGAGAGGATCATGGATCGGCTGCCTCCTGCACGCCCCCCACTGGGGATGGAGCCCGCAAACCTGGGCCTGTGCCCTGACCTGGAATCGAACCCTGACCTCCTGGTTCACAGGTCGATGCTCAGCTCATGCCGGCTGGGCACCCCCAAGTTTTTATCCTCAGAGCCAGAGACACCCCATTTTATCAGACAAGGGCGCCCAGAAGCGGAGGGGTTCTCCCTGAATCCGTGCGGGGAGCAGAGCCCCTTCTCTGCCCGCGGATGTGGTCACGAACGTGGTGTCTCAGCCGTCGGAAAATTTTGC
This sequence comes from Myotis daubentonii, assembly GCF_963259705.1. NCBI lineage: Eukaryota > Metazoa > Chordata > Mammalia > Chiroptera > Vespertilionidae > Myotis > Myotis daubentonii. Next base: position 575,860 of record NC_081860.1, on the reverse strand, counting down.
AGCTCGGACGTGTGGAGGTTCTCACCTTTAAAACCCGAATCGCCGGGCCCTGGCCGGTGTGGATAGAGCGTCGGCCTGTGAACTGAAGGGTCCCGGGTTCGATTCCGGTCAAGGGCACATGCCCGGGTTGCAGGCTCGGTCCCCAGTGGGGAGTGTGCAAGAGGCAGCCGATCAATGGTTCTCTCTCATCATGGATGTTTCTATCTCTCTTTTCTTCTCCCTTCCTCTCTGACATCAATAAAAATCTATTTAAAAAAACAAAAACAAAATCGCCGGGAAGGGGGTCCATGAACGAAGGGTGGCGTGCTCTCAATTTTATCCCTGGAGCTGCCGAGCCTGCTGGAGGCTTTGCTGCCTCGGTGCGTGTGTGCGTGTGCGCGTGTGCGTGTGCGTGTAATAGGTATATAGACACCCCATCCATCGGCAGCCAGCGCCCCTATGTGGACTCGGGTGCCTCGGAGGGGCCGGAGCCCTGCTGACAGGGACCCCGTGTTGCTTGGCTGCTCGGCCGGCCCTGCCTGGCCCCTCGTGGTTGTGCGGGCTCCGGCTGCCACGGTCGGATGTGATGCGTGTCGCCCCTGCCTTTCCCGCCCCCAGAGTTTGCCCACCTGGGAGAACGAGAACAAGATCCACTGCACACAGACCCTCCTGGAGGGCGACGGCCCCAAAACCTACTGGACCCGAGAGCTGGCCAACGACGAGCTCATCCTGGTGAGTCCTGGCCCAGATCCCCGGACGGTGCCCGCCCCCCCCCGGGCGCCCGTCCACCTCACCGTTCGGGGCTCAGAGACACTGTCTGCCCCGGGTTAACACGCGGGCAGACAGCCCAGGGGACGTCGCTGTGCGGTGGGGCCGAGCAGGGGCTGGAGGTGGCTGCGGTCAGCATCCGGCCCGCCCCACCCCTGCGCTGACTCTCAGAGGCTGCCCACCCCCAGCTCTGGAGCCTCTGGCTCCCTGAGGGCCCAGCCTTCACTGTTTCCCCTTCTCGCTGCCCGCTTTCCTGCCTGGGAAAGAATTCCGAAATGTATGTGGTCAGCGCTGGGCGGGCGGCGGGGGGGGGGGGGCTTAGAGACACTTCACATCCATCCCTCACGCCCACCGGCACTCACAGACCCCTGTGGCCTCGGAGGGCCCGGACATCGGGCTGATGTGGGAAGTGTCTCGGGGTGACACAGCGTGGAGGGTGGGGGGGGCCTCAGAACTGGAGAGCGGGGGCTCTATCCTAAAACTATTCCCATGAAAATGCTTTTTAAAAACATATTTTTATTGATTCCAGAGAGGAAGGGAGAGGGAAGGAGAGAGACAGAAACATCCATGATGAGAGAGAATCACGGATCGGCTGCCTCCTGCACGCCCCGCACTGGGGATGGAGCCCACAACCCGGGCAGGTGCCCTGACCGGGAATCGAACCTGGGACCCTTCAGTCCGCAAGCTCTATCCACTGAGCCAAACCAGGTCGGGCAATAAAAATATTTTATTTTTTAGAAAGAGGAGAGGCCCTAGCTGGTTCGGCTCAGTGGGTAGAGGATCAGCCTTCGGACTGAAGGGTCCTGGGCTCAATTCTGATCAAGGGCATGTACCTCGGTTGCAGGCTTGATCCCCGGCCCCAGCTGGGGTGTGTGGGGGAGGCAACCAATCGATGGGCCTCTCTCACATCGATGTTTCTCTCTGTCTCTCCCCCTTCCTTCCACTCTCTCTAAAAATCAGTGGAAAAATATCCTCGGTGAGGGTTATCAAAAAATAAGAGTGTTATTTTAAAAATAATAATAGTAAATAAATATACATTGATTTCAGAGAGGAAGGGAGAGAGAGAGAGAAACATCCGTGATGAGAGAGAATCACGGATCGGCTGCCTCCTGCACGCCCCGCACTGGGGATGGAGCCCGCAACCCCTGGCAGAATCGAACCGTGACCCTCCTGGTTCCCAGGTCGGTGCTCAACCCCTGAGCCACACCAGCCAGGCACTTTCCATTTAATTGCAAAACCGAATCCGGGGAGCCGGGATTGCTGGTGTCAGCGCACGTGCCGGTTCCAGACGCAAAGGAGAACGGCCCGTCACATAACCCTCTACCCTGGCGGCCTCGCTGCCAACACAGGGCTTAAGGGAGGAAAAAAACGAAAGAGAAAACAACAAAAAAAACCCCGACTTGGCGCTGAACAAGAGCACATGGCGCAGGAAATGGAACGTCTGTTTCGCAGCGGTTTTAACGGGGCAGTAAGCGGCCTTATCAGGGATCCGCGGTAACCGTTCCCTTCCCTTCGCAGACCTTCGGCGCCGACGACGTGGTCTGCACGAGGATTTACGTTCGGGAGTGAAGGCGGCCTCCTGCGTGGACAGCGCGATGCATGTCCCCTCTCCCCTCCCCCCACCCCCGTCCGAGGAATGTCATAGGTCTGAGCTGCCGTCCCCTCCCCGTGTCAGCGTCAGGCGGCCCCCTCTCCCCCTGCCCGAGCTGTAGTGGTCCCCCCAGGCCTCCGCCGGGCCTGTCCCTGGTGCTCCGTAGTTTGGCATCTGCACGGTTTCATCATCATTAAACTGGTTGCACACATCTCCGGGCGTCTCCCCCTGATTTTTTAAAACTATTTTTACTAGAGGCCTGGTGCACGAATTCGTGCACGGGTGGGGTTCGGCCAAACCGCCCGATCAGGGTGGGAGGGGTGAGATGGGGGCGGCGCTGGTCAAACTCCTGGTGGAGCGAACAATTTGCATATTAGCCTTTTATGATACAGGATTGATTTCAGCGCTGGCCTGTGTGGCTGAGTGGATAGAGCATCAGCCTGCGGACTGAAGGGTCCTGGGTTTGATTCCCGTTAAGGGCACGTACCTCAGTGGCAGGATCCTCCCTGGCCCTGGGTGGGGGCGCGTGCAGGAGGCAACCCATCGATGTGTCTCTCTCACATCGATGTTTCTCTCTGTCTTTCCCTCTCTCTTCCGCTCTCTCTAAAAACCAATGGGGAAATACCCTCGGGTGAGGATAAAAAACATTTTTTTAAATTGATTTCAGAGAGGAAGGGAGAGGGAGAGATAGAAACATCCATGATGAGAGAGAATCACGGATCGGCTGCCTCCTGCACGCCCTACACTGGGGATGGAGCCCGCCACCCGGGCCTGTGCCCTGACCGGGAATCGAACCCTGACCTCCTGGTTCCTAGGTCCACGCTCAGCCACTGAGCCTCGCTGGCCGGACAAGGTGTCTGCCTTCCTTGTACTGTGCCCGCCCCCAGCCCTCCGCTGGCCTGGGTCTTGCGCTCAGCCTCAGCCGGCTGCCCAGGGCCCTGCCTGGTGCTATAGCCTGAAAGAGGGCCACCGAGTAGGAACTGTGGTCGCTCACGGAGAGAAACAGCCACTGACCCCCACGCCCCCGTGTATGCTGGCGGGAGGAGGCGCGGGGGGAGGGGGGACAGCAGGGGGGTCTCTGATGTTGCTTGGAACTGGGGTGTTAAGGGTCCTGACCTCTGACCTCCCACCTTTCAGTCTCTATCTGTTGTGCTCACTGGCCAAGCCCACCTGGAGTCTAGAAGCAGGAGAGGTGGGGGGCAGGGGAGGGAAGGGGGTAGGGTAGAAGGGGGGCCGGGGTGGGGGGAAGGGGAGAGGGGGGAGGTGCCGGCCACAGGAGTCACCCCCGAGGACACAGCCAGGAAGAGAACGGGTCCCCACATGCACGTGGACCGTGCAGTTGCCAACGTTTATTTTTGAAAGATAGGAGATGCGACATAATGATCTGGATTTCTTTTACTTTTAATCAATATGTTTTTATTGATTTCAGAGAGGAAGAGAGAGAGAGGGAGAAACATCCGTGATGAGAGAGAATCACGGACCGGCTGCCTCCTGGAGGCCCCACACTGGGGATGGAGCCCGCAACCCGGACCTGTGCCCTGACCGGGAATCAAACCCTGACCTCCTGGTTCGTAGGTCAACGCTCAACCCCTGAGCCACGCCGGCCGGGCTGCCAGATGGCTTCTTGGAGGAAGGAGGCCTCTCGGGGGGTGAGGGGACCCTAGCATCAGGGGTTCCCTTGAATCCCGTTTCTTCGTCATTTTCCAAAAAGCTACACCTCTCAGGGCACGTGAGTGTCCCAGGGAACCCAGTCCGGGAATCGCTGCTGTCGTCTTCAGCCTTAACACAGGTGCGTGTGCACACGTCACAGATGGCGTATGACGTAGGGAGCCCTGACCGGTGTGGCTCCATGGGTAGCGCGTCCACCTGCCGACTGAAGGGTCCCGGGTTCGATTCCGGTCAAGGGCATGTCCCTTGGTGGCGGGCACATCCCCGGTGGGGGGTGTGCAGGAGGCAGCTGATCGATGTTCCTCTCTCATCGATGTTTCTGACTCTATCCCTCTCCCTTCCTCTCTGTAAAAAAAATCAATAAAAAGTATATTTAAAAAAAAATTAGCCCGCTATCTTTGGTCAAATACTTAATCAACTCACCCCTCGCGCCTGGCAGGGCCAGACCAAATGGTTTCCAGGGCCGGACCTTCCCCACCCCCCAGCTCCACATGGACCGCGTCCGTTTACACGAAACGTCCTGAACAAACCGATCCAGAGGCACAGAGCGCCGCGGTGGCTGCCCGAGGCCGGAGGCGGTGGGAGGGCAGCAGGGGACCGGAGGGACCGTGACGGGGGTTCCTCTCGGGGTGATGAAAAGCCTCCGCAATTGATGGGGTGATGGCTGAGGAGCTGGGCAAACAAACACACAGGAAACCGCAGAGCCGGGCGTTTAAAACGGGCGGATTGCGTGCCGTGTGGATTTTACCTATTTTTTTTTTTTTTTAATTTGATTTCGCTTTGGATGGCCAAGGTGGAAATTTATCGCAGAACAAGGACAGACTCCCACGTGGGGAGGGGCAAGGAGCCCCCTGAATTATACCTTCTTCATGAAGCTGGTTTCTTAAAAGCATTTGAGATGCTGCCCACCCGGCTGTATGTCGTCCGTTTGGCTCCAATAAACTCGTAAAAAATTCAAAAGAACAACAAAGCCTTTTTTTTTTTTTTTTTTAAGGAATGTGCTGATCTCCCGTGATGGGGAGGAATGCCGGGGAAGCGATCGGGACCCCCGGACAAGGGGCCGGACTGCCCATTCTGCTTTCGTTAGGCAGTTGGGGGGGTGAGGGGACAGCAGGGTCCAATCACAGCTGGGTTAGGGCACAGGGTTAGGGCACAGTGATTGGCAGGGCCCGAGTCCTGTGACCTGTCCTGGCCCGGCACAGAGCCCGCTGATCTAGAAGTTCCCCTCTGCCTCATTTTATTTTTTTGTGTTTTCCTGTTTCAGAGAGAGCGGAAGGGGAGGGAGGGAGGAAGAGAGAGAAACACGGATGTGAGAGAGAGACATCGATCGGCTGCCTCTCTCACGCACCCCGACCAGGGCCGGGGGTCGAGCCTGCCACCGAGGTCCGTGCCCTTGGCCGGAATCGAACCCGGGACCCTTCGGTCCCCAGGGCTGATGCTCTGTCCACTGAGCCACACCGGCCAGGACGCGTTTTAATTTTTATTGCATATTTGTTGGGAAAACTGGTTGTCTGTCCCGTCAAGTTTCCCACTCGGGGTTTGGTTTTATTTTAAAACGAGCCCTAGCCAGTTTGGCTCAGTGGATAGAGCGTCGGCCTGCGGACTGAAAGGTCCCGGGTTCGATTCCGGTCAAGGGCATGTACCTGGGTTGCGGGCACATCTCCAGTGGGGGGTGTGCAGGAGGCAGCTGATCAGTGTTTCTCTCTCGTCGATGTTTCTGGCTCTCTATCCCTCTCCCTTCCTCTCTGTAAAAAATCAATAAAATATATAAAAAACAAACAACAAAAAAACGAGAGGCCGGATACATGAAATTCGTGCAAGGGTAGGCCTTCCTTCCCCCGGCTGCCGGCACCGGCTTCCCTCTGGCACCTGGGACCCAGGATTTCCTCGAAGCCCCGGCTCCTTTCGGAAGGTCATCTGGAAGGACATCCGGAAGGACGTCTGGCCTAATTAGCATATTACGCTTTTATTATTATAGATTTTTTTAAAAATTTTATTTCAGAGAGAGGAAGGGAGAGGAAGAGAGAGAGATAGACACACCACCGATGAGAGAGAATCACCTTTTTTTGTTGTTGTTGTTGTTAAAGGTGGTCAAAGAGAACTTACTACCGCTCCTTCTCCGAACTGACTCCTGATAGCAGGGAAGAGGGGGAAAAACCACTAAGGCTCATTTGATTCGGTGTGTTCCTGGGAATTGGATTTTTTCCCAAAGTTTCTCACAGTTTTCACTTTTCATTATGCTCCTTGTGAGAGTTTATGACTCAATATGTTTTCCCTGCACGCTGTTTCCGAAGCCAACGCTTTCTTATGCTGGAATTCCCGAAACCCCACTCGCCCTGAGCCGGGCTATTCAGGGAGATCTTGACCGAATCCCCCCCGAGGGACCCCGAACCCCCCCCCTCACTCACCATAACTGATGAGCTTTCCTCCCTCGAGGAAACAAATGGAATCATAAAAACGGCGACTGTCATCTATTCTTTGCTTATTAAGTACACGTCTCCACGCCTGTAGGAAACTTTCCCAGAAAGACAAATTACCCACTTGCAGCGAATATCGCACATCATGCTTGCAGAATCCTCGTGAGAACTGGCTCTTGGCCCAGGAATTATGCCGAATGCATTCCTCCCAAAGAATGGAACAGAGCCCGGCCGGTGTGGCCCAGCGGTTGAGCATCCACCCAGGAGGTCAGGGTTCGATTCCCTTGGTCAAGGGCACAGGCCCGGGGTTTCGGGGTCGATCCCAATGGGGGGCGTGCAGGAGGAGGCAGTCCATCCGTATCCATGATTCTCTCTCATCATTGATGTTTCTATCTCTCTTTCTCTCCCTCACCCTTCCTCTCTGAAATCAATAAAGATATTTTTTTAAAAAAATAAATGTGGTCGTAGAGTTTGATGCAACGAGCTGCCAGGAGACCAGAGCTGAAAGCCCCTGGCCCTGCCACGACCTGGTTCTGGGGCCCTGGCCTGCCTGCGTCCCCTCCCTGGACCTTCAGTGCCCAACTGTGTGGGGCAGAGGTCGCCAGATGTGAGCAGAGCTGGGTTGGCTGGGTCACCAGGGAGAACCCAAAACGTCCAACAGGGAAACGGTGAAGTCGATCTCCACCAGCCAATTCATGGCATTCTCTGCAGCTGCCAAACAGAATGAGGTAGATGCATGTAAATTAACCTGGAAAGATATCCTAGCTGCCCTGGACAGTGTGGCTCAGTGGATAGAGCATCAGCCTGCAGACTGAAGGGTCCCGGGTTTGATTCCCGGTCAAGGGCATGTACCTGGGATGTGGGCTTGATCCCCAGTCGGGGGCATGCAGGAGGCAGCCTATCAATGATTCTCTCTCATCATTGATGTTTCTCTCTCTTTCTCCCTCTCCCTTCCTCTCTGAAAGCAATAAAAATATTTTTTTTTAAAAAGAAAGATGTCCAAGCTATGTTGTTGTTGTTTTTTTTTATGAGTGACAATCTTGTTTAATAGGGAAAAAGAGCCCTGGCCAGTGTGGCTCAGTGGATAGAGCGTTGGCCTGCGGACTGAAGGGTCCCGGGTTCGATTCTGGCCAAGGGCACATACCCGGGTTGTGGGCTTGGTCCCCAGTAGGGGACATGCAGGAGGCAGCCGATCCATGATTCTCTCTCATTGATATTTCTATCTCTCTATCCCTCTCCCTTCCTCTCTAAAATCAATAAAAATATATTTTAAAAAAATAGGGAAAAAGAAAAACGATACGGTTAAGTTTTCCCAGGAAAAACACAAAACCCTAGCCCAGCGGTTCTCAACCTGGGGGTCGCGACCCCTTTGGGGGCCGAACGACCCTTTCACAGGGGTCGCCTCAGACCATCGGAAAACACATCTATAATTACATATTGATTTTGTGATGAGTCGCTATGCTTTCATGGTGTTCAATCTGTAACAATGAAAATCCATCCTGCACATCAGGTATTTACATGACGATTCATCACAGTAGCAACATGACAGTGATGAAGCAGCAGCGAAAATAATGTCATGGTTGGGGGTCCCCACAGCATGAGGAGCCGTATTAAAGGGCCGCGGCATTAGGACGGTTGAGAACCGCTGCCCTAGCCATCGAGCACCGAGCTGTTTGCAGCAGTGACCTCTGACCTCTGAGGGTTGGCTGGTGTTGCCCGCCCTCATTTCTGCATCGTTGGGATTTCTTTAGAATGAGCACCTATTCCTTGTGTCATTTAAGACAAAATTTCTATTTGTTGTGGTTGCTGTTGTTGATCCTCACCGAGGATATTTTTTCCATTGATTTTTAGGGAGAGTGGAAGGGAGGGGGAGAGACACAGAGAGAGAAAGATCGACGTGAGAGAGACCCATCGATGGGTTGCCTCCCGCACAGGCTCCAACCCACCGAGGCCAGGGATCATCGACCCTGCAACTGAGGTCCGTGCCCTTGACTGGGAATTGAACCCGGGACCCGTCAGTCCGCGGGCCGACGCTCTATCCACTGAGCCACACCGGCCAGGGCTAAAACATCATTTCATTTAAAAAAGTCAGAGTTGCCGAGACTGGTTTGGCTCAGTGGATAGAGCGTCGGCCTGCAGACTGAAGGGTTCCAGGTTCGATTCCGGTCAAGGGCATGTACCTGGGTTGCAGGCACATCCCCAGTAGGAGATGTGCAGGAGGCAGCTGATCGATGTTTCTCTCTCATCGATGTTTCTAACTCTCTATCTCTCTCCCTTCCTCTCTGTAAAAAATCAATAAAATATAAAAAAAAATAATCAACACTAATAAAAGAGAAAAATGGTAATTGGCGTACGAGCTACCCTTTTCATTGGCTAATCAGGGCTATATGCAAATTAACTGCCAACTAAGATTGGCAGTTAACTGCCAACAAGATGGCGGTTAATTTGCATATGTAGGCACAATGCAGGGAGGCGAAAGGGAAAGCAGGAAGAAGCCCCCTGCCACTGACAGTGATCGGAAACCCAGGGGGGAGCTAAGAGCTGGGGGGCAGGGCCAAGGCGGCCCTGGGGCTGCCTTTGCCCTGCCCCCCAGCCATGATCGGAGAATCAGGCGCCTTTGCCACCCTGGCCAGTGATAGCAGGAAGTAGGGGTGGAGCCAGCGATGGGAGCTGGGCACGGTCGAAGCTGGCAGTCCCAGGAGCTAGGGGTCCCTTGCCTAGGCCTAAAGCGAAGCCCACGATCGCGGGGCCGCTGCAACTGTGGGTCCCCGCTGCCCGGGCGGACGCCTAGGCCAGAGGCGTCAGGCCTGGGCAAGGGGCCAATCCTGCGATTGGAGGGTGATGGGGGTCAATGCCTGAGGGCTCCCAGTATGTGAGAGGGGGCAGGCTGGGCTGAGGGACACTCCCCCCCACACACACACCCAGTGCACGAATTTCGTGCACCGGGCCCCTAGTAATAAAATAAAAAAATAAAAAAGTCAGAGCTTCTGCATCTCTGGGTTTGGGCCGGAGCCTGGAAGTCTCACTTTCTGTGTCCCCGAGGGATTTCTACGAGCACAGCTGAGCCAAGTGTCCCAGGGGTCTCTTCCCGCCCCCACCCTCTGTGACCCCGGGGAGTCTGACTCATGACTTCGGAAAAAGACGATCAAACAGGAGAAAGAAGGCAGCGGGAGGAAGCGAGAATCCTAACCGCCAAGATGCCTGCTCCGTGCAGTTCTCACGTGCCCCGGGGCTGGGCACAGGCGGGGCAGGTACCATCCGTGTCGCCGTCGTCCAAACAGCACACTGAGGTCCGGCCGGCGTGGCTCATCGACCTGTGAACCAGGAGGTCAGGGTTCGATTCCCGGTCAGGGCACAGGCCCAGGTTGTGGGCTCCACCCCGAGTGTGGGGCGTGCAGGAGGCGGCCGCTCCGTGATTCTCTCTCATCATTGATGTTCCTCTCTCCCTCTCCCTTCCTCTCCGACATCAATAAAAAAAATATATTTAAAAAAACAAAAACAGGACACTGAGGCTCAGAGAGGGAAGTCGTTGGAGTGGGTGTGCGAATGGCAGAGCTGGGACCGCACCCCCGGCTGTAGGACGTGACATAGTTTCCTGGCCGTGACCATGGGGGGTTCTGCTTGTGGTTTAATGGCATCAAATGGCTTTTCATGGAAAGGAGGGAGGGAGGGACCGTTAATGAGGGCTGACTGTGCTCCAGGCCCTGCACGGAGCGCTTTTCACACCGCACCCCTGGGAATCCGACCACACGCCAAGCAAGCAGGTGCTGGTCTCACCCCCATTGTACAGATGACAAAACTGAGGCTCAGCCCAGCCCGTGTGGCCCAGCGGTTGAGTTTCCTCGGCCTAGGAACCAGGAGGTCAGGGCTTGATTCCCCATCTGGGCACAGGCCCGGGTTGCGGGCTCCATCCCCAGTGTGGGGCGTGCAGGGGGCAGCCGATCTGTGATTCTCTCTCATCACGGATGCTTCTCTCTCTCCCTCTCCCTTCCTCCCTGAAATCAGTAAAAATGTATATTTAAAAAACACACAAACAAAAAAGAAACAAAAACGGAGGCTCAGAGAGGCGAAATCACCCCGCCCCCCAATTAATAACAGTTGGTAATGGGATTAGAGGCAAGTCTTCTACGGGAAGAAAGCCAAGGGAAAGGGGGTGGTTCCTCGGGGCCCCTGGGTCTGGGGCTGTCATCGCTCCCCGCAGCGAGGGCTCCTGGGGGCCTTTGGGACGGAGAGCTCGCCTCCCTGCCCGGCCCGCGGGCTGCCGGCCAGCCTGCCTCCCTCTCGCACTCTATTTCCCTTGCCCGCGTCGATAGGTATCTAGTTTCACCGAGGGCTCCAGGCGCCTGCGTCTGGTTTTAATCAGGAACGAAGCCCTGAGCCCAGGAGCCCAGGCTTGGCAATCCTTCCTCGGGGAGGCCCCCGGGAGCCCAGCACCTTCTCCGTCCGACCGTCCGTCCGTCCGTCCGGGGCGCCGGGCGATTGGTGGCCCTGTGGGTGCACCATTCAAGGCCCCTTCCCGCGGGCAAAGTCTGCAGAGGCTGGGCGAGGCGAGGCAGATGCTCGGATCAGGCCAGCAGAGTCTCATTCCCTCTGAGCTTGTCTCCTCCCATCCACGGGGCAGATCCTACCTGCGCCCCTCTGCCTCCCAGCCGGGGAGGGCCTCTCAGACACCCTGCCCCCCCACAGTCACCTCACGGAGCCTGTCCCAGGCCAGGTGAGGAGGCAAACAAAGATTCCCACCTGTCTGTCTCTCCCCCTCCCTTCCACTCTAAAAATCAACGCAGCCCGAGCTGGTTTGGCTCAGTGGATAGAGCGTCAGCCTGCGGACTGAAGGGTCCCAGGTTCGATTCCGGTCAAGGGCACAGGCCCAGGATGCAGGCTTGATCCCCCGTGTGGGACGTGCAGGAGGCAGCGGATCCGTGATTCTCACTCATCATGGATGTTTCTATCTCTCCCTCTCCCTTCCTCTCTGAAATCAATACCTAAAAATATATTTTTTTAAAAAATCAACGCAAAAATAGCCTCAGGTCAGGATTCACAACGACAACAAAAAAGATGATTGTTTTTAAAAAGGATGGCTCAGTGGTTGAGCATCGACCTATGAATCAGGAGGTCAGAGTTCATTCAATTCCCAGTCAGGGCACATGCCCGGGTTGTGGGCTCGGTCCCCAGTGGGGGTGTGAGGTGGGGCATGCAGGAGGCAGCCGATCCATGATTCTTTCTCATCATTGCTGTTGCTATCTCTCCCTCCCTCTCCCTTTTTCTCTAAAATCAATACAAATAGCCCTGGCCGGTTTGGCTCAGTGGATAGAGCGTCGGCCTGTGGACTGAAGGGTCCCAGGCTCGATTCCAGTCAAGGGCATGTACCTTGGTTGCGGGCACATCCCCAGTGGGGAGTGTGCAGGAGGCAGCTGATCGATGTTTCTCTCTCATCGATGTTTCTAACTCTCTATCCCTCTCCCTTCCTCTCTGTAAAAAATCAATAAAATATATTTTTAAAAAATCAATAAAATATATATTTAAAAAATAATAAAATCAATACAAATATATATTTTTAATTTTTTTTACAAAGAAAAAGGAGCCAGCACAGAACAATGCACAGCTGAGAAATGGTGAGAAAGAGAGAGAATCCGGGTCCTGGTGAAACCCCAGGATTCCCTCCTATAACAGCCTCGTTACAAGAACCACTGATTTCCCTTTTATTATTGGTTGGACCTCATCTGAGCTTTTATCCCTACAGTCAAAGGAACGAACCACTATGGAAAGAATTGTTGCGGTTGGAGCCAATGGACACACAGAGCCGTTAGTTCTTTGAAAAACCAAAACCGAGAGAGTTTTGGCCGGGCCCCGGGGGTTTCTGCAGCAAGAGCTGGAGCTGAGAACATGGGCCTCATCTCCATTGCTCAGCGCCCTGCAACCCTCCCCCGGTGGCATCTCCCGTGAGCTCGCTGCAGCCCGGGGACCAGGTAGGGCCAGGCCGCTGGGATACGGACTGGCCACTGGGGCCCTGATCAGGGGGAGCCCTCCGGGGAGGGGCTGGGTCAGCTCCGGGGCACAGCAGGGCCTTGGCAGTCTGGCCTGGACCAGCAGGGGGTGGCTGCCAGGCGAGCTGGCAGGAAGGATGTCTTGGGCGGGATCCTAGCACATCTGATGGGATTTATTTCATGCGATGCAATCTCCGCTGGTGCCCCAGGGCCTTTGCATATGCTGGTCCCTCAGCCCGGGAGGCCTCCCGGCTTGGTCCATGTGGCAAACGTCTACTCCGCCTTCCAAATTCAGCTCAAGGGGTGCCTCCGCCTTCCAGAAAACCTTCTGTGGTCGCCTTAAGGCATGGCTCCTTTTTCTTTTTCTTTTTTTTTTGTTTTGCTTCTTCGCCCATCAAGGGGTGGGTTCTGCCCTGGCCGGTTTGGCGCAGTGGATAGAGCCTCAGCCCTTGGTTTGATGGGGCCCTGGGTTCGACTCCGGTCAAGGGCATGTACCTTGGTTGCAGGCTCGATTCCCAGCCCCAGTCTGGGGTGTGAGCAGGAGGCGACCGGTCAATGTGTCTCTCCTCACATCGATGTTTCTCTTGCTGTCTCTCTCCTTCCCTTCCGCACTAAAATGAAATAAAATAAATGAAAAGAGGTGGATTCTGTGACTTGTCTGCTTTGGCCTCAGAGTGTGTTGGAAATCTTCAGAGGCTGAGTCATAAAAGGTCATGCTGAGTCACAAAAGGTCACGCTGTTTCCGCCTGGTTCCCTGGGCCACTCCCTGTGGAACCCTGAGGCACCCTGGAAAACGTCCCACAAGGCCCAGCCGGCGTGGCTCCGTGGTTGAGCGGCGAACAGGAGGTCAGGGTTCGATTCCTGGTCAAGGGCACAGGCCCGGGTTGCGGGCTCACCCCCTCAGTGTGGGACCTGCAGGAGGCGGCCGATCCATGATTCTCTCTCCTCATGGATGTTTCTCTCTCTCTCCCTCTCCCTGCCTCTCTGAAATCAATTTAATTAATTAATTAATTAAGTAAAATAGCCCTGGCTAGTTTGGCTCCGTGGATAGGGTGTTGGCCTGCAGATGGAAGGGTCCTGGGCTCGATTCTGGTCAAGGGCACGTGCCCGGGTTACGGGCTTGATCCCCAATAGGGGTCATGCAGGAGGCAGCCAATCCATGATTCTCTCTCATCATGGATGTTTCTATCTCTTTCTCCCTCTCCCTTCCTCTCTGAAATCAATAAAAATATATATTTAAAAAAACACACAAAATAATAAAATAAAATCTACACTAATAAAAGAGACACATGCAAATTGGTGTCACTACGTTACGCCCACCAGCCAATCAGAGGCACTATGCAAATTAACCCAACAAAGATGGCAGTTACTTTGCATACACAGGTGCGGAGTGAAGACTGACGACTGAAGAGGCTCGGCTTCTCCGCTGCAGCCAGACCAAAGGCCTGGGTCCCAGGTGCCGGAGGAAAACCGGTGCCGGCAGCCAGGGGAAGGACGGCCTATTGTGCGAATCTTCGTGCAACGGGCTTCTAGTAAAATACATAAAATAAATAAATTAATTAATTAAATTAAATTAAATAAATAAAATAAAATAGAAGTCCTATGGAGACCGGGGACAAGGCTGTGTCTCCTTCACCTGTGCGTTTCCAAGCCCGGCGCTGCCCTAGGGGATCTTCGCTGATGAGAAGCCCAGCGGGAGAAGGGCTGTCTCCGGCACGGAGAGGAGTCCGGTCAGGTGAGCCGCCGCCTGCTGCTCCGAGGGCAGCCGACACAAGGCAGGTGACCCTCCAGGCTGGAGTCCCAGCGGGGCGCCCAGCAAGGGTGACCTGCAGCTGAGCCACGGAGGTGAGTGACAGCCTCGGGCTCCTCCGTCCGCACCGCCATCCATCGGAGGCCGGAGAGGGGCTGAGGCCACAGCGAGGGGGACGGGGTCTCCAGAGAGGAGAGCGCTGAGATCAGGAGCCAGGCTGGAGCCCTGTGCCAAGACGTCTCGGAAACACAGATACTCCTGCCCCGGTCGGTCATGGGCCTGGTTGCTGATTTATTTATTTTTATTTTTTTAAAATATATTTTATTGATTTTTTTACAGAGAGGAAGGGAGAGGGATAGAGAGTTAGAAACATCGATGAGAGAGAAACATCGATCAGCTGCCTCCTGCACACCCCCCACTGGGGATGTGCCCACAACCCAGGTACATGCCCTTGACCGGAATCGAACCCGGGACCCTTGAGTCCTCAGGCCGACCCTCTATCCACTGAGCCAAACCAGTTAGGGCAATTTTTTTTGTTGGGAGAGGGAAAGAGAAATAGAAACATCAATGATGAGCCGGAACTGGTTTGGCTCAGTGGATAGAGCGTCGGCCTGAGGACTCAAGGGTCCCAGGTTCGATTCCGGTCAAGGGCATGTACCTTGGTTGTGGGCACATCCCCAGTAGGGAGTGTGCAGGAGGCAGCTGATCGATGTTTCTCTCTCATCGATGTTTCTCTCTCCCTCTCCCCTCCTCTCTGTAAAAAATCAATAAAATATATATTTTTTTAAAAAACCTTGCCCTGGCCAGTTTGGCTCAGTGGATAGAGCGTCAGCCTGGGGGCTGAAGGGTCCCAGGTTTGATTCCGGTCAAGGGCACATGCCCAGGTTGCAGACTCAATCCCTATTAGGGGTCATGCAGGAGGCAGCCAATCAATGATACTCTCTCATCATTGATGTTTCTATCTCTCTCACCCTCCTCACCCTCTCCCTTCCTCTCTGAAATCAATAAAAAAATATTTAAAATAAAAACAAACTGAATACAATGCAAAATACCAGAGTGTGTCAGTTATAGTGTGGGTAAACCTTGATACATGAAACTTTGTTTCAATCATAAAAATATTTATTTAAAAAAAACCTATAAAAAAGAAAGAAAGAAAAACATCCACGATGAGAGAGGATGATGGATCGGCTGCCTCCTGCACGCCCCACACTGGGGATCGAGCCCACAACCCGGGCATGTGTCCTGATGAGGAATCGAACCCTGACCTCCTGGTTCATAGGTCGACACTCAACCACTGAGCCACGCTGGCCAGGCCGCACTGTCTTCTTTTCCTCTAACGCTACCTCTGAGACACGCAGCCAATACCACCCGGTCCCCGAAGCATAATTTCATCGGCTGCCACAGCAAAGGCTTCCAGGCACATAAATCACAATTATTTAATTCAGAAAGTGAGGGAGTTCATCTGCCCTCCATGGAGTCTGCCCTTCCTGTGACAGGCCAGTGCATTGGCTGCGGGCCCTGGAGAGGGGGCTGTCCCCCAGGGCGGCCAGGTACCTGCCGTGGGCTGAACCCACCCGAGCCAGCTGCCCCAGGACCTGGGGAAACAGTAGCCTGTGAGGGCCGGGCCCGTGTGGTTCAGTGGTTGCGTGTCCACCTATGAAGCAGGAGGTCAGCAGTTAGATTCCCGGTCGGTGGGGGACACAGCCCACCGGACCAATGCCCAGGGTGTAGGCTCCGTCCCCAGTGTGGGGTGTGCAGGAGGCGGGCGGTCATGGATGTTTCTGTCTCTCTTTCCCTCTCCCTTCCTCTCTGAAATCAAGAAAATACATATTTTTAAAAATATATTTTATTAATTTTTTACAGGGAGGAAGGGAGAGGGATAGAGAGTTAGAAACATCGATGAGAGAGAAACATCAATCAGCTGCCTCCTGCACATCTCCTACTGGGGATGTGCCAGGTACATGCCCTTGACCAGAATCGAACCTGGGACTTTTCAGACCGCAGGCCGACACTCCATCCACTGAGCCAAACCAGTCAGGGCAAGAAACTACATATTTTTAAAACCATTTTTTAAAATTGATTTTAGAGAGGAAAGGAGAGGGAGAGAGAGAGAGAAGCAGCAACGATGCGAGAGAATCATGGATCGGCTGCCTCCTGCACGCCTCCGACGGGGATGGAGCCCACAACCCAGGCCTGTGCCCTTGACCAGAATCGAACCTGGGACCCTTCAGTCTGCAGGCTGACGGCTCTATCCACTGAGCCACACCGGCCGGGGCCAAATACATATATATATATATATATATATATATATATATATATATATATATATATATATATATTTTTTTTTTTTTAAAGAGTCACGGTGTTTGCCTCCAGGAGTCGGGGACGGGGAGGGAGACCTGTCTGTAGGAGGTGCCCCTTCCTTCGTCCTTTTAAATGTCGCCCCGTGAGCCTGTCTTGCCTCCTCGGAGCTAGACGCCCGCCTGGCAATGCCTGTTGGGCACATCGGAGAGGGCCAAGCTGTTCCATCTTTTCATTGCAAAACATCCTCCTGGGGGGAAAGAATGCCAGCGAAATCTCCTCCCAAACTGCCCGTAATTACAGCCCCCCCTCCTCCCGCCCCCCCAGACAGCTCAGCGCTTTCCCGGTGCAAGTGCCCTCTGCTCCCGCCTCCGCGCACGGCCCTCCCCTGATCAGGGCGGCGGGGGGCGAGCGAGTGGGGCGGGGGCGCTCCCCGCGGCAGCAGCTGGCCTGCGGGGCGGCTCACCGCACATCTGCAACCACTTAGAGGCCCGGAGCGGTCGGCGGGGGAGGCCGCCCTCGCAGCCGGAGCCGCCCGCTCGCCCGCCAGGCGCTGGCTCGCCGCCTCCCTGCAGGGGTGCTGCCCTCACCGGGGCGCTTACCCCCCGCCTCACCCCCGGGAAACAGGACACGATGCTTGCAGGGAGGGACCTGGGTCCTGGGCCCCTCTAGGCCCCGCCCCAGGCCCCTCTTGGCCACTCCCCTGGTTCCTCTTAGCCCCGCCCCGGGCCCCACTTGGCCCCGCCCCAGAATCATATTGGCCCCGCCCCGGGCCCCTTTTAGCCCCGCCCCGGACTATAGGTCCAGACCCTGGCTACTATTGGCCCCGCCCCAGGCTCCTCTTGGCCACGCCCTGGATCCTCTTGGCCACGCCCTGGCCCCCCTTAGCCACGCCCCAGTTACTATTGGCCCCCTCCCTGGCTCCTTTTGGCCACGCCCTCGCTCCTATTAGCCCCGCCTTGGGCACCTCTTGGCCACGCCCTGGATCCTCTTGGCCACGCCCTGGCTCCTCCTGGCCCCACCCCAGGCTCCTCTTGGCCACGCCCTGGCTCCTCTTGGCCCCGCCCCAGGCACCTCTTGGCCCCGCCCTGGAGTCAGGGCTCCATCAATAGGAGCACAGGCCCCTGGCTGATTTGGCTCCGCGGCTGAATGTCTGCATGTGGCTGAAGGGTCCCGGGTTCGATTCCAGCCCAGGCCAAGGATCTGGGTTGAGCTCTATCCCGGGCCCAGGTCGGGGGTCATGTGGGAGGCAATCAATCCATGTCTCTCCCTCACATCAGGTGTTTTTCTCCGATGGCCCCCCTCCCTGAATCAATGGAACAATATCCTCAGTTGAGGATGAACAAAAAATAAAAATTATAATAATAAAGTAAATATTTTTAAAAAGGATGAGCTGATGGACAAATCCAGGGCCCCCCGTGCTCCTTGAAAATTACCCTGTGACCTCAATGAAGAGGCAGCTGAGGCCCGGCCAGCGTGGCTCAGTGGTTAAGCATCGACCTAGGAACCAGGAGGTCACGGTTCGATTCCCGGTCAAGGCACACGCCCGGGTTGCGGGCTCGACCCCCAGTGTGGGGTGTGCAGGAGGCAGCCCATCAATGATGCCCTTTCATCATTGATGTTTCCATCTCTCTCTCCCTCTCCTTTCCTCTCTGAATTCAATGAAAAAAAAGAAGGAAAGAAGGAAGGAAGGAAGGAAGGAAGGAAGGAAGGAAGGAAGGAAGGAAGGAAGGACCAGGCCAGCCCCTCATGGCTTAGCTGGGGGCCATCATCCCCAACCGGACAGCAAGGTGGCCAGTCCTCTCCGGCCACTTCCAGCCCCGCTGGGGCGTGAACTTGGAGAGAAGCAGGGCCTTCCTGGGCCCCGGGCTCATGCCTCCCAGGGAGATGCTCTGTTGGACGAATTGTTCCCCAGCTGGGCTCTGGGAAAATGCCCCCGTCATGGAATTGCTCTGGGTCCACATGAAAGGCATTCCTGGGGAATGCCTCCCCCCTCCTTCCCTCCCTCCCCCTGTCCCCCTCCTCTCCCTCGCCTGCTGGGGGAGTGTGTGCTGAGAATCATGGCAGCTCTTGCCTGTCAGGATCCGTCTGAGAGCCACCCCACCCCCCCTCCACACACACACAGGTCTCATTGCTTTATTGCCCCCAAATGTGTGCACATCAACTCAGCTCCCTGGCAATTTCTCTTCCCTCCACCTCCTCATGGAAAGAAGACGCTCGGAGAAGCAGACACAGGGCCTTGGGTTCTCTAGAAAGCTGCCTGCACCCTCCAGAACCTCTAACAAGTTCAGACAGGAAGGGGAGGGGAGGGGGCTGAGGGATCCACATGGTACCCCACCCCCTGCACCGAATCGTTGTTTCACATCTCCCCTTCTTCTCAGAAACTTCCCGGAAAGGACAGGCATGGTCATTGCGGACCAAGATGAACCCACGGTGGAATGCCCATCCCTCAATCCTCAGGGGCCACCGCCTTGTCACTACCACGAAGGACTCAATGCGAATGCCACTTCCTCCAGGCAGCCCTCCCTGACTACCTCCACGCCCATCGATTCGTTTTTATCTTCTTTACAGCCCTTCTCGGTTCCAGTGGAGAGGAAAAGTGCAGGGTGACCCTGAGACCCTCCCTCTGGACTGAACCGATACCTCGTGCTTACACGTTTGGTCCCAGGGAGATTTCTGTCTGCCCTTGGCCGCTTGCGGCGGGGAGGGGTGCAGGGAAAAGTGGGGGCTTCACTGTTACCTTCAGCTCCGAAGAAAGCAGCTCTGCCCTGGGGAACTCCCCGTGACCAGGAAATGTTCTCTGTCTATGCGATCTGGGCGGGTGGCCCCTGGTCGCCCCTGGCTGTGAGCACTTGAACCCTGGCTTTGCCCACTGAAGAACTAAGTTCTTGATGTCATTTCATTTTAATCAATTCCTTTATTTTTAAAATATTGTTTGTTTTTATTGATGTCAGAGAGGAAGGGAGAAAGAGTGAGAGAGAGAGATCCATGATGAGAGAGAATCACGGATCGGCTGCCTCCTACACGCCCCACACTGGGAATTGAGCTCACAACCCGGGCCTGTGCCCTTGACTGGAATCGAACCCGGGACCTTTCAGTCCACAGGCCGACGCTCTATCCACTGAGCCAAACCGGCTAGGGCTAAAATATTTTTTGTTTTTATTAATATCAGAGAGGAAGGGAGAAAGAGTGAGAGAGAGAGAGACATCCATGATGGGAGAGAATCACGGATCGGCTGCCTCCTGCACGCCCCACACGGGGATCGAGCCCACCACCCGGGCCTGTGCCCTGACCGGGAATCGAACCGTGACCTCCTGGTTCCTAGGTCGACGCTCAACCACTGAGCCGCGCCAGCCAGGCCGGCACATTTTAATGAATTTAAACCACCGCGTGCGGCCAGTGGCTCCCGTGTCCGCGAGTGCAGCGCTGGAGTTCGGCCTCGCGAAGTGTGGGCTCTCCCCGGGCAGCGTCAGCATCCCGCCCGCGCTCATGAGCCCAAGCCCCCCTCCCGGCCGGTGGACTCAGACTCGCATTTTAACAAGATCCCAGGTGGCTCCCTGAACAGGAAGATTTGAGAGGCGTTTCTCTGGAGCGCAGCCAAGAACACAGGGGGGAGAACGAACAAGGACGAAGGGGAGGAAAAGGCTCCTGGACCTAAAGAACAGCCGTCACTGTCCGGCCCGTGTGGCTCGGTGGTTGAGCGTCGACCTAGGAACCAGGAGGTCACGGTTCGATTCCCGGTCAGGGCACATGCACAGATTTTGGGCTCCGTCCCCAGTAGGGGGTGTGCAGGAGGCAGCCCACCAATGATGTTCCTCTCTCATCGATGTTTCTCTCTCTCTCCCTCTCCCTTCCTCTCTCTCTTTAAAAATCAATAAAATACAAAATAAACCTATAGCCCTGGCTGGTTTGGCTCAGTGGATAGAGCATCAGCCTGCGGACTGAAGGGTCCCGGGTTCGATTCTCGGTCAAGGGCACAGGCCCGGGTTGCGGGCTCGATCCCCAGTCAGGGACGTGCAGGAGGCAGCCGATCCACGGTTCTCTCTCATCATGGATGTTTCTATCTCTCTCTCCCTCTCCCTTCCTCTCTGAAATCAATACAAATATATTTAAAAATAAAATAAAAGTCAATAAAATAAAAATAAACCTATATGAAAAACAACAACAAAACCAAGAAAAAAAACCAAAACAAAAAAACTACCACCACCCATCTCTGCCTCTTCGGCACAGAATTTGCTCAGCACCCACGAGGGGTCCCTTGAGACAGCTTTTTAAAATATATATATATATTTTTCATTGATATTTTACAGAGAAGAAGGGAGAGGGATAGAGAGTTAGAAACATCGATGAGAGAGAAACATCGATCAGCCGCCTCCTGCACACTCCCCACTGGGGATGTGCCCGCAACCAAGGTACATGCCCTTGACCGGAATCGAACCCGGGACCCTTCAGTCCGCAGGCCGACGCACTACCCATTGAGCCACACCGGTCAGGGCATGTATTAGCTTTGTCTGCGGGACTTGACGCTCCAGCGGCAGAGATCGAAGCGACCAGAGGCACCCCAGACCCTCTGCCCTCCTCGGACGCACCCGTTCCATGGGCGCCCAGGCCGTGTGGCCCGTGACGGAGGGTGCGGTCGGTGGACCCCTCCCCGGGGCTGTCCGAACCGCCCCCCCCCTCCCCCCGCCCCGGGCCGGCCGACCGACCGGGGCAGCATTCCAGCATTTCCTCGTTAAGCCCCCGCTAGCGTCTGGGATAATGAAACACATGCTCGATGCCGATGAAATGTCATGTTCGGGCTGCGTCGTAAAAGGGTTGATTTATGGGCAGGCTTTTACATTTCCCTGCGGGGAGATAGCTCAGGGCAGGAGCCCTCGCCGCTCCCCCATGGCTTCCCGGGGAGCCAGGCAGCCGAGGGGCGGGGAGCAGGGGGCCAAGGATCCATAAACCTGCCGGGTGTGTGGGTTTCGCTCACTGTCTGACCTCGGCCCAGTCTGATAGCACCGGTGGGGCTGGTGGGAGGGCTGCCTTGGAGAGGAGTTTTGCTCTTTTAAAATATATTTTTATTGAGAGAAAGGGAGAGGGAGAGGGAGAGACAGAAACATCCATGATGAGAGAGAATCATGGACCGGCTGCCTCCTGCACGCCCCGCACTGGGGATGGAGCCTGCAACCCGGGCCTGTGCCCTTGTTCAGGAATCGCACCGTGACCTCCTGGTTCATGGGTCGACGCTCAACCCCTGAGCCACGCCGGCCGGGCCTGACGTTTTTATTTCAATATCTTTGCTGCATCAAATCTGTTATGGCATCTTGGGCCAGGCCCTGTCAGAAGTGAGATGGTGGCCCGGCCGGCGTGGCTCAGTGGTTGAATGTCGACCTAGGAACCAGGAGGTCACGGGTTCGATTCCTGGTCAGGGCACAGGCCCGGGTTTCGGGCTCGATCCCCAGTGTGGGGCGTGCAGGAGGCAGCCGATCCATGATTCTCTCTCATCATGGATGTTTCTGTCTATCTCTCTCCCTTCCTCTCTGACATCAATAAAAACATTAAAAAATAAATAAATAAAAAGAAAGTGAGATGGCGTCCACCGGTCCAGCTGGGACTCCTGCAACCACGGCCTCCCTCACGTGCACGTAGCCCGTGTGCGGGGAACCGAGACTGCCTGGGACCCGGCCCCCGGCCTGGCCATGGGAGGTGGAATCCAGCCTGACCTGAGATGTCCCTTGCTCTGCAAGCGCCCGCCCACCCTCCTGGTGCCGCCCGCCGGCCTCTCTCTCTCTCTCTCTCTCTCTCTCTCTCTCTCTCACGGGGAGCTGGAATGTCCCCGTGAGTCACATCCGGTCCCTCCGACTGCACAAATGGTTTGCATTAGTGACCAGGGCGCGCGCTCGGCTGCCTTCATTCTTTCCAGATGAGGGAGGAAGGCCAGGCCTGATTGGGCGAGTGGGTGTGGCAATCAGGGGCCTCCCGTCAGCACGGAGCTTCCCACTGGGAGAGACTGCCCCCCCACCCCACCCCCAGGGCCCGGAAAGCCCCCGACGGGGAGGGGGAAGCCCAGCACCCAGCGCCCAGCTGTGGGGGTGCCCTTATCCTCACCCCAGGTGTGGAATCTTCAGGAATGAATCTTCGTGCACGAACCCTTTTTATTTTTAATTTGTATTCATCTCAGAGAGGAAGGGAGAGGCAGAGAGAGAGAGAGAGAGAAACATCCTATATAATAAAAGCCTCAATGCAAATTGTTCGACTGGGAGTTGGACCAGGAGTTCGACCGCTCGCTATGACGTGTGCTGACCGCCAGGGGGCGGCGCGGACCATGGCGGGCGTCGGCGATGAGGCACTGTGGGCCCCGATGGGCTCTGATGAGAGCCGGAACCACGGCAGGATGGTGGAGCAGGTGTGGGGGCAGTGCCAGGCCACGGCGGGGTGCCGGGCGGGGCTACAAGGTGGGGGCACGAGCTGGGGCCCGATTCCCGCAGGCCACCCCCAGGGACCCCACCCGTGCACGATTCGTGCACCAGGCCTCTAGTCAATGATGAGAGAGAATCACGGATCGGCTGCCTCCTGCACGCCCCACACTGGGGATCGAGCCGCCCACAACCTGGGCATGTGCCCCTGACCAGGAATCGAACCGTGACCTCCTGGCTCATAGGTCAACTCTCATAGGTCGACGCTCAGTCCCTGAGCCACGCTGGCCCGGCCCAGCCCCCCGTCTTCGTGTCCCTCTGCCCTCCTTTGGGAGCAGAGACACCCCCCTCCTTGCACCCCGTCATTCTCACGCCTGGCTCCCAGCCTCCGTTCCATTCCTACCTCCAGGGCCTTGGCATTTGTGGCTCAAAAGCTCAAAGGACTCTTTTGTCCTCAGGGCACTGCTGTGTCATTTCTTCCACCAAGTAGCAGGGGGGGTCCTTTGACGGGTGGCTGGGGGGACGGGTCCGGGGCAGAAGGAAAGGTCGGACGGAGATGGGGGAACCAGGGCCCCGTGAAGATGCAGTGTGTTCTCCGCACGCTGAGCCGCCACCTTCCCGGGGGGACGCGGCTCCGGGCCAGCGTCTGGCCGCGGGAACGGCCGCAGTGGTGGTGACCAGCGGTGCTGGACCCTGACCCGCAGCCAAGGGGCCTGCCAAGCCCTCAGCTCAGAGGCGGGAGCCTGAGAATCCCGCCGTCTGTCCGTCCGTGCGCGAGGAAGGGTTCCTCGGCTCACTCAGTGGGCGCCGCCAAGCGTGCCCCCGGGTGCACGGGGCACCCCTGGCCTCCTGCCAGCAGCTGGTGCGAGTACTTCCTGCCGCAGCCACTCCAGCTGTTTCTGATTACACGGCGGGAAGGGGACCGGCTTTCGACACCCTCTGCAGCCGGTTTCCATGGAGACCAGTGGTCTCTTCCAGCCACACTGTCCTCTCACTGGACGCTGTTCACACCAAGCTCGCAGCCACCCCAGGGCCTTTGCACGTGTTGTCCCTGCTGTGTCCAGACAGCTCTTCCCCAGATATCCCCAATGGCCCGCTCCTCACCTCTGTCAGGTCTTTGATCACTTGGGATCTTAACAGGGAGGCCTCCCCTGATCACCATCCTGTTTTAAATAGCTAACCCTCACCCTTCCTGGTGTAGCTCAGTGGATAGAGCGTCGGCCTGCAGATTGAAGGGTTCCGGGTTCGATTCCGGTCAAGGGCACGTACCTTGGTTGCGGGCACATCCCCAGTGTGGGGTGTGCAGGAGGCAGCTGGTCGATGTTTCTCTCTCATCGATGTTTCTAACTCTCTATCCCTCTCCCTTCCTCTCTGTAAAAAATCAGTAAAAAATAAAATAAAAATAAAAAATGAACGGAGCCTGGCAGGTGTGGCTCAGTGGTTGAGCGTGGACCTATGAACCAGGAAGTCACGGTTCGATTCCCGGTCAGGGCATGTGCCCGGGTTTCGGGCTCGATCCCCAGGAGGGGGGTGTGCGGGGGGCAGCCGATCCATGATTCTCTCCCATCATGGATGTTTCTCTCTCTCCTGCTCCCTTCCTCTCTGACATCAATAAACTATATATTTAAAACAACAACAACAACAAAAGCGTGAACGGAGGGTGAGTCTCCCCGGCCTCTCTCTGGTTACACATTCCTCACAGGCAGCATCCGTATGTGCTAATTTCTTGCAGCGTGACCACCGCCCCTCCGCCCCCTCGTCCCTGCCTCTGGTTTGTAAGAGCTGACCAGCTCCATGTCCAGCTCAAAGCTGTCACCTCGGTCGTTCCTGCCCAATCCCCCCCGCACCCCCAGCCTCCACCCCTAAGCCTGGGGGGCCCAGAGCAGGTGCCCCCAGAGGGCCGGGCCCACATCCCCAGGAGAGGATGGGAGGGGCTGCCACAGGCCTTCCTGGGCTGAGTTACCTCCCCCAGAGCAGCAGAGAGCAGTTCAGGCTCCTGCCTCCCGGCCCCCCCCCCCCCCCCCCGCCGGCCCGCCGCCCCCCACGCCCGCCTGCTGGCTGACAGCTGGGAAGGGCGGCGCCCGGCTGAGCCTCACAGCCTGATCCTTGCATAATGAGCCTCTGGAATCCGGGACTGTGGTTACGAGCCCACTGGGGTGGGGGTGGGGGACCACCTACCGGTTCTGGAAGCTTTCGTGGCTGCTCCGTGGATGTTGGGCCCACCAGGCAGCCGAGCTGAGATGAGGAAAGAGGAGACACACGGGGTCCCCCGCGGCACCGTTCGCAAGGGCAGGGCGGGAGGGTTCTGGGATGGAGGTGGGCACAGTGGAGGGTGACCCTAGGGCAGGGGTGGGAAACCTCCGGCCCGCGGGCCGCACAGAACCCGAGACATCGTTGGGCCTGGCCCTGCCACGGCGTGAGGGGTGGGTTGGTGAACTGTTTCAGCGCGTGTAGCAGGCTGGTTCTTATTTTATTTTCTAAATTATTTATTTATTTATTGACCAGAGGCCCGGTGCACGAATCCGTGCACCAGGGGGGTCCCTCGGCCGGGCCTGCGGGGATCGGGCCGAAACCGGCTCTCCGACATCCCCCGAGGGGTCCCGGATTGCGAGAGGGTGCAGGCCAGGCCAAGGGACCCCACCGGTGCACGCTCCGGAGGGCTCCAGGGCACGTCCGGCTGTCTCCCTCAGTTGCGATCGGCCGGACACCAGCAGCAAGCTACCTTTCCAGTGGGAGCATCTTCCCCCTGGGGGTCAGTGCACGTCATAGCGAGCGGTTGAGTGAACTTTGCATATCATTAGCATATTACGCTTTGATTGGTTGAGCGGCCGACCGGTCGACCGGATGCTTAGCATATTAGGCTTTTATTATATAGGATTTTGTTAGTCCTCCCCCTTAGGGTATTTTTCCATTGATTTTTTTAGAGAGAGGGAGAGACAGAGAGAAACATCGATGTGAGAAAAACACGTCGATGGGTTGCCTCCTGCAGCAGCCCCAACCAGGGCCCGGGCCGAGGAGGAGCCTGCAACCCAGGCACGTGCCCTTGACTGGGAATGAAAGTGTGACCTCCTGGTTCATAGGTCGATGCTCAGCCACCCTGAGCCGCGCCGTCTGGGGGACCCGTGTTTTTCACTGGCAGTAGAGGCAACTGTGGCTCAGAGAGGTTGAGCCACGTGCCCGAGGTCACACAGCCGCGAACTGACAGCGTGCCGGGCTTGGGGAGACACTCCAGAGGCAGGAGGAGCTGTCTCTCCCGGGTTTGGGGGAACTTTGGAAACGAGGGCCCGGAAGAGAGAGAACATTGCATCTTCGAGGCCAAAGACCCTTCGTCACAGACTGCGGTTCAGCAAGATCCCAGGGGTGGTTGGCTCACACGCACCTGAGCCCCCGCCCCGGTCTGAGTGGGGGCGGGTCTGCAGGACACACAGACACAGATGCCCATTGGCATGTGGGCCCCGTGGTTCCCGTTTCCCCGACGCCGACGAGGGCTGTCCCGGGTCCTTGCGAGGAATCCAGGCTCTTCCCAGAAAACGTCACCCGGAGGAGGAATGGCTTTGCGGAGCCTGCAGGCACGGCCGACCTGGACACGGTGCATAAAGCAGATTTAAAGGCAACGAGACGGCCCTGGCCGGTGTGGCTCAGTGGATAGAGCGTCGGCCTGCGGACTGAAAGGTCCCGGGTTCGATTCCGGTCAAGGGCATGTACCTCGGTTGTGGGCACATCCCCAGGAGGGGGCGTGCAGGAGGCAGCTGATCGATGTTTCTCTCCCATCGATGTTTCTGACTCTCTATCCCTCTCCCTTCCTCTCTGTAAAAAATCAATAAAATATATTTAAAAAATAAAGAAACACCAGCCACTCTTAAAACCAAGCCGTCATCACAGTCATGGCCGCGAAGAAGGAGCCGCCGGGGAGGGGAGGGGAGGGGGGGCCGTGTACGTGTGGCCTGAAGCGGCCCCCGGATGCCCGTGGAGGTGTCTTGGCAAAGGAATCACGCTGAGCCCGGAGGTCGCCCGCCCTCCTTCCAGAAGGCTCCGTGCCTGTGGGCAGGTGTGAAGCAGGGGCCGGAGCAGCAGCTCTGGGACCTCCCCCGTGCCCCCCCTCCCACCTCCCAGTCCCCCCCAACCTCGCCCCCGCCCCCTGCTTGTCCAGGTGGGCAGGGCCCAGGCGAGACGGTCTGCGTCTCTGTCCACCTGGGGAGGAGCCAGGCTCGGCTCAGCAAGGTCACAGCAGGTGGTGAGATCAGCATGTTTTGGGGGAGCCATCTGTGCTGGGACCACCTCCTGCTCCCCAGCCTCTCAGAGGGAGGCCCCGTGCTCACCTGCTCTGTCCCAGTCTTGCACCTGCTCCCTCCTGAGTCCCAGCTTTCAGGACGTTAAGAACGCACCGTGGCAGCCTGGCCGGCGTGGCTCCGTGGTTGAGCGTCGACCTTGAACCAGGAGGTCAGGGTTCGATGCCCAGTCGGGGCCCAGGCCCGGGTTGTGGGCTCGATCCCCAGTGGAGGGCGTGCAGGAGGCAGCCGATCCATGATGCTCTCTCATCATGGATGTTTCTCTCTCTCTTTCCCACTCTCCCTTCCCCTCTGAAATCAATTAAAAAATATATATTTTTAAAAAGTACCTACAAGGTACATAGCCCAGAGTCCGTCACACAGAAACCTTCACTCAATATGAATCAGCAGCTCTCACCAAAGGGATGGAGAGGCTTGTCCGATAGAAGCTCACGCATCAAGACAGAGAGGTGGGGAGGGAGGGATTCTTGCTGGTGTCATGAGGTTAAAGCCTTTTTAAAAAATATATATTTTTATCGATTCCAGAGAGGAAGGGAGAGAGATAGAAACATCCATGATGAGAGAGAATCACGGATCGGCTGCCTCCTGCATGTCCCCAGCTGGGGATGGAGCCCGCAACCCGGGCATATGCCCTGACCAGGGATCGAACCCTGACCTCCTGGTTCCTAGGTGAATGCTCAACCCCTGAGCCACGCCGGCCAGGCCATGTCGGAGCCTTAACGCGTGTGTGACCTTGTGTGACCTTGAGCAAGATGCTGGACTGGCTGCCTCCTTCTCCCGCCCTAGTGGGCGCGCCCCCTCCCCTCCCAGTGTCTCCCGCCACTCACTCTGCGGAATCTGGTTCTCATTGCCGTCATCTTTCAGGGCCTCCGAGCGAGTTCCGGCGCCCGCTCAACAGGGATAAGTACTTCCACCTGCCTCAGCTATGCGTTCCCGGGACACGGGATGGGGCAAGCCTCCCCCCGCCCCTACCCGGCAGGGCCTGGCCGCCTCGCACGTGCTGGGGAATAGCTTGCAATGTGGGCCCTTTCCCTCCCCACCACCCTCTCTCTCCTCCCTCACCTCCCCCTGGTCCTCCTCCTCCTCCCCCTGCTCCCCCACCCCACCACCTCCCCAGGCTCCTGGCTGGATGCTCCCAGTGCCACGTGGCCAGGGGGTGCCCTCCCCGTGCAGCTCGCTGCCTCTGATGAGCAGTGAAGGACCGGGGTCCAGACCCCGCTGGGCTATTTCCTGCCCCGGCTCCGACTCAGGCCACGAAGCCAGCGCCGGCTCTTTGCACAGGGGTCCTGAGGTGGGAGAGTTTATCCGAGTCCCAGAGCGGCTGGCGGGCAGGGGCAGGGCTGGGAGTCCCGGAGGTCTGAGACCTCGCCCAGCAAGTCTGAGGAAGGCAGGCCCAGGAGGACGGCTGTGGGCTCCAGACCCGGCTCAGTCCTGTGCTCTGCGTCCCCACCCTCTGGGCGGAGACCAGAGGCACCTCACAGCATCAGGCAGGAGGATGCACGCAAGGCTCATGCGGGCCTGGGCTTGACGCCTGGAATCCCACCTCTAGGACCCGGGGCCGGTGTGGCTCAGGGGCTGAGCGTCCACCTAGGAACCAGGAGGTCCCGGTTCGATTCCCGGTCAGGGCACAGGCCCGGGTTGGCGGCTGGATCCCCAGTGTGGGGCGTGCAGGAGGCGGCCGATCTGTGATTCTCTCTCATCGTGGATGTTTCTGAAATCAATAAAAACATATTTAAAAAAACAAACATAAAAAATCTTGAAGGGACCCAGGTGATGACTGCGGGGAGCGGGGGGGTGGGGGGGGGGCTCGGCAAGGAAGTGGGGGTGATCAGTGTAAGGTAAGACACCACGCAGACAGGACTGTTCCCATCCTCGACGCCCAGGAATTGAGATGGAGCCTCAGTGCGAAAAGGAGAGAATCCGAATCAGAACCTGCTCTGGGGTCAAAGGGAGTTATCCCTCAATAACACGGACTTAAAAAACAAAACAAAAAAAAGGTGCCCTGGCTGGTGTGGTTCAGTGGTTAGAGCGTCGGCCTGCAGACTGAAGAGTCCTGGGTTCGAATTCTGGTCAAGGGCACACGCCTGGGTCGCAGGCTTGATCCCCACTAGGGGGCGTGCAGGAGGCGGCCGATCCATGATTCTCTCTCATCACTGATGTTTCTTTTTTTTTTTTTTAACTTTATTTTTTTTAAATTGTTTTATTGCTTAAAGTATTACAAAGGGTATTACATATGCCTCCTTTTTTCCCCCCGGCCTTGACAATCCCCCGGCCTCCCCTACCCCCCAGTGTCTTGTGTCCATTGGTTATGCTGATCTGCATGCATACAAGTCCTTCGGTTGATCTCTTACCCGCCCCCCTTCTGCCCCCCAACCCTCCCCGGACTTCCTGCTGTAGTTGGACAGTCTGTTCGAGGCAGCTCTGCCTCTGTATCTATTTTTGTTCATACGTTTATAATGGTCTTTATTATCCATGAGTGAGTGAGATCATGTGGTATTTTTCCTTCATTGACTGGCTTATTTCACTTAGCATAATGCTCTCCAGTTCCATCCATGCCGTTGCAAATGGTAAGAGTTCCTTCTTTGCCGTAACCGGTTTGGCTCAGCGGATAGAGCGTCGGCCTGCGGACTGAAGGGTCCCGGGTTCGATTCCCGTCAAGGGCATGTACCTGGGTTGCGGGCACAACCCCAGAGGGGGGTGTGCAGGAGGCAGCTGATGGATGTTTCTCTCTCATCGATGTTTCTAACTCTCTATTCCTCTCCCCTCCTCTCTGTAAAAAATCAATAAAATATATTTTTTTAAAAAGAGTTCCTTCTTTTTCAAAGCAGCGTAGTATTCCATCATGTAGATGGACCACAGTTTTCTAGTCCATTCATCTACTGATGGGCACTTAGGCTGTTTCCAGATCTTAGCTATGGTGAATTGTGCTGCTATCAATGATGTTTCTATCTCTCTCCCTCTCCCTTCCTCTGCAATCAATAAAAATCTATTTAAAAGAAAAAAGTTTATCAATTTTTTTTAGATCCTCACGCAAGGATGTTTTTTCCATTGATTTTTAGAGAGAGTGGAAGGGAGAGACAGAGAGAGACACCAATGTGTGAGAGAGAGACATCGATTGATCAGTCCCCACCCCCACCCCCCCCGCATGCCCCTGATCAGGGCAGGAGCCCGCAACCAAGGTATGTGCCCTTGACCAGAATCGAACCCGGGACCCTTCAGTCCGCAGGCCGACGCTCTATCCTCCGAGCCACACCGGCCAGGTCTTCCCATTGGTTTTTAAGAGAGAGTAGAAAGGAGGGGGAGAGACAGAGAGATAAACGTCGATGTGGGAGAGACACATCCGTCGGTTGCCTTCTGCACGTGCCCTGGACTGGAATCGAACCCGGGACCTGTCAGTCCACTGGCCGACGCTCTATCCACTGAGCCAGGCCCGCGAGGGCTTGCGTCTCCCCTTTATTCACTGTGATTGCTCTTCCTGTCTGGGTCCCCTTCACCTCTCGCCCGCCGGCCCTTTGTGGGGGGCGCCAACCCCCCCATCCCACCCCAGCAGCTTGTGGGAGCGAAATTCAGAGCGACCGGGACCTGGGAGGGAATCGCTCACATCTTCCCTTGAGTCCCGGACCTGTCTGACAGCCAGGCCTCTCTGCCCCCCTCCCCCAGCCAGACCTGGTCTCAATGCCCAGATCCAGGTGGACTTGATCCCGCCTCAGCCCCCTGGATTCCCCCCACTTCCTGCCCCAGCGGCCCCAGCCGCCTCTCAGTGTGGTTTTGGTTTAGCTCACACCTCTAGGTCTGGCCTTGCAGCTGCCCCGACCACACACCTTAGCAGAGGGGAGGGGGAAATTCAGACAGCGTCTCACTAGTCCTTTCAACAGCAATGTGCTTTTTTCCTCCAAAACCTTTTTTTTAAAAAAATGTATATATTTCTTTTAGCCCTAACCGGTGTGGCTCAGTGGATAGAGCATCGGCCTGCGGACTGAAGGGTCCCGGGTTCGATTCTGGCCAAGGGCATGTACCTGGGTTGTGGGCACATCCCCGAAGGGGGGCGTGCAGGAGGCAGCTGATCGATGTTTCTCTCTCATCGATGTTTCTAACTCTCTATCCCTCTCCCTTCCTCTCTGTAAAAAATCAATGAAATATATTTTTAAAAAAGCCCAGCCTTTAAAATATATATATATTTTATATATATATATATTTCAGAGAAGGAGAGGGAGAGAGAAACATCAATGATGAGAGAGAATCATGGATCGCCTGCCTCCTGCACGCCCCCCACTGGGGATCGAGCCCACAACCCCGGGCCTGTGCCCTGACCGGGAATCGAACCCTGACCTCCTGGTTCCTAGGTTGAAACGCAACCACTGAGCCACGCCGGCCCGGCTCAAAAACCTTTTATTTTAACATAATTATAGACTCACGGAAACTTGCAAAAACAATACAGAGAGGTTCTTCGCGCCCAGCTTCCTCCGGTGGGGGCCTCTTACATAACAGCAGCGCGCTTCCCAAAT
Organism: Myotis daubentonii; assembly: GCF_963259705.1. Lineage (NCBI taxonomy): Eukaryota > Metazoa > Chordata > Mammalia > Chiroptera > Vespertilionidae > Myotis > Myotis daubentonii. The sequence goes on along the minus strand of NC_081860.1, from coordinate 544,207 downwards.
GCGTGTCCGGTCCTTGTGGACACGTGGGCCGGGATCTAGCGTAAAGGGAGTTGGAGCTCCAACCCTGTCATCGCACGGAAACCTCCTGCCGCGGCTCCTTGAGACGTCTGGGCTCTCCTTTTCCCGGGACTTGGCTCACCATCGCTCCAGCAAGCAGTCTTCCTCAGCCAGGGACTCGGCCTGGGCCTAGCCTAGCCACCTGCGATTTACTGGGGAGGCGGGGGGCGGGGGGCTGGGCCGCACCCACATCCGAGGGAAGGCTGGGGAACAGAGGGCGAGCCAGGACAAGGACCAGGACAATTAGAATCCTTGGCCAGCCCGAGGGAAGGGTGCTGCCCTGGTTAGGAACCCATTGTTCTTTTTTTTTTTTTTCTTTTAAATGTTTTTTATTGATTTGAGAGAGGGAGAGAGAGAGAAACATCAATGATGATCAAGAATCATGGACCGGCCAAAACCGGTTTGGCTCAGTGGATAGAGCGTCGGCCTGTGGACTGAAAGGTCCCAGGTTCGATTCCGGTCAAGGGCATGTACCTGGGTTGCGGGCACATCCCCAGTAGGAGATGTGCAGGAGGCGGCTGATCGATGTTCCTCTCTCATCGATGTTTCTAACTCTCTATCTCTCTCCCTTCCTCTCTGTAAAAAATCAATAAAATATATTTAAAAAAAAAAAAAAAGAATCATGGACCGGCTGCCTCATGGATGCCCCCCTACTGGGGATGGAGCCTGCACCCCCGGGGCATGTGCCCTGACCCGGAATCGAACTGGGGACCTATAGGTGCTTGGGACGATGCTCCACCGGCTGAGCCACACTGGCCGGGTTCCGGTGCTTTTTGTGTTGTTTCATTTTCCTGTTCTGCCGGGAGCCGGTCCATCCTTGCTGCTTGACACAGCCGCTGCAGGGAAGAAACATCTGCACAGCATATGTTTCAAGGGACCTGGCGTATATGGCATACGGTTCTCTATATGTTTGCCCACCTTCTTGGCGCTATGTGTTTTAACCAAGGTCACCTCTCCGAGAAAGGTTGTTTCCCCAGGTAGGGACTTTCCCCTGAAGTTAGGGAGGGAATAAAACCCCTCAACTAAGTGCCAGGCGGGTAGTTAATCACTTTAACTACGAACCATCATGCTTAAGCTACATAATCTTTACTCCCTGGAATGGAGATAAGAAACGCCCTAACCTTTGGAATAGAGATTGATAGGATTGAATCAACTGGTATAAATACAGATGTAACAAGACAACAGGACACAGAACCTAGACACAGAACCTAGAGACAAAAGAACTTCGCTGGAGAGAACATGGCAAAAGAAACTGGCCACAGAACCTAGAGACAGAACCTAGTGAGAGAACCTGGCTGAAGAACCTAGAGACAGAACCTGGCTACAGAACCTGGCTGGAGATCCTAACCAGAACTTCTCTGGAGATCCAGAACAGAACTTGGCTGGAGATCCTGGCTAGAGATCCTGGCTAGGCTGCTGATCAACTGAACACTGTCTCCGTGTCATTCCTTCTTCGCCGACTCTGTCCACACCTTTGGGGACCCCTGGACCTGCTGGGGTTGGACCCCAGCACTGTTCTTTATCATCCCTCCGTGAAGCTTTTCCACATCTCGCAGCTAGAATGGCTTTCTCTTCCTCTGGCTCCGAGGGACAGCCCTTCCCAGCTGGAATTTGTTTCCTGGGTGTGTGTGTGTGTGTGTGTGTCAAATTCTCAGGTCTGTATTGTCCATAATAGTGACTCAACATAGGAAACCAAGAAGGGTTATGAACAAGTCAATTCTGGTGCCAGCGGCTGTTCATTTATTTTGCCCAGTTCTTTGATGTTTTGCATCACCCACATGAGGGGGGAAAACCACTTATTTTAAACATTTTCGGCTCCTCTGCTGAGTGGGCGTGTCAGAGCAGCCAGGGAGTGCGTTGGGCTTTTTACAACCACCCGACCGCGCTTTTATGGAGCCCACGAACTTGCAAGTAACAGCTACAGAAGGTTGTCATCAGCAGGAAGCAAAAGAATTAAAAAGGCACTTGACCTAGAGGTGCCCTTCTTGAAAACGTGGAATCAGGCCCTACCCGGTGTGGCCCAGTGGATAGAGCCTCGGCCTGCGGAGGGAAGGGTCCTGGGTTCGATTCCGCGCCAGGGCCACAGGTGCCTGGGTTGTGGGCTGGATCCCCAGTAAGGGGGTGTGCCAGGAGGCAGCTGATCCATGATTCTCCTCTTTGATGTTTGTCTCTCTTCCTCTCTGAAATCGATAGAAACCTGATGAACAAAAAGATAGATACAGAGGCAGAGAAGCACCGAACAGACTGTCAAATTACAGTGGGAAGGCTGGGGAGGGTTGGGGCGGGGGAGGCAAGAGATCAACCGAAGGACTTGTGTGCATGCATATAAGCATAACCAATGGACGCAAGACACTGGGAGTGGGGTGAGGGCATATGGGGGGGGGGCAGGGGAAGGTTAATGGGGAAAAAAAAAGGAGACATATGTACTACTCTTTGTAATACTTTAAACCAGTGGTTCTCAACCTTCCTAATGCTGCCACCCTTTAGGCCCTTTAATACAGTTCCTCATGTTGTGGTGACCCCCTAACCATAAAATTATTTTTGTTGCTACTTCATCACTGTAATTTTGCTACTGTTATGAATCGTCATGTAAATATCTGATATGCAGGATGTATTTTCATGGTTACACATTGAATATAATGAAAGCATAGTGATTAATCACAAAAACAATATGTAATTATATATGTGTTTTCCAATGGTCTTAGGCGACCCCTGTGAAAGGGTCGTTCGACCCCCAAAGAGGTCGAGACCCACAGGTTGAGAGCTGCTTTAAACAATAAAATAAAATATGTATTTTAAATAAAAGAGGGATCAGGGGAACGGCCACCTGCCTGTTCCGGGGGTGCAAGGTGCCTGGGGCACTTGGCATGTGAGGAGGAGGAGGAGAAGTTCTGCAAACACAAGCGGGTTCTGGCCCAGGATCCCGTTATAGCTGAACGCCCTCTGGTGAACGATTCTGCAAACTGTGCATAACGGGTTTCCCATTCATTGGTTTCTCATCCACCTGGGAGCTGCCTATGGATGGCCGTGGTTGTTATTATTATTTTTTATTTAAAAAAATATATTTTATTGATTTTTTACAGAGAAGAAGGGTGAGGGATAGAGAGTTAGAAACATCGATGAGAGAGAAACATCCATCAGCTGCCTCCTGCACACTCTCCACTGGGGATCGAGCCCGCAACCAAGGTACATGCCCTTGACCGGAATTGAACCTGGGACCCCTCAGTCCGCAGGCCAACGCTCTATCCACTGAGCCACACCAGTTAGGGCTTATTATTTTTTAAATGTATATTTATTGACTTCAGATAAGAAGGGAGAGAGAGATAGAAACATCCATGAGAGAGAATCATGCATCGCCTGCCTTCTGCATGCCCTACACTGGGGATCGAGCCTCCAACCCGGGCAGTTGCCCTGACCTCCTGGTTCATAGGTCAACGCTCAATCACTATATCTTCCCTTCCCCCTTCCTCTCTGAAATCAATAAAAATACTTAAAAAATAAAGAAACGAGGGGACAGAGCGAGAGTAAGGACGCGCGGGTGAGGGGAGGCGGGCGTGTGCGCGGAGGGGAGGGTGGCCGCAGCATGGCGAGCACCGCACGGGCAGCTGCCAGCGGGAGATAAGGCAGCGGGTGCGGGGAGCCAGCGGAGGGACGGAGCCGGAGCCCCGGGACCCGCCGCCGGGAGGGAAAGAGCAGGCGGCGCCGGCCACCGCGTCCCGGGCGCGCACGTGGATGCCACGCCACACAGGCGAAACCGGGCTACCCATCCCTAGGGGAATGCGGACTTCCGCCCCGCTCCGTCCCGCCCACCCAGCGGAGCACCCAGCCCTAGCGGGACACGTGGGGCCGCACTAAGTAACGGGCCGCCAAACCGGCGACGCCCGCTCCCTACCCACCCGGCTGGAGATCGTGCGAGGACACGCCTCCCTCTAGCCCCGCCCCGCCTCTTCCTTTGTTTCCTCCGTCTGGAGATATCGCGAGAACGGCGCAGCAAATCTCGCGAGCGCGGACTCGGGCCGGCTGGGCTGCTGCTCTCGCGGTGTTTAGGGCGAGACTGCGCCCTTCCTTCCTCCTGGCCGCTCGGCCGCCTTCTCCCCTTCCCCTCCCGGCGTCCCCTCCTTCCTTCCCCGTGGCCCGTCCCCGCGGGCTAATATGGTCTCCGGCGATGGACGCCCCAAGTGCAGGTCAGTGCCGTCCGCCGCCTGGGGTCCGCCGCCGGGTCCCGGTGTGTTTTTTCGTCCGGAGTCGCCCGGCCAGCGCGCGGGCCTCGGGCTCGGGTCGCTCCCCGAGGCCTCCCTGCGGGGCCCGGTCCGCCCCGGGCCCACTCGCGCCGGGGTCCCGCCGGCTCCTCGTCCCGTTAGGGTCGGGGCAGGGCGGGGGCAGGGTCTCCAGGCTCCTCCCCGCGTCCTCGCCCCTCGAAGCGGAGTGGGAGGCGGCCCAGGCCGGGCGTCGGTGGGCCAGGCCCCCGGGCGGGCCACGCACGGCGGCGCCGGGCCTGCACCTCGCGGTCCCCGCTCCGTCGGGTCCGTGAGGCTCGGACGGCGCTGCAGGCGGGTCCCCCGGGCTGGTCTCCTCCTCGGACCGAGGGCGCCCGGCCAGGCCTCGGGGGCTGCGCACCCACCGCCGGGAGCGCATCGTGCCTGCCCGCGAGGCCGTCCCCCGCCGCCTCCACACCCCCCCTCCCGGGACGTCTGGACCCCCGAGGCCCCAGCCTTCGCGGTTCAGTCTCCATTCGTGCAAAACCGGGAAGAACGCGTCCTCCTTTAGGGAGAAGCGGCCCGTTCACCCGAAGGAGTTGTTGCACTTTTGCCTTGACTCTCCAGGCCTGTTGGGGTCTCTCTTACCCGTTACGTGTTGGGTTTTGATTTTGTCCATGTTGTCGAATGCATTCTCATCATCTTTTATTTTAAAATATATTTTCATTGACGCCAGAGAGGAAGGGAGAAGGAGAGAGAGTTAGAAACATCCATGATGAGAGAGAATCCTGGACCGGCTGCCTCCTGCACGCCCCCCTGCTGGGGATGGAGCCCGCAACCCGGGCATGTGCCCTTGACCGGGAATCGAACCCGGGACCCTTCAGTCCGCAGGCTGATGCTCTATCCCAGCGGTTCTCAACCTGTGGGTCGCGACCCGTTGGGTGGGGGGTCGAACGACCCTTTCACAGGGGTGGCCTAAGACCATTGGAAAACACATCTATAATGACATTTGTTTTTGTGACTCATCACGATGCTTTAATTATGTTCAATTTGTCACAATGAAAATGCATCCTGCATATCAGGTATTTACATGACGATTCATAACAGCAGCAACATGACAGTGATGAAGTAGCCACAAAAATAACGTTATGGTCGGGGGTCACTACAGCATGAGGTACTGCATTAAAGGGCCGCGGCGTTAGGAAGGTTGAGAACCACTGCTCTGTCCACTGAGCCCAGCCAGCTAGGGCACATTGTTATCATCTTGTCCTCTGATGCTTTCTTATTTATTTTATTTTATTTATTTTTTATTTTTTTAAATATATTTTATTGATTTCTTACAGAGAGGAAGGGAGAGGGAGAGTTAGAAACATCGATGAGAGAGATCAGCTGCCTCCTGCACACTCCCAACTGGGGATGTGCCCGCAACCCAGGTCCATGCCCTTGACCGGAATCGAACCTGGGACTTTTCAGTCCGCAGGCCGACGCTCTATCCACTGAGCCACACCAGCTAGGGCGCTTTTTTATTTTTTAAGAAAGTCAATCCCTGTACCCTAATTGGGGCGTTCTCAAATTGCCGCCTGTTTATGAAATATTTGGGATATGCCTTCCCCAAACATGCCGTCCATCCTTTAAGTCACTCTCATTGTCTCTTTCTGGGTTCTTTGTTACCACATTTCAACACTTAATTCTGTTACTGGTTTTTACTTGATAAGAATCGGGGTTGAGAGATGGACTGTGCAATGCAGTGGACGGTAGCTGCATGTGACTTTTTATGTTTAAATGAGTGGCCCGGTGCACGAAATTCGTCGGGGGGGGGGGTCCCTCAGCCCGGCCTGCACCCTCTCCAATCTGGGACCCCTCGGGGGATGTCTGACTGCCGGTTTAGGCCCGATCCCTCTGGCAATCTGGGACCCCTAGCTCCTAACCGCTCGCCTGCCTGCCTGCCTGCTCGCCCTCACAACTGTCCCCCCGTCGCCCCCCTCCAGCTGGCCTGATTGCCCCCAAGTGCCTCTGCCTCCGCCCTGCCACCATGGCTTTGTCCGGAAGGACATCGGGAAGGTCTCCCAGTCTAATTGGCATGTTACCCTTTTATTAGTATAGATGAATTAAAAATAAAAAATGTGAGTTCATCAGTGGCTGTAGCCGCATTTCGAGTAGGTCAGTAGCCACATGTGGCTCATTGCACAGGGCGTAAATATTCTTATCATTGCAGGAGGTTCTGTTGGATCAAGTTGATTTCCAGGTATTTTCCCTTTGAGTACGGTCCTTTGTAACTGTTTAATTAACGTATATTTTATTGTTTTTTTTTTTCAGGATACGCCTTTGAGTACCTTATTGAAACGTTAAATGACAGCTCACACAAGAAGTTCTTCAATGTAACTAAACTTGGAGGCGCCAAGTATGGTAATGTCGCTTCAGTTTTCTTGGGCTGCTTTTGTTTCTAATAAAAATGCGTTTGTCAAGTTGAGCTGGGGGAAAAAAATAAATCTATGCCCACCGTGTTGTCAAAAGTACAACTACACGTAGCTCTAACATTTTTAAAACTTTTGGGACCACTTTTGTTTGAGAAAGATGTAAGCCCCTGCTTTAACTTCTCATTTAAAAATCTACGTTAATTAAGCAATGATTTATTTTTTTTTTAACCCGTGTAAACTACTAATACAATTTAAAAAAACCTGACTGGTGATATATAGCTGTGCAGTAGGCCTATAGCTATTTATTGTATATTTTAATTTTTCAAGTGAATAATGCCCATAATTGTTTGTCGCCTGTCCTTTGAATAGGAGTTAGCAGGGCTCAAGGGTTTGAGTTTTTCTCCGGGACTGGCCGTGGTGTGCCCGGCCTGTGCACCAACACTTTGCCAGACCTTTGCAGGCACTTGATCGCGGTCCAGCCTTTCACTGAGGTTCCCGAAGCATGAACTTGGCTGAGCCCCAGGGCACTGGATGGAAGTCTTGGCTTTCGTGACAGTTGAGGGACTTTCTCAACCAGGTCAATGACGAGAAGACCTGTTTGGAGGAGGGATTGGTGTTGTCACACTTTTAAGTAAAAACTCCTTGGAAAGATAAATGTCAAATATATTGACATCAGTTTTGGAGAGAGCTTTTCTTTACCTTGTCTTTTTTTTTTTTCTTGCGTTACTTAATTAGGAAGATTGCTTTTGTGTGTGTGTGTGTGAGAGAGAGGGAGAGAGAGAGAGAGAGAGAGAGGGAGAGAGAGAGAAGCATCGATGTGAGAGAGGAGACACAGTGGTTAGTCGCCTCCCGCACGCGCCCCGACCAGGGGTGGGGAGCAAACCCACAGCCCAGGCATGTGCCCTTGACCAGGAATCCAACCTGTGTCCCTTCAGTGCTCTAACCATTGAGCACACGGGCCAGAGCTTTATCTGTAGACATTGATGGACTTGAACGTTGTAGATTGCCACTAGCAGTGTTATCGCGTACATTATGAGAAGACTTAGGTGTTCTGGAGTATCTTGGAAGAGCCTGTCTTAGAATTCTGTTGCCATTCAACAGCAGACAGCTCAGCGCCGTGATTGCCCTTTAGTGACGTTGGCTGCCTGGCATTCCCGTGCAGTGACTGCAGCCTGGGAGAGTCTGCGTGATTCTCTGAAGGAGATCTTTGAGTTTGGAACTCTCTCTTTCCGCTGTAAGAGAGCCTGGCCTTTTCCGAAGGAACTGGGACTTGAGTTGATGTGAAACGGGTCACAGGACCGTCAGCGCCTGGGTGAGACTGCACAGCATGGTGGGAACACGGGGAGACACGGGAGGCTGGCCTGCGGTCGGGAACCCTGAGCAGCTGCGCAGTAGGCCTTCAGCCGGCCTGACCTCGGCCCCCCTTCCTTTCCGTTGTCTCGCTCACCCTTTCTTATTTCCTTTTCTGCCGGTTTTTTTAACCACAGGACTGGTTAGTCCTGCAGTAGAGGCAGGACTTGGCGTTCCCAAACTGAAAGAAAATCTTTAATTTTTTGGGAGAGTTTCTGTGGTTTAGAAGAAATTAGATGGGGGTTGAGAATCACACAAAGACGGGACCATTACAGACGGCAGAGACTGTTTTGTTTTGATGCAGATGTGCTGCTTTTTACAAAGAGGCAGTAGATGCTGTTTGTAACCTTTTTCCGTAACACATCGTATCGTGAGCCTCTCCCATCCCCTAAACGCCGTTTCTGTCCCCCGGTGTCGGGTCCCCTGGGCCAGGGAGCCGGGGCTGCTGGGAGGGGTGCCTGTGGGAACGCAGCGGCTCAGTTCGCAGGCCCTTGAGTGGGGAGGTCGTGCCAGCTTCTTCCTGTTCACAAGTGAAGCTGCCGTGCAGGTGTGATTTGAGTTCTGATGCTTATTACATAGATGGTTGGGTTGAAGGGGGGGTGTTCTCTCCACCCTCAGCGAATGCTTTTCCTCCTGCGCTTTCACTGCACACCCTCTGTTCCAGTCTTCACTCCTGCACATAAGGAACAAAACTCCCTTAGCTCAGCGCTCAAGGCAGAAGTTGCGTTTGCTGACGTCCAGGACAGGAGGACAGCAAGCCCAGCCTCGTGGGAACCCGCGCTTCTCAGCCAGAGCCTGTTCTGCTCGTCCTGTCGCTGCCGGGCCCTTAGTCCCTGAGCCCGCGAAGATCTCTCCAGGCTTCTCCACAGCCCCTGACTCTGGGTAGCGCCCTCCACAGCCACTGCGGCCGCTCAGTGTATGTGGTGACCGGCTCACCAGCCAGTGAAGACAGTACCTCTGAGGACTTTTCCACCCACCGTGTTCGCCTGCTTAGGCCGGGCTTGCCAGGCGTCTGTGGCTGGGACGGGTCCGGGTCCGAGTTTTCTCTCGTCTCCGTGGGCTCTGGAGAGGCCTGTGAGTCGGGGAGGCCGGGAAGCCGTTTGCTGGTGCTGTTCACACAGCCCATCCCTTGGCAAGGACGGCCTTTACCCGCCCGATTCCCCTCCCAACCGTCTGCCTTGTGTCCAAGGTCTGTTGGTGGTAACTGCGTCTGCTGACAGTCTGTTGTGGGTTAGGCCTTCGGTGGTAAAGAGCAGACACCACTGCGTCAGGGGAAGGAAGACTCACTGTGGGACAAAGCTCCCAGGCCAGCGACACGCGGCCGCCTCTTCAGAAGGTGGCCGAGGGCCAGGACGCTCCTTGTTTTTCTCTCGGGTTTCAGATTCCCGCTCCTCTGCTCCCTCTGCTCCCCTGCAGACAAGCCTCTGCCTGTGAGCTTTGCACATGGCCCTGCGGCAGCTCAGCCCCTGCGGCAGCTCAGCCCCTGCGGCAGCTCAGCCCCTGACGGCAGCTCAGCCCCTGCGGCAGCTCAGCCCCTGCGGCAGCTCAGCCCCTGCGGCAGCTCAGCCCTGTGGCAGCTCAGCCCCGGCTTAGCTCTGACCCTTCTCTGGTCTGGTCTGTGCTGACGGCAGGTCCCTGAGTGAGGGACCCAGTGCTGCAGTGTTTTTCCTCACAGGCTGGTGGTCATTGGCCTCCAAGGGCTGGTCTTGCTTCAGGGCCGTGGCTAGGGAGGAGGGGACACGGGACCACGTTCCATGGAGCAGTGGGGCGGCCCCTGGGAGCACAGGCCGCTGCCTGCTGCCAGGTGAATGAGGAGAGTGTCTGCACCTTCATCTGTAATAGAGTTTTTCTTGTTTCTTCTGTTTGTCAGTGAGTGACAGGGTAATCTTAAGCAGGAATCCGTGTGCTCTTCTGCCTTAGACTCTCTCTCTCTCTGGCAGTCCATGAACAAAGCTGGTTCTTAACTGCGAATCGGTGCCGTCCAGCCGGGAGCGGGCTGGAGACGAGCACTCAGACGCGGTATGCGCTCACCCAGCGTCTTGTCTTGTTTTGTTACTCCTCATCCCAGGATCTTTTTCCCATTGATTATGTTCTTTAGAGATAGTGGAAGGGAGGGGGAGAGAGAGAGACATGGATGTGAGAGGCCTTGGGCTGGGGACCGAACCTGCAACCCAGGAATTGAACCTTGACCAGGAATTGGACTCGAGGCCTAACCACTGAGCACACCTGCCAGGGCTCCCCCAGGACCGTTTCTCCGGGCCCCTGGCCTTGAGCCGCTTCTGAGGTTTGCCTGGAGCTACGCTGGTGCTGCTGCCCCTGGCCGAGGCCTCAGTGAGCGCGCCCGCCCTGACGTCTGCTGACCGGCCCCTGTTAGTGCTGATGTCGCCGTGGGTGGTTCCTCCGTCCACAGGGATCTCACAGCCCGTGGGCATCACCTGCCCGTCCCACTCCCTCCTGGGGGATGGGCAGGGACGACGGCCTGTCTCCACTTCACGGCGATGAGGAATGGCGTCTGGGAACTGAGTGATTGGCCTGCGGTCGCACACCTTCCAGTGAAGAGCTGGCCTTAGACCGTCTTCTACTTCCAGACGTGCTGTCCCCCCCGCGCCATGTTCCCCGTTGGTCCGGCAGCGACAGCTGCTGTTTATGGGGCATGGACTCCGTGCCTCCTCGGAGGTGGAGGGGCCCGTGAACAGGACTGGGTGAGCCTCTGCTCGGAAGACCTGCTGTCCGGGCCGCAGGCCGAGCCCACGGGGACACGGGAGCGCACGCGGGAGCGCACACGGCAGCGCACACGGCAGCGCACGCGGGAGCCGGCCCTGTGGGAACTGGCAGGCTCGTTCCAGCAGGTGGTGTCAGTGGTGAAGAATGTCCTCGGGAGGGATTCCTGGGTTTTACACGTTAAATGTCACCAGGCGGCCGCTGTGGCCTCTGCCCTGAGCGGCGGGTGTTGCCCAGCCTCAGGAGCAGCCGTCAGGCCTGATGAGCCAGGTCCGCCCCTGGGGCCGCTGGGCCTGCCTCCCGCCCCGCCCCCCAGCACTTGACCAACGCGAGCCTGTCGTCCGCTCATTTCAGAGGTGACAGCACAAATGTCACTGCTCCAGCCTCAGCCCCCAGCGTGTCCTGTCCCCACGGGCCCGTCTGAGCTGTGGTTACAGGCTTGGCTTGCCGGACTCGGGATCCTGGAGATTCCGGGGGCGGGGGGGGGGGGTGTTAATCCCGTCAGTTTCTGCTGGGGCCCGGCCCCCCAGCACTGTGGAATTCAGCCCGTCGCATCGGTGGGTGCTCCATGGGCGGCAAATGCAGGGCGGCTCTGGCAGCGTCCTTGTGCGGAAGAAGCAGGTGGCAATGGGGCACGAGCGGGCAGTACAGGACAGGGCCCCGTGTAGCAGGCCGGTTCCATCACCGGCTACAGCGGGACATTCCGTGTCAATGGTTCCTGACGGTGCAAGGACAGCCGTCCCCCCACCCCCACCCCCGCCCCCTGTGAACGCGGTTCCAGAAATAGACAGCTCCTAAGCCTTGGGCTGTGCGCTGGGAGGAGCGGTGAGATTTTGGGCCCTCCCGCTCCGTTCCTCCCGGAACATGAATGTTCTCTGTCTCCACGCTGTCCACGCTCCCACTGTTCGCCGCCGGGCAGCCGTCCGACGATGGCGTGTCGCGCGCTGGTGGGGCCGGCGGTGCGGACGGGCCAGAGAGAGCCTTAAGGCGCTTCCTTTCTGTGGAAAGGGAACGTTTTCAACTTCACCCTTTTCGGTCGCATTAAATTTGGACATGGGTGTCGTCCTGGTCGGAATTCATTTCCATGGAAAGCAGTGATACATAACGTGTGAGATTATGAAGGATAAACAAGATTCATTAATTCTTTTCTGGAACTACGTCACTACTAGTAGAATCACTACACACGTTATCACTTTCTACGTCGGGGTCAGTATTCAAGGTGCCAAAATAAAACTCTTCACCGTTACTTTCAGATTCCCAGTACTTCTTCCGGTAACTTTCTTTTTGCCATTTTGGAGTGTTATTTTGAAATATCTTAACAAGTGAGAATGCCTAATTACAGTTAAACGTAATCTGTAAAGCTTTATTTGAAATTCTGCGAAGTATCTCCGACGCCTGTCGATTTCTTCACTCTCAAAAGGCGACTGACTCGCCACGGTGTTCTGCACGGCGAGTGTGGAGCGACCGCGTTTGTTTACATTGAGTTTCGATAGCTCCGATTTGTCGGGGCAATGTTTTGGTTCGTGACAAGGTTGCTTAGACACTTAAGAGCTTTCAGAGAAATTATGAACGGATACGTGAATGACTAGAGTGAGTGCGTCAAACACGGCCCTGTTCCCGTCTGCGACTCCTTTCCTCTGATTGCTTCTTAACTTAGCGTGTATTTTATTTCAGGGGGCGGGGAGAGAGAGGAACATCCATGATGAGAGTGAATCGTGGATCGGCTGCCTCCTACACGCCCCCCACTGGGCATGGAGCCCACAACCCGGGCAAGTGCCCTGGACCAGAATCGAACCCGGGACCCTTCAGTCCGCAGGCCGACGCTCTATCCACTGAGCAACACCAGCCAGGGATGTGTCTTGAGTCTTCAGTTTCTGACAATACTTTCTTCTGTGGAAAGTGGGAATTTGGTGTTTTTCTTCTCTCTCACCTGGACCCTGCGAACCTCTTTCTGGTACAGTTCCCGTGATTTTGGTTAAACCAGGACTCGGTGCTTAGGCTGTTACGAGTAAGTGTTCTCAGCTACTCCATGGAGCAGGTGGCTACACCTCGTTTCTCATACAGCTTTGTGTTTTTTCCTGGGATTAATTGTCTTTTTTCATTTGCTTCGTTTGCTGTGTCCTCATCAGTAATTCACCTCTGAAAGAACGAACCCCTCGGGTGTCGTCAGGTGACCTGTCCGTCAGCGTGTCCCTCCTGGCGGCGCCCCATCTGGACGGGCCTGGGCCCTGGGCCTGTTGTCCTGGGCTCCGTGCTCCCCTGGGCTCCGCGCTCCCCTGGGCTCCGCGCTCCCCTGGGCTCCGTGCTCTGGGCCCCGCGCTCCCCTGGGCCCCGCGCTCCCCTGGGCCCCGCGCTCCCCTGGGCTCCGCGCTCTCCGGGGCTCAGTCACCTGCCTTATAGGACGGGTCCTCCAGTAGCGCCTCTGGCTGACGTGTTGTCGGCCTGGCCACGACTTTAGGACTTTAGGTTGGACCTGTTGTCACTTAGAACTCGAGGGGTTGTCCCCTTCCCGCCCAGCTCCCCCATTTCCAGCCCCTCCATCTCCAGCCCCTCCGTCTGCACCCCCTCCGCCTGCACCCCTCCGTCTCTCCGCGTCCTGGCCTCGGCTTGGTTCCCATCGCCTTTCTGTCCTGTCAGCCCCGCCACTCACCCAGCAGGCTTGTTTCGCTTCTCCCTGTCCCTGTGGGTTTATAACTTTTTATTCCTTTTCTATTACTTCAGTGGGTTTCAGGAGGGAGTAGATCATTGCTGGTGTTTACGTTCCATATTTTTTTAGAAATCTGATGAAATGCTTTTTATGAAGATATTCTTAACAAAAACATTCCTGAATGTTGTTTCCAGAATAATTAATCAGATACAAAGTTAACCTTGTGTATTTGCTTCTGTGGTATTTTTCTTATTTTTTCCAAATGGTCTATTTATTTAAAAAAATTTTACTCATATAATTCCTCTTGGTTTGGGGACTTCGTTCTGTTTCGGATGGAGGTCAGGGTGGAAGCTAGTATTTAGGCGCCTGCTCTTTGTCAGAGGATGTGGGGGCTTTAATGCGCTGGGTGAGCGAGGAGGTAGACACTTCCCTCCGTGGGTGCTGGGGTCCCGTCTCCAAGGGGAAGGCCCCCCCACAGTGAGCAGCAGCGCAGGCCGCGGTGCGGGCTCCGCTGAGGCTCCGCACTCTCTTCGCTCACAGCTCCACTCATGGGTAACGGGCGTGAGAATTTCCACGCATAAAAGTGGGGAGACAGTAGTACAGTAACCCACCATGTGCTTGTCAGTTACCAACATTGTGCCAATCTTTTGTTCCACATATTCCATTCTTAAACCTGTAAATATGCTTTAGTACACATTTTTCAAAACATTTTTATTGATTTCAGAGAGGAAGGGGGGGGGAGACACCCATGACGAGAGAGAATCATGGGTTGGTTGCCTCCTGCACGCCCCCTACTGGGGATCGCACCCGAAACCCCGGCACGTGCTCTGACCAGGAATCAAACCCGTGACCTCCTGGCTCATAGGTTGCCGCTCAGCCCCTGAGCCACACCGGCCAGACTGCATTTCTGGTGTTTGAAAGGGCTTCAGAACACGCATAATCTTAGTGCCTTGACCGTATTAGTAAAATTAAAAATGACTCCTTACCATGGCATAAAACCCAGTCCATATTCCTATTTCTACAGGGGGTGTTGACGTATCCAAACATGAGCGCATAGCGTTTGGCTGCTAGGTCTTGCAAGGCTCACGTCGGCACGGTCCCTCCTCCCCTTCCCCTACCACCTGTGGGGGGCACCGGCTCCTCGTCCTGGGTTTGTGGGGTTGCTGCTCCGTGGGGGGCACCGGCTCCTCACCCTGAGTTTGTGGGGTTGCTGCTCCATGGGTTCCCTTCACTGTCGCCCTGTCCCCGTGTTTCCTGCGGACGGGCCGTTAGAGCTGGTGTGTGGTTCGTTCAGGTTTGCTTGTTGTTACACGAATGCTTTGCAGTGGGTGCTGTGCTTCCTGCTCCGTCCACAGGCAGGTGATGTCCCCAGAGTCCCCCTAGCCATGACGCCACGTGGGTGTGGGTGTCAGTCATCACCTGGCCCCGCCTTCCGAGTTCAGAGGCGTCCACATGACCTGCTGATTCAGCCCCGCTGACCATCGGGTCCCGCCCAGGACTTGGTCCGGTGCCTGGTGAGGTTTCTAACTGTACCCTTTCCTCTGCATTTAGTAGCTGTGGTTCTTCTATGACTATTGCATGACTGAAGTCAGGAAGACAGGATTAAGGACCGACTCCCCCTTGTCAGTTTCAGGGTCCTGAGCTGCTCTAGCCGCCGCCGTGGTGGGTGCAGGGCATTGGGTCATTCTGAGCTCAGGGCCGGTCACGGACGCGACATGGTTCAGTGAGTGACGGGCATTACTCCTCCCGATGCTCACCCTGACCCTGTGCCCCATTCGCCTCCGTGACCTGTTTGCTCTCTGACGAGGTGGCCGGGCTCATCCTGGGCGCCCTCTCCTCCGCGCCCCCAAAGGGGAGGCTGCAGAACCAGCCGCTGGGCCCTTAGGGGTTACGAGGAGCGGACCGTCCTTGTTTCAGGCGTTTTCACTGAGCAGCTCGGAAGCACACTTTTAAGAAAGAGGTAAATGAATCCCAAGTTTGTAGCCAGGATTCCAACCGAAACGTCGCTGTTATGTTTCTCTAACGTGGCCCCTCGGGCGGTGCCCTGACGGCCCTGACGGGGAGCCTTGGGCCCAGGCCTCCGGAGCAGGACCTCCTGCTTTCCCCTCGTTGTGCGGGTGGGGCCGCCGTCGTCCACATGGAAACAGCACAGTGATTGGTCCAGAGTCACAGGAAGAGGCTGTCCTTTGCCTACTCGCAACTGTAAACCTACTTTTCCCCACCCTGTATACGTGACAGTTTGAAAATTACAGTGTCCGTGTCAATGCCCGTATCGTCCTGAGTGCGTGTCCTGCTAGGGAGGTACGGCCACACAGTGCGGAATAGATGCTAAGATTTTCCGTCTGTCCTCCCATTGTTCTTTCGGACGTTAAACAATAATACATTTCACATTACGTACTTGCTAGGTAGCTGTGTGTCATACTCTCCTGGGAGCGTTGTTCACGCTGCTTTCCTGGGAAGCATTTGTCCTGGCCTCATGGGGCACAGGCCTCGTGCCTTTAAACAGCTGCGCGTCGCCCATCGAGTGGTGACATCTACCCACCAGCCCGCCCTGGGTCAGCCTTTCCCCTGTGAGAGTTCACACGGCTGAAGACGTTGAGTACTGACTGATTCTGTGGTGCCCAACCCCCGTCATCAAGAATGAAAGATGGTTTTCATGAAGAGAATTTACTCATCGAAGCACCCCAATTCACTTTTAAACTTCAGCCATTTTTGATGGGAACCTTTTAAACCCATTACACACTTCTACGCACTTGAACCCGTATTTGTCATAAAGGAATGTCGTCGTTACTGTGCTTAATTCCCATTTTCTGTGGTTCTCAGTGTTTCTGTCTTCCCTGACTGTGCGCTCGCACTCCTCGGGCTCACGTGCCCGGTCAGCCTGCCTGTGGGAAGGTCTTGTCTGCTTTTTCAGGGCCTGGCTGACCCGTGGGAGCCTCTGATTGATAGACGTCCTGGTGCTCACACGGATGGCGCTTTGTTCTGTGTTCACTAAACTAAAATATTTTTAAGTTGAGAAGATATTGCATCTGTGTCTTTTTAAAAAATATATATGTTTTTATTGATGTTAGAAAGAGGAGGGGAGAGGAAGATGGAAACATCAATGAGAGAAATATCAACGGGCTGCCTTCTGTGCGCCCCCTACTGGTGATCAAGCCTGCAACCCAGGCCTGTGCCCTGACCGGGAATCGAACTGTGACCTCCTGGAGCATGGGACGGTGCTCAGCCACTGGGCACTGGCTGGCAGTGCATCTGTACCTTTACCTGTTTGTTATTTAAATCCTTATAATACACTAGAGGCCCTGTGCGTGAAACTCATGCAAGGGGCTCCGCCCTCACAGCCCGGCTTCGTCTGGAAGGTCGTTCTGCCATCTGGTCTAATTAGCATATTAGCTCTTTTACTAATATAATACCTAGTTATGACTTTTCTTAATATTTTCTCCTGAATCAGATGTCCTGCCTTACTCCGTACGGGTCCTGCTGGAAGCTGCGGTGAGGAACTGTGATGGCTTTTTGCTGAGAAAGGAAGACGTCTTGAACATCCTGGACTGGAGGGCCAAGCAGAGCCATGTTGAAGTGCCCTTCTTCCCCGCCCGCGTGCTCCTGCAGGACTTCACGTGAGCCGCAGCCCTCCCTTTATGAAGCTCCCTGACTTTAATTTTGAATATTAGTTTGTAAATCTTTAAAGATTGTCCTTTCTAGCCCTAGCTGGTTTGGCTCAGTGGACAGAGCGTTATTTTTTAAAAAATTGCCCTTTCTAAACTGAAGCAACTCTTTAAAAAGTAGGCGCTTGTTTCCTGTTATTTATTTCAAAACTACTTCTGTTCAGCTGCGCACTTGTCGTCTCCACCAGCTCAGGCTTTTCAGACTTCACATCCCACGTGATGGCCGGCCCCTCCCGTCCTTCCAGGCCTTGCCCATCGTAGTGACTGCAGGGTGGTCTCCGACTGTCCAGGCAGAATCGAGGCCTGCCCCTGCTTCCTGCTTCCTGCTTCCTTCGTATGTGATCCAGGCCATGTAGACCCGCTGCCTCCATCACACTAGAGTCCCACGTCCTCTTGAACGGCCTGCCTGCCCTGGTG
The DNA here is from genome assembly GCF_963259705.1 of Myotis daubentonii. Classification (NCBI taxonomy): domain Eukaryota; kingdom Metazoa; phylum Chordata; class Mammalia; order Chiroptera; family Vespertilionidae; genus Myotis; species Myotis daubentonii. The sequence goes on along the minus strand of NC_081860.1, from coordinate 526,737 downwards.
TCAGGGATCCGTCGCTAGAAGAGGTGCCCTTTCGATGGTGTCAGTGGAGGCGCAGGAGTTAGCAGGCGGAGAGCACGCCCTCAGCCCCCCGGGGACGGGTCTCCCACGCTGCTCGGGGCTCTGTCGTTGCTGCTGTCACGGCAGCCACTGCTCTATCTTCCCTGCAAAGTCCTCGAGAGCAGCACCCGTCCTGTAGGGCCTCGCACCCCGAAGGCCATTGGTAGATGCTGTTGCCGGGCGGCTCGGGCGGTGCCTGTGTCTGTCGTGGGTAAATGCGGACCGGCAGGCGGGCACTGGGCTGGGGGGGCCTGGGCCAGGGAGAAGGCGGGGGCTGCCTAACATCTCTTCCGTCTGAAGCTCACCTCGTGTGTTGCTTTCGGCACATCCACCCCTGAGCACTGAAGGTCTCAGAGAATATCCTGTGTGAACTCTCACTAACCCAGGGTGCTTCCAGCTTTGGGTTACAAGTCCATTGTCAAGCATGAATGCAGATGGAAAAGGGGTACTTCTTATTTTTTTATTATTTTTTTATCTTTTTAAAATACTTTTTATTGATTTTGTAGAGGAAGAGAAAGGGAGAGAGAGAGAGAAACATCAGTGAGGAGAGAGAATCATTGATTGGCTGCCTCTTGCACGCCCCACACTGGGGATCAAGCCCGCAACCTGGGCATATGCCCTTGACCGGGATCAAACCCGGCACCCTCAGTCCACAGGCCAACGCTCTATCCGCTGAGCCAAAGCGGCCAGGGCAGGGGTACTTCTTAAATACAGAAATGAGTGAGTGCATCCTTAGCGGGCGCCTGTGTGAAGGAACCGTTAGAGCTCGTGTGCTCCTTCTGCTTCCAGGGGCATCCCGGCCATGGTGGACCTCGCTGCGATGCGGGAGGCGGTGAAGACGCTGGGAGGGGACCCTAAGAAAGTCCACCCCGCCTGCCCGACAGACCTCACGGTCGACCACTCTCTACAGATCGACTTCAGTAAATGGTACCGTGATGCAGAGGCTGTGACGGCAGCTGCAGGCGGGCGCCCCACCTGCTGGCGTGTGGTGTAGCGGGAAGAGGGGGGAATTCACGCTGGTGTCCTACATGTAGTGTTGACTGACACGTAGGTAGAGAAGCTGGTGACAAGTTCAGTTGTGATTTTTTTTTGCTGGGTCTGAATTATTATCCTGTTTGTTTGTTTCTGCTGCCACTTTTGGTGGAAATATGTAGGGAGCCTAGAGCCTGATTTTCTGGCTACGACTGCAGGCTTCATATCCACTCCTTCCAGAGAGAATAGAGAGACGTGAGCCATGAATGTCGTTCATTAGCTGGTGGTTGGAAACCCTGAGCTCACTCCCTAAAGCTCTGGCTTCCTCCACTGAAAACGTTATGTTCAGAGGGCCCTTGACCGTAGTCAGACGAGAGAAGACGTGGTTCTCACACTCTCGGGCGTCCTCGGCAGCGGCTCCGTCGGGGGTGACGGCACCTCCGTGCTTGCCCAGTGGCCCCCTGTGACAGGAGCTGTGAGCATGGCTTTACCGGGCACTTAGGTTACGTTTCCTCCATACGTTGAGGTTACCCGGTTCCCTCCTGTGTGCTTCTGTGACCTGACATTGGCGTTGCTGGTGTGTGTTTTGAAGAGCTAAGTGTCTGTCACTTCTAACTGGCTTTTGTTCCCTTGTTTGGAATGACAGTGCGATACAGAACGCGCCCAACCCTGGAGGCGGGGACCTGCCGAAAGCCGCCAAGCTCTCGCCACTCAAAGCGCCGCCCAGGAGGCTGCCCTGCCGAGGCCCAGCCGCCTGCCGGGGGCCCTGCGATCCGGGGGAGCCGGGCCTGGGCCGTGGAGCCGGGAGGCCGTCCACGCAGATCGAGAACACCCCCCTGCTGTGCCCTTTCCATCTGCAGCCAGTGCCTGAGTACGGCGTCTTCCTCCTGATCACTGCCGCTTGTTTCTCAGGGAACCCGTGTAGCCTCCCCCCCCACCCCCCACCCCTACCTGCTCCCCGGCCTCGCACTGCCTGTGCGGGAGATGCTGCCGTGTGCGCCCTCTGTCCCAGCAGAGCAAAGCCGTCAGGTCTGCTTCTCTTCCTCAGGCAGCGACCCTAAGGGTTCCCTGTAAATATGTTTATAATTTCCTGACTCGTGCAGGCAGAGAAGTGTGCTGCGTCTTAAACGGGGAGCTTTATTCTAGTGAATGTGTGCCATTCACATGCTCATCATTCCCTCATCTTCTGTGAATTCCCTATTTATATTTCTAGCTTTTTTCCCTACTAGGAGAGTTTTATTTTCCTTACTCCGTAATACTGTTGTCGTCATGTGTGTTATAACCTGACTGAGCCGTTCCAGAGAAGTGAGGGTCTGAATGATGGCAGGGAAAAGACGCCTGTTCATAGGGGTCGGTTCCGTTTCCTAGTAGGTAGTTGATTAACATTAAGTTTTCTTTTAATTCCGGCAGCATTGGGTCCATGGAGGTTCTAGGGACCTCGTGTTCCTCCTTCCCGAGAGCTCGGTATGCTCTGTGGGTCCTTCCCCTCAGTTACGGCCTCTTACGTCCTCGCCCTCGCTCCTGCTGCCCGGTGTGCTGACTGGTCAGCATCTCACACACACATTCTTGAAAAGGAGAAGTTATTGATTCAAACATCACTGATGTTTTTGGGTTGTCTTTCTATAACTGGCAGAGTGTGAAGTGCTAAGATGCTGTATTTTTATTTCTAAAAATCCAGCGTGGTGTAACATTTCCCTTCAGTTTTGAGTCTGAATTATAAAGTAGTCAGATGGGTTGTATGCAGTCCCGGGCTGTGTAAGAAGTAATAACTGTGTGTGCCGTGGTGTGTCAGTGACGTGTTAACTGCAGGCTCGGCGAGGGCTGAGGGCAGGAGCGGAAGTGCCTGCCTGGCTGATAGAGGGTGGACGGCACTGATGGCCACAGGTGCTCCCAGGCCTGGAAGTCTCCCGAGACCACTCAGCAGTGAATTATTCACGTGGCCTTTGTACTGAAAACCTTCCGATTGAACAGCTGTAATTATCCGGACCCTGGAGGGCGTGTGTAATTTACGTTGTATTGATGTTCAATCAAACCTTAATCACCAGCTGGGCTGGCAGGGAAATGAGCAGCTAGGACTGGCTGTCATGGTCTTTAAAACGTCATGAGATCATGAGATGCAGTGAGGCCCCTGAGGGCGGGCTCTGTTCTGCCCGGAGGGAAATGTTTTCTCTCTGAGTCACATGATTCCTGAGCGAATCTCCAGCCCCTGCAGGCAAACTAGCCCTTCCGCTCGGCTCGGACGGGAGGAGTGCACTGTTCGGGCCGAAAGCTCTTTGTAAAGTAGAAGATGGTGCTGACCGCCGGCCACTGCTCCGCGGTGACAGCGCCCCGGCACGAGGCTGGTGGTGGCATGCTCACCCTAACGGTGTGTAAGCTGCCTGCTCCTCCTTTCTTGTCATGAGGAATCCAGCAAAACTTACCCTGATTGTTAATAGGCTTTAGCCGCGTCTCACAGCGATGCCATGAAGTGCGGTGTGGGACTCGGGGGCGTGGCCTTACTGTGCCGGTACAGCCCTGAGCCCGCAGTCCTTCCTGGTGTGATGCAGGGGCCGCACCTGACGGGCGGTCAGGAGTCAGGAAGTGGCCTTACTGTGCCGGTACAGCCCTGAGCCCGCAGTCCTTCCTGGTGTGATGCAGGGGCCGCACCTGACGGGTGGTCAGGAGTCAGGAAGTGGCCTTACTGTGCCGGTACAGCCCTGAGTCCTGTAGTCCTTCCTGGTGTGATGCAGGGGCCGCACCTGACGGGCTGTCAGGAGTCAGGACGTGGCCGTTCCCAGAATGCTGTTGAAAGTGTGTCTAAGAATGAAGACCGGGAAACAAGGCAGCTCGTCCTATAACACGCTCTAATGCGGCTCTTCCTCCTTTCAGACCTGAAACAGTGTTAAAAAATCAAGAAGTGGAATTTGGCAGAAATCGAGAGAGGCTTCAGTTTTTCAAGGTATAAATGTTTGGGGCAACTTTTCTAATTGCAATTTATGAAATATTGGCAGGTAATGGATTTTATGTCTTGAGACCAATAGTTTTTGAACTTCTAGCAGTGAGCTGGGTGGGCTCCCTCTCCCACCCGAGTCCTGGGGACACAGTGGGAAACGACCATGTATCTGGGCTCTGGAATGTTTTTCTTTGACTTCGTTGTGTTTTATCGTCTGCCGAATGGGTATGTTTACGTTTAGTCTGTAGACGTGGGCCCTGGGGCCGTTGGTAAGATGTTTTAGTGTCAGTATTTGTATCGTGATGGCGAGCACACATTCGTACGATGCACTAACACTGCGTTTCTTTACACACAACCCAGTGGTGTTCGAGAGTGTTCCGGAACGTGGCCCTGATCCCCCCCGGCACGGGCATGGCCCACCAAGTGAGCCTGGAGTACTTGTCCCGGGTGGTCTTCGAGGAGGAGGCCCTCCTCTTCCCCGACAGCGTGGTGGGCACGGACTCCCACATCACCATGGTGAACGGCCTGGGGATCCTGGGCTGGGGTGAGTACACAGCCTGCATCCTGTTCTCTTGGGCGGGGGACGTCGGGCATGAAAGGGCACCAGCAGCAGGTCGCTGTGGCCTGGAGACCGTTTCTCTATCCTGGCGGCAGGAAAGGAAGGCTTGATGAGGCGTGCGGGTCAGTGTGTGGTCAGAGAGGATTTAGGAAACTCGCACCGTGCCCAGTGGGTGGCCAGCGTGGCCGCGACCGCATCTGTGAAGACGATGTGGTCACTCTTGTGTAAAGAGCTTCCGTGGCTCCCCTGCCTCTTTGTACTCCCAGGCTCCTTTGCAGCTACACCAGGCCCTGCACAGCCTGGTGCACCGGCCGTCCCCCCCCCACACACCTTAGAGACGGTCGGTACTCCCCGAGCTTCACATGCGCTGCTCCCTCCGGCCGAGCGCACTTCCTCTCTCAGCCTGGGATGACCACCGACTTCCCTTTTTTTTTTTTTTTTTGTCTGTGCCGTTAGGCCAAGCTGCTTGAGCCTGACCTGGGCTGGGTCCTGTTGGTGTCATATCTTGAGCGTAGCGCCCTACGTAGCCTAACAGGGACTCAGTGTTTACTGAGCTTGGCATGAAGGTAAAACCGGGTTTGCAGCATGTGAGCGAGAGGACGCGGGTCCCGAACCCACGTGGTCCCAGGGAAGCAACTGAGGAGCTCAGGAAACGCCCCGTGTGCCCCGCGTCCTGTGCTCAGACGTGCGTCTCGCTGCAGGGGTCGGAGGCATCGAGACCGAAGCCGTGATGCTGGGGCTGCCCGTGTCCCTCACGTTGCCCGAGGTGGTGGGGTGTGAGCTGACCGGCTCCTCCAACCCTTTCGTCACGTCCATAGACGTCGTTCTTGGCATCACAAAGGTACGTGCAGGTGCTGCTGGCGGAACGCCTTCTCCCGGACGTCCAGGCGTGCGTGTCGCTGCTCACTGACCTGTCCACTCGTCCTCCTTACGAGCGGGGAGGATGGTGCTGTCCCTGGGCCATTTCCCACCTTCACTCTGAGAGCGGCACCGTGAGGCCGGCTGACCAGGACGTGGGCCCGCACTCCCTCCCAGCACGGGTCCTGGGGCCTCCCTGCCCTGCCTTCCGGCCTCAGCAGCAGCTGGGGGCTCCGTGGTGTTGGGGAAGGTCTGGTCACTGAGTCACCTGCCCCTTAGGAACCATTGCTCTCACAGCGGTTCTCGCCTTCCGGCCCTTTAATACGGCTCCTCCTGTTGGGACCCAGCCGTAAAGTTATTTTCGTGGCTACTTCATCACTGTCATGTTGCTCCTGTGATGAATCGTCATGGAAATATCTGATCTGCAGGATGGTCTCAGGCGACCCCTGTGAAAGGGTCGTTCGACCGCCAAAGGGGTCGTGACCCACAGGTTGAGAACCGCTGCCTAGGAGATCCTTTCAGAAACAGCGCCTGGGGCTGTGGTGGCGGCAGCCTTTCTCTTTCTGTATGTGTGTCTATTGATGTCAGAGAGGGAGAGAGAGAGACATCCATGAGGAGAGAGAATCATGGGTCGGCTGCCTCCTGCACGCCTCCTACCGGGGATCAAGCCCGCCACCTGGGAACGTGCCCTTGACCAGAATTGAACCCAGGACCCCTCAGTCCACAGGCTGACGCTCTATCCACTGAGCCACACCGGCCAGGGCGCGCCAGGCTTTTCTGTGGGCCGTTCTAGCGTTGCTTCTCGGCACTGCGCGTGGGTTCCGTACAAGTGCTCTAGGATTTCCAGTGAGCCGCTGTCTCGCTCCCCCTCGGAGTCCTGTGCTCTCTGACTGGGTTTTGTTGTATTGTTTTGACACTGAGTCCACAGGACGGAGGAGAGCCCTGCAGCAGGTTGGGTTTTGTTGCTGCACAAGCTCCGACTGCGTCCGACAGTTGTGATCATCTGCTGGCTCGTTTACGTGATTAAGGCGCGTGCACCTGGGGCTCGCTGTGCTCCCCGTGGGCCAGGCCCCAGCACTTCGGCCGGTCGGTTGTAGGGGGGGAAGGCCTTCAGGACACTCCGCAGGGGGAGGGACGGTGCTGCCTCCCTCCCGGCATGCAGTATTGATCTTCCCAAATTTGGAAAGCGTTTGACATCTTACAGAAGTGATTGATTTGGTGTGTGGACCACAGACCCAGAAGCTAAATTGAGAATTACAGCCAATTCCTAGAGGAACAGGAGCATCCCATTATGTGTCTGTAGAAATCGATGCTTCCCTGCGGACATCCTGAAATTAACGGGCCTCTCGGACCCTCTGGCTGCATCCTAATAGCGTCCTGAGCCTGGTTTGGCATTGTGACTCACGGATACAGAAGTTTATTGTGGACGATGGCATTTGGTGGAGGTCCTGTTCTGTTCATGGTCTTTGCAGGATTAGTCCTGTGTTCTTCAGCGCTCAGCGCTCAGCGTGGTGCCTCATTCTTTTGGCGGAAGCAGCAGCTGGGTGTATTTCATCTGTCTTCCCCTCATTTGCAAAAAAATAACCATGAATCGAAGGAGACGTCTTCTCTTAGGCTCGAGTTTGTACATCTGTGAACTGACCCCCAGCCCTCTGCCCGGTGGGACTCACAGTCTCCATAGGTCGGAGGTGGTCTCGTGAGTTTGTACATCTGTGAACTGACCCCCAGCCCTCCGCCCGGTGGGACTCACAGTCTCCATCGGTTGGAGGTGGTCTCGCTCTGGTCCCCAGGCTCTCCCTGCACCAGCTGAGCCCCTTGTGCAGTGAGGAAGGGTGAGCAGCCGTTTCGGTTGCTTGGGAGTAACCAAGAAAGGCTGGTAGACGGAACTAAGCGTGAAGCCACCTGCTAAACCCTATCAAAATGGAACTCGCCTGTAACGAATATCGCTGTAAATGTTTGGACGGGGGGTGGAATTTGAAGAGTATATAACTGTGTTCATGTACACAGTTCGATCAGTGTTTTAGTCTAAGTCCCAGATGCCCCCGATGGCTGGAAGCGCGGTTATTTTATGTCCTGCTCAGCAAGGAAAAGACACGCACACAGGAGTCCACGCTGGCCCCAGTCTCAGAACGGGAACATGGGGGTCCCAGCCATGAGCATCACGCCCCTTCCCACCCCGACTGACAGCGACGCCGACCTCTCTCTCCTGACGGACTGTTCATCTCTAAGTGCCTGCTGCACCCCAGCGAGCGCGTCCTGGGAACAGCAACGTCCTCTGCTCCCTGTCCCTGGCGTCGGGTGGCGATTGGAGGGCAGGGTTCTCGGAGAGTCCGTGCCCGTCTCGTGGCTAACTGCGTGTGTGTCCCTCCATGCAGCACCTCCGGCAGGCAGGAGTGGCCGGCAAGTTCGTCGAGTTCTTTGGAAGCGGAGTCTCACAGTTATCCGTAGTGGATCGGACGACAATAGCAAACATGTGTCCAGAATATGGTGCTACCCTCAGCTTCTTCCCTGTTGACAATGTGACGTTAAAACACTTAGAACATACAGGTAAGAAGACAGAGGTCCTGCGGATAAACACGCCGCCTTCCCGTGTGTGTGTCTGGTGTGTTTTTAATGCTCATGGCGTTACGTGACTTTGGGACAGTGGCTTCCACATAAACCATCAGGTGACTGTAGTGTTGGGCCTCAAACCCTAGTCTCCGCTGACCCATCGACACGCAGCTTAAAGAAAGAAGCAGACCACAGGTCGGCACCCCACCCCCCACCCCACCCCACCCCACCCCCGTTCCCCGTTCCCCGTCCCCTCGGTGAGGTGCCCGCCCTGCTCAGCGCTCCTGGTCCTGCTGTGATCGATCACCTTGAGAGGGGCTGCTGTGGAGCTGACAGCTGATCAGAAAGGCTCTTGAATGCTGTCAAGTGCTAATTTGCAAAGACCTCGGTTCTGAGTGCTTAGTAATTTGCAATATTTGTTTCTTGCTCATTGTTGGAATTCAACACACTTACCCCAGAGGGTTTCAGAATTCCTCCCTGGATTTCTGTTGTTTATCTTTCAGGTTTTGACAAAGCCAAACTCAAATCAATGGAGACCTACCTGAAAGCTGTGAAGTTGTTCCGGAGTGACCAGAGCGATTCGGGGGCGCCGGAGTACTCCCAGGTGCGTGCGGTCACCCCTGGGGCCGGGTCAGCGCGGAGCCTGGCCACCGGGCTTCCGTCCCAGCTGCGCTCCTGGACAACCAGGTAGCCTTCCTGCCTCAGTGTCCTCATCTCTCAGTGCGAAGGTGGTGTCTACCACACAGGGTTCTTGAGAGAGGAATACACATTCGTCAGGACAGTCTCAGATGCCTAGTGAGTGCTCAGTGCTGACCGCTGTTGTCATCATCATCGTTATTGACAGATGTTCTCTGTGACCCTGCTCGGACCTCACTCACAGTTACATAGAGGTTTACTGCAGTGAGGCTGAGGAGGAAGGAAGGTTCACTTGGCCGCCTGCCCTCACCCACAGGCAGGGAGGGTCCGAGCCCAGAGGCAGGAACGCACAGCTGGCCCAGGCGCCTGTAGCGACAGCGTTCCAGTGGGCGGGAGGACCGTGGGGATGAAAGTTCATGGAGAGTGTACGGTGTTGGTGCGGTAGTTTGCATACGCATCTGCTAGTCTTTTAGCAAATGTTCATATGTTTCATAAGTTAAATGGGGTTTTTAAATATCTTTGGTGGGTGTGTTTCCCCACGCTAACAAGTTGCGTTAAAAAAACATAAATATGCCCTGGCCGGTGTGGCTCCGTGGGTAGAGCATCGGCCTGCGGACTGAAAGATCCCAGGTTCGATTCCGGTCAAGGGCATGTACCTTGGTTGCGGGCACATCCCCATTGGGAGGTGTGCAGGAGGCAGCTGATCGATGTTTCTCTCTCATCAATATTTCTAACTCTCTATTCTCCCTTCCTCTCTGTAAAAAAATCAATAAAATATATTTTAAAAAAACAACAACATAAATATACTTATTCTTTCCCAGAAAGTAGTGCTTGAGTTGGAATCCGTCCCTATGAACCCTAATTCCCCCCTTCCCTTCTCGCCTGTCCCAGGTGATCCGGATCAACCTGAACTCCATAGTGGCAACTGTCAGTGGTCCCAAGAGGCCGCAGGACAGAGTTGCTGTGACGGAGATGAAGAGTGACTTCCGTGCTTGCCTGAGTGAGAAGGTGGGCCTCGCCGTGTATGGGCGCAGGGGAGAGCGGGCGGGTCTTGGGCGGTCGTCCACACGGGGGTCCTGAAGTTCTCAGTTAAAATGTTGGTTTCCTGGTCACAACACCCTCTTTCACGTGCGGAGCACTGGCGTGTTCCCACGGTCACAGCCGTTTCTGTGCGATCTCTAGACTCTGTGACTTCCAGACACCAAGGGAGACGCCACCTGTCTGAGCCTCATGGCTTCCCGTCCTCTGTTCTGAAGGCTGGTCCCTCGCTTCCTTCCAAACTTAAATCTTTATCGTTTGTTGATTTTTTTGTGGGAAATGTCAGGCTTGTACAGGAGTAAAACTGTCGTGAATTCCCATGGGCCTTGCTCCAACAGTCGCCAGCTCTAGCAGATTCTGCACACACACACGCACGCGCGCACACGCACGCACACGCACGCACACGCACGCGCGCACGCACACGCACGCGCACAGTCATTGGGAGCAAATCCTCGGGGCCATTTTAACAAAAAGCTGGTCCCGCCTCCCGAGCTCTGCTGTGAGCAGGGACGGTTGAGAACCAGAGCCGAGGGTGAGCCGGCCCCGGTGAGGCTGGGCTCGCAGCAGAGAGAACTGGACAGTGGACGCCTCCTGGCGGCACACGCAGGGTCCAGCTGAGTCACGGCTGCTGCCCGTCCCGGCCGTCGGCACCTCTCACATGCGTCTGACGTCAAGTGTTCAACCGCCACGTGTGTTTTCTTTTTCGTTTTTTTCTCTTTGTTTTTATTGATGTCAGAGAGGAAGGTAGAAGGAGAGATACAAACGTCAATGATGGGAGACAATCATTGATCGGCTGCCTCCTGCATGCCCCTCACTGTGGATCAAGCCCACAACCTGGGTCTGTGCCCTGGATCGGGAATCGAACCCGGGACCCTTCTGTCCACCGGCCGATGCTCTATCCACTGAGCCACCCTGGCTAGGGCCATGTTTTCTCTGCGTGTCCAGAGCATGCAGTTCACGTTTGTGTGGGACTCTCTCCAGGTTGGATTCAGAGGCTTCCAGGTTGCGGCCGACAAGCAGAGCGACACCGTCTCCCTTCACTACGAAGGAAGCGACTACCGCCTGTCGCACGGGGCCGTGGTCGTCGCCGCCGTCACCAGCTGCACCAACAACTGCAACCCGTCCGTCATGCTCGCGGCCGGTAGGTGGCGGTTCGAGGCCATCGCCGTCTTTTCCTCAGTCACTCTGTCCCTCTGGGGGTAGGGGTTGTGTCGAACAGGTCGGACGGTGAGGGCGCTGTGAGGTTTTAGGTAGGTCTTTACGGGCCTAAGGTTGACTTAGGTCATCAGTGTTCTTTATGACGCAGGAGGTACATTTTTTTTATAACTTCTATATGTATTAGTTTAGGTCGTATCTGCCTCTGTTAACCCAGGACTGTGATAGCAGGTCTGGTGTCTGTGGGTGTGGCCATGGCTGTGCGGGGCCCACTGAGCGAGTGAGAGGCGACCCTGGCCGGGCTGCCACGCCATCAGTGTGTGTACGTGGCACATGGTTCCTGTGGGAGCTCCTGCCACGTTACTACGTGGCGTAGTTTACTGTGATGGTGGCGACTGAAGCAGCTCAGTCTGTCGTGTGTGAGGCTGTGCCCTCGGGCTGTGCCTCACTCAGTGCAGAGGTGCTGTGCCGACGGCAGCGTTGGTGTCAAAGGAACCAAATCAGTGGAAAAAATGATAAAATAAACGTGTGAATGTGGACCTTCACCCACCTATGCACTGGAGACCCCGCCGGTGAATGGGCCTGTCTTGTCCACTTCCGTGTCGGCAGCCAGCGCCATGGTCACCTGGTTTGTCCCCGGGCAGGTCTCCTGGCGAAGAAGGCGGTGGAGGCGGGTCTGCGGGTGCAGCCGTACATCCGGACGAGCCTGGCGCCCGGCAGCGGGATGGTCACGCACTACCTCAGCTCCAGCGGCGTGCTGCCCTACCTGCGCGCGCTCGGGTAAGCCGCGTCCTCTCCCGCGTCGTCCTCCCCCGCGTCGGCCTGTCCTGTGCGAGGAGAGGAGAAAGGCCTACTCCCCGCAGTCCCCTGGCCGCGCGCCGCCCGAGGCCTCACTGTAGCAGCACGGGGGCAGCCGCGTCGGGCAGGGTGCTGGCGAGAGGAGATGTGACGGGAAGACGAGCAGGTCAGACCGGGTCACAGTGCCAGGCAGGGATGGTGCCAGCCAGTGCTGCTCTCCGCGCCCGGAGGTCAGTTCTCAGAAAGGAATGCAGTTCTGCAGGTTGCACTATGAACTGAGTAAGCTGCTTTTTTTAAAAGTATTTTTATTGATTTCAGAGAGGAAGGGAGAGGAATAGAAAGGAATATCAGTGATGAGGGGGGTTATTGATCGGCTGCCTCCTGCACGCCCCCCATTGGGAATGACGCCCACACCCAGGTGTGTGCCCTGACGGGGAATGGAACCATGACCCCCTGGTTCCTGGGTCGACGCTCAACCCCTGAGCCACGCCGGCCGGGCTCAATCATATCTTACATAAATCTCAATTCCTTGCAGGCCGGATAATTTTATGTTTTTGTGGGATGGTGGTTGTTTTTTAATTTAGAGGAGCATCTGAAAATAACTTTGTGGATTTTATGTATAAGCTCTTAGTTATATCATCTGGATATCTTTGTCAGGGACTCTTCTGGGCTTAATTGGTCGAGAGGGAGAGGGCTGACTGCTGTCGGTCCCAGCCACAGAGCCTCTTGGGCCTTCGTCAGGTGACAGCCAGGCCCTCTGACACTTCACAGCGTAAACCCTTTGGAAGGGAGGAAGCACAGGACGGTTTTGAGTCGTTGTGTTCCCAGCAGGAGTCTGAGGGCTTGCTTGTGCAGTGTCAGGGGCAGTTCATCACATCCCCCTGGGCAGCCTCAGCCCCGGCCCCTCCTCCGGGCGCGCCCCTCCTTCTCCCCCGGGTGTGCCCCTCCTCCTCCGAGGGTGCGTGGGGGCGCGGTGGGCAGCCAGCCTGAGGGCAGCCTGGGCCCAGGGCTGGGAGGTGAATGGACGGGCATGGCTGCTCTGTGCTCCACGCCTCCTCAGGTAGCTGGTCCAGCGAGGAGAGGAAGCTGCCCGCCCTTCCTCACGCGCACACGTGTGCTGCTCTGGCCAACCTGGTGCTTTTCTGCCGCAGATTTGAAGTCGTCGGCTATGGCTGCTCGACGTGCGTGGGGAACACAGGGCCCCTGTCAGAAGCCGTTCTGAATGCAGTGAAACAGGTAACGGCTCGGCTCGGCGGCCACACGCTGCCCCTTCCCTGGGCTTGGCCATCAGTTACAGAAAGTGTACGCTGATGTGCTTGTTTCTCTAGTCCTCACACCGTCCGTCTTCAAATAATTAGAATCGTGTTTTGATTCTCGAAATAATTTCTTTAAAATGTAAGGAGTTCTTTTAGCTTATTTGTGCTTCATAATTGGAAATGTGCTTTTTGGTTATCTTGCCCTAAGAAATGTCATACTTGCGGTTGCTTTATGATTCTCCAAATTTGTACCATCTCTTGAATTGACTAGATCTGTGTGTGTGTTTCAGGGTGACCTGGTTACCTGTGGAGTTTTATCTGGAAACAAAAATTTTGAGGGCCGTCTTTGTGACTGTGTCCGTGCCACTTACCTTGCCTCTCCGCCCCTGGTGGTCGCGTACGCCATCGCCGGCACCGTGAACATAGACTTCCAGACAGAGCCTCTCGGTACGTCCGTGTACATGTGCTCACACCGTTCGTTCTGTGGATTATTCCAGGGACTTGTCCCATAGGCATAGTGGTGAATTTCTGCATTTAAAGGAAGAGCACAGAATGTGCGAGTCATCAGTTCTTCCAGCGGCTTAAGCCGGAGCACTGGTTGTTGATAATGTACTTGGTTCTCTGGTGTGACTTTGGAACTGTCTTGAGGGAGTGACATTTTGTATTAATTTTTTACCAGGCACTGACCCCGCGGGCAAGGACGTCTACCTGCAGGACATCTGGCCGAGCCGAGAGGAAGTCCAGCAGGTGGAGGAGGAGCGGGTCCTGTGCTCCGTGTTCAAGGCGCTGACGGAGAAGATGGAGGTCAGAGCTCCGGGCTTCCTAGTGGCTCATCGCGGGGCCGTGTGGGCGGCACCCCTCGTGGTCTCTGAAGGGGAGAGACGTTGAAGTGACGCTGTTTTGCATGCGCAGTGTGAATGCATGAGGGTCGCTTTAAGTCTGGACTCTGATATCTAGGAGAACAGCTGGGAGGACTGGAGTTTGTGTTATTGCTCACAGGAGTGTAGCGGCTGGCGGGGCTCAGCCGTTGAGCGTCGGCCCAGGAGCCAGGAGGTCACTGGGTGGTTCCTGGTCAGGGTACATGCCGGGTTGCTCGATCCCCAGCGTGGAGGGTGCAAGAATTGAGTGCAAACAGTGAAATCTCCCACTCACTCTCCTTAGAGGTATCAGATTCCTAAGCATTTTCCAGAGGTTTTTTTTTGCACATACAAGCATAAAACATACAAATACAAGTCAGAAAAGGCATTTATTCACGTAAATGTTTATTGAGCACCTACTCTGTGAATAAAACAGAATTCTCATGGGGAGAATAGACAGTGAGTAGTGCACAGAATGATTAGGTAAGTTATACAGTATATTAAAAAGGGATGCATGCTATGGAAAAGTACAGATACAAAATATAGGACAAAGAGGACCAGTTGTGCAAAATGTGGGAGTAAGCTGCAGTTTTATGTGGGAGGGTGGGGAACACGGCCTTGAGCTAAGGTTAAAGAGGTGAACAGGTCAGTCACATACCTGGGCTGAGAGCGAGGCTTTCCCGGCCTCAGGAGGGGACCTCGAGGAGGCCTGCTGGCTCCGCAGGACGGGCGGGTGGCGGGAGGAAGTGATGCAGCCAGGGCAGGAGCCGGCCTGTGGGGAGTTAGTTGGAGCTGCTGTGACTGTGGTCTTTGCTCTGAGTGGAGTGAAGGGAGGCGTGTCATCAGAAGGCTGGCTCTGTGTGTCTGAGCCGTGCTGGGGGCGCTGAGGCTGGAGCAGGGACGGTCGTGGTCGAGCCCGGGCGACGCAGGGCCCTCGGTGCTGAGCAGTGGACACGGGCATGTGGTTGGGGAGGACGATAACACGGGGTGGGGGTGGGACGGATCGCAAAGCAGAGGCTTTTCTGTCCTGTTCTTCAAGGTGAGCAGCAGCACCCCCCCTCCCACACACACACACAGAGCACACACACAGCACACAGCACACTCAGACACACACACACAGCACACACACAGCACACTCAGACACACACACAGCACACTCAGACACACACACAGCACACAGCTCACTCAGACACACACACAGCACACAGCTCACTCAGACACACACACACACAAACAGCATACACACACACACAGAGCACACACACAACACACAGCTCACTCAGACACACACACAGCACACACACACACCCCCCACACACACACAGAGCACACACACAGCACACTCAGACACACACACACACACAAACAGCATGCACACACACAGCACACTCAGACACACACACACACAAACAGCATGCACACACACAGAGCACACACAGCACACTCAGACACACACACACACAAACAGCATACACACACACACAGAGCACACACACAGCACACAGCTCACTCAGACACACACACACAGCACATGTACACAGCACATGTACACAGCACACTCAGACACACACACACACATATAGCACACAGCACACTCAGACACACACACAGAGCACACACACAACACACAGCTCACTCAGACAAACACACAAAGCACATGTACACAGCACACTCAGACACACACAGCACGCACACAGCACACTCAGACACACACACACAAACAGCATGCACACACACAGAGCACACACACAACACACAGCTCACTCAGACACACACACACACAGCACGCGTGCGCACACACACACACGCACACAGCTCACTCAGACACACAGCACATGTACACAGCACACTCAGACACACACACAGCACACAGAGACACACACATATAGCACACAGCACACTCAGACACACACAGCACCCAAACAGCACACACACAGAGCACACATACACATATAGAACACACCGCACAGACACATACACACAGCACATGTACACAGCACACTCAGACACGGGTACACACACACACAAATAGCATACACAGCACACGCACTCTTCAGCAGCATGTGCGAATCTTTCTAAATTCTCCAGCTTCCTCTGGATTCATTAAGGTTTTTGGTTTTTTGTGGGCTTTTTATCATCACCTGAGGATATGTTCATTGATTTTTAGGGGGGGAGAGAGACACACACAATCAGTTGTCTCCCTTTCTCACCCCAACTGGGCACGGGACCGAAACCTAGGTAGGTGCCTTGACTGGGGATTGAACCTACAACCTGTTGGTGCACGGGCTGACGCTCCAACCAACTGAGCCAGCTGGTCAGGGCGGATTCTATAGCCTTTTATATTCAGTTTATAATAAAAATTAACTCTGGAGGTGTTCCTGAAAATTCGGCGTGCTGAGATTATTCCTCCCAGGAATGCCATGATGGTTTGTTTATTTTTTAATATATTTTTATTGATTTCAGAGAGGAAGGGAGAGGGAGATAGAAACATCCATGATGAGAGAGAATCATGGATCGGCTGCCTCGCACACACCCCACACTGGGGATTGAGCCCGCAACCTGGGCTTGTGCCCTGACTGGAATCAAACTCGGGAGCCACACTGGCCAGGGCGCCGTGACGGTTTAGAATGCGCTGTGTCGGTTGGAATGGATAAGACCTTTCTTATTATCCTAACCTGAGCGCTGCTTTATCCCCGCGACCATTTCCGTAAGCCTCGTCCTGACTCCGCGTCTCCTTCCACAGACGGGCGACAAGCGCTGGAATTCCCTGGACGCACCAGATTCCGTCTTGTTTCCGTGGGACTCCAAGTCCACGTACATCAGGTGTCCCTCGTTTTTCGACAAGCTGGTAAGCACGGCTGTATTTTTCCTCTCTGAGGGGTGGTTGTGAAGGAACGCCCCATGGAGTTCACGCCTTCCCCTTCCTTCACCTTCAGACCAAAGAGCCGGCCGCCCCGCAGCCCATCGAGAACGCGCACGTCCTGCTGCACCTGGGGGACGCCGTCACCACCGACCACATCTCCCCCGCGGGGAGCATCTCCCGCAGCAGTGCCGCCGCCAAGTACCTGACGAACAGAGGGTGGGTGCCGCCGCGGTCACTCCTGCCTCGGCGGGTCTGCAGGGAGCACACGCGGCCTGGCGCCCGGGGCGGGGCAGTGGGCACGCCGTAACGGGGCCTCTCGCACCTGCCTTTGCTGAGAGCTTTGGAGGTGGGGATTGATTTCAATAGAGCCCTTGTGGTCTACACGAGAAGCCGATCGGAAATGAGATTTCCCCCGTGCTACTTCGTTGGAAGGTCAGCGTGGCCCTGGCCGGTGTGGCTCAGTGGGTGGAGCTTGGTCTGCCCTCCCACATAAAGGCTGGTGGTTGGCTCTGGCCACGCTTCTGCGTGGGAGCGCAGACTGTCCATGTGCTTGGTGGGCTGTAGAGCGCGTGCCCATTCCTGAGGCTGGGCTGGGCTTGTATCAAATCAGAAGCCAGGTGTGTTTTTAATCCTCACTCACGGGTAAGTTTTTCATTGATTCTAGAGAGAGGAAGGGAGAAACGTTGATGGGAGAGAGAAACACTGGTTGGTTGCCACGCGTATACGCCCGGCCGGAGCTCGAACCCGCAGCCTGGGTCTGTGCCCTGACCGAGAATCGAACCCGCCACCTTTCCGCGTGTGGGGCACCACTCCCGCCACCTGAGCCACACCAACCGGGGCAAGACAGGTCTTACCCCGCCACGGAACCCCACGTCGGGTATGAGGATACGGGGGCGGAGACGTGAGAGATGACAGCACAGAGAGGCGGTCGGCACAGCCTGGGTGCAGAAAACCTGCCCTGAAGTTCAAGGGGACAGAGAGACGTTAAGGGAGCGCGATGAACGGGTTGAATTTATGAGCCACATGTGGACCCTGATTTGAACAAACCATCAGAAAGGCCTGGAGACAGGGATCACAGAGTGTTAACTGGCTACGCGATAGTAAGGAATCGTGGCTGCTTTTGTTGTCTTTTTTCTTTCTGTTTTGTTATTGATCTTTTTAAGGGTCCACACCTCCTAGAGAAAGGACCTGGAATGTGTACAGTTCAGATACGCCGAGTGCCGTGGGCCTTCGCTGTTCCCTTTTCCCTGCTTTCATAGATGCTGGAAATTTTCTCTAATAAAGTGTTCGAGTAAGTTTTCCGATGCGTGGCTTTCTTGCAGCCTTACCCCTCGAGAATTCAACTCCTACGGGGCCCGGAGAGGCAACGACGCTGTGATGACAAGAGGCACTTTTGCAAACATCAAGCTTTTGAATAAGTTTATTGGAAAACCGGCTCCCAAAACCATTCATTTCCCGTCGGGACAGACGGTGAGGATGTGTGCGAAGCATTGAGACCCGTGCTGACGGAGTCGGGCCTCGTGTGAAGGGTCTTTGTTTATTTTCTTCCGCAGCTGGATGTGTTTGAGGCTGCAGAGCTGTACCAGAAGGAAGGCGTCCCCCTGATCATCTTGGCGGGAAAGAAGTACGGCTCCGGGAGCTCCAGGGACTGGGCGGCCAAGGGGCCGTATCTGCTGGTACCGAGTCTTACATCTCACCCCTTAAGCCTCAGGTTTAACTGTTTACCCGCAACGTCCTGTCAAGGTTTATCTTACTTGTTTGGACTTTCTGGCTTGTCCTGATCTTTATGTGTGGGGTTTTTGAAGTGCTCTTCTGGGAGCTAGTTGCGTTGATACCCTGAGTCTGAGCCTGCATCACCTTTTCTTACTTGAGGAAACCGGTAGCCATGTGTCCCCACTGGTGGCGCTATGTGCCGGGCTCCCGGGAGGTGAGCACTCGGTGTGTGGGCCCAGTTTTACTCTGTTTCCTGACGAGGCGCTGACAGTGCCCGGGGCTCCGTCTCCTGCGCTGCTCCTCGGGGGGCAGCAGCCGGACGGCGGGCGAGCACGGTCCCGTGGCTCGCGTGACGCGTGCCCCCCGCCAGCTCAGACGTCCGGCGCGAGCGGGTCCCTGCAGGTTGGTGGGAGGCTGGTCACGCCCTCTCGCCCTCGTGTGCGCGAGGCTCCGGTCTTCTGTCCTGACGCCCTGAATGGACGGCCTGGGGCTGTGGGCGCAAGCAGCTTCTCTTTCTGAGGTTCTACAGGGCTGTGAGCCGTAATGACCGGTGCAGCCTGCCTTTCTTCTGGAATTTCCTTAGTCTTTGGTTCACGTTCTGGGCCTCAGGTGGTCCTGTCGGTTCACTTGGACACTGACACGCAGACGGCACGGCCGGGCTGGGCTCGGCAGCGTGGGGCTTGCTCGGGTGACGATGGGGGTGGCAGAAGCTATGTGTCTCTGAGCCCTTCAGTGTCTTCAGGGGGAGACCCTTCGGG
Source organism: Myotis daubentonii (assembly GCF_963259705.1). Lineage (NCBI taxonomy): Eukaryota > Metazoa > Chordata > Mammalia > Chiroptera > Vespertilionidae > Myotis > Myotis daubentonii. Next base: position 507,735 of record NC_081860.1, on the reverse strand, counting down.
ACACGGCTCAGCGTCGCCCTTGCTCCAGAGGGGGTCCCCCGCCTGCGCTAGGCCGGGTCCTCATCTCAGACCCACGGACTGCGTGGTGCCCTCCAGGGGGCGCAGACCGTTCTCGGGTTAAACCGGTGCAGGCCCAGGTCTGCACACAGATGCACATGTGTCTGTGGTAAACTCCTGGGGGTGACGGTGAGGAAGGTGTGATGGGGGAGTGTGTAAAAAGGCCCCTGAGGGGCAGTGATTGTAAAAGTAGAGAAGCCGGGTCTGGAGCTGCTCTGCCTGTTTTCTCCAGTGAGAACCCCTCCTCTTCGGGAGCAGGACTGGCCGCACAGCTTCCTGCTGCTCCGACTCGCACAGCACCGGCCTCGGCCCGAGCCCCGCCTGTGCCCGTGCCTTGTCTGTGGGTGGACCGGGCCTTCCTGGTACCCCCGTCGTGGTTTATCACTGCTCTCAGCGTTGTCTGCTCGGCTGTTCCCGTGTCCTCCCCTGCATGGCACAGAGTTCACTCAGCTGCTCCCTTCTCTGTTCCCTGATCGCAGTGGCATCTCCGGAGGGAGTGCACGCACCTGTGAGAGCCTCCAGGGACAGCCAGACAGACGCCCCCTGGGCCCAGGCCCCCCCGCGCCCGTCAGCCCGTGCTGTGTGCAGGCCCGCGCCCGGGAGGGGCAGGGGCACAGACCCGCCTGTGAAAGGCTCTGGTGCTCGGATGCCTCGCCCTTAGTGTGGACCAAAAGCGGGATGTTTCTCCTTTAAGATGTGCGGTGAAGGGGCTTCCAGAGGGAGGGAAGGAAATGAGCGCCTGTGTTACAGGGCGTGCGGGCTGTGCTGGCGGAAAGTTACGAGAAAATCCACAAGGACCACCTGGTCGGCATCGGCATCGCCCCCCTGCAGTTCCTCCCCGGGGAGAACGCCGAGACCCTGGGCCTGACCGGCCGGGAGACCTTCTCCCTGGCCTTTCCGGAAGAGCTGTCTCCCGGCGTCACGCTGACCATGAAGGTACCCCTCAGCCCGGACGTAGGGCCTGCGCCGTGTGTGTGCGCGGGGAGACGCTGGCGGGAGGCCCCGCCGTCCCGGGGGCTTGCTCTGTCGTCGGATGGGAGCGTGAGCCGGTGGGTGGCCGGGCGGCCTGGCAGGGGTGAGATCTCCGAGGGGAGGCGGGCAGCAGGGCACGCGGCCCTGGAGGAGGGGCGTGCGCACGTGCGGCCGCCTCTCCTGCTCGCGGCTCCGTCCCAACCTCATGTTCATCGGCCGAGGGGCCGCTCCCCAGGAAGGCAGAGCCGAACGCCAGGTTAGGGCCACGGGCTTTCAGGAAAAGGAGGGGGACAGGTGTTCTGGGCGATGGTGTTTGATGTAAATGGACGTGAGTAGCGGGTGCAGCAAGTCCGCATCCATGGGACGGGGTTCACGCTCTAGGTGAGATCATGTGACCCTTCAGAGTCGGGGATGACGAGGTCTCCTCAGCTGCGAGGCCCGGGGGGGACGGACGTGTGGGGGAGCAGTCCTTGCCTAGGACAGCGGTCGTGGCCGCTCAGGGACACTCACGCGATGTTTCTGTTGTTTGCAGACAAGCACTGGGAAAGCGTTCCGCGTGATCGCTTCGTTTGAAAACGACGTGGAGATAACCTTGTACAAACACGGAGGATTGTTGAACTTTGTGGCACGGAAATTCTCATAGTACCCACTCCCCACGGACCCCTTTCCAGACTGGTCACTGCGAGCCACGCCCCTGGTGCCGGACCGGGACCCGCCGTGGCGCTGCAGACCCGCCCTCCCTGTCTCACCGCGGGGGCGGTCGGCTCCGAATCACGTAGCGGCAGAATGAACTCTTCCCGATTTTAATCCTACACGAATGGTGCTATTCACATTGCTCGTCAGCGTGGAGTGTGTGGTGGACGAGAGGTGAGTATGAGGCCCGCCACCGATTGTAAATAAAGGCGGGACTCGGCTTGTGCTGGAGCTGGCCCTGTGCGGAGCTTCCTGAGTGGTCTGTTCAGTTGGCATCGTGAGAACTGCGTGCGCTGTTGTTGGTGTGAGGGCAGGAGAGGGACATGTCAGAAGCCAGATGAGACCCTCGCGTGGGAGTTGGGATCTGATGGACTCCAGGTGGACGAGTTCCTCCTCAGACGGTGCTGGGGGCAGCAGCTGGCTTAGTGGAGACATGAGCCAGGTACCCTCAGCCTCAGCGCCACCTGCAAGGGGAGGACCCGCCCACACGGCCCTGTCCAGCTTTGCTCGTCCCTCCCCCGCGAGGCTGGACGGGACGGGACACCCTGAGCGTGGCCCCGCCATCTGCCAGCGACGAGGGGTCGTGTGCAGCCCTAACGTCAGGCACTCGCGGCCGAGCCTCTGGGAGGACGGGGCTGGCCCATCTGAGGGGGGTGAGGGGTTTGCTCACCTGACGTGGTGCTGTCACCCCCCGGCACCTGATGGCTAGGGACCGCCAACCAGAATGTGGGTGCTCAGCCCGAGGCACTGTCAGTGTTGGCTGCTTCTTAATGACTTTGGTTGATGTCCTGTCATTTTGAATCCGTGTTTTACTTGGTTTGGATGATCTGTGGGTGCTGTCACTGTTTTTGTTGTAACCAAAGCTGACCCTCAGGCTAGAACACCGAGTTCTCTCCGGACGCGTCTGCTCCCTGCTCCCACCTCGAGTGCTGTCTCCAAGAAGCGGGGCAGCTTTTAAGAAAAAGTTTGGATAATGAATTTCAGAAAGTCCTACGCCCCTTTTTAAATCAAGAAATTAACTTATGTGGCAAATTTTCTCACAGAAGGTCTTGAGTGTGACCCGGTTCAGTTGCTGCACTTGAGCATCAGTTCACACGGCACAGGAAGAGGGTTCCTGACTCAAATGCTGGCGCTCACCCAGTGGGTGAAGACCACTGAGGCCTTTGCACACAGTCAGTCCTGCCGTCTCCACCGTCCTGCAGATACGTGCTCAGACAGGTAGCCGGGCTGGAGCTTGACAATTCCCTTTATTTAAAAATGTTACGTGGTACTTACAGATCCAATGGTGTTCTTGATTATTTTATTCTGTGCATTTGTCCATGCATGTGTGTTCCTAATTTACATGAAGATATGAGTTAGGGATGGAGAAATTCCCAGTTGAATGTTGAAATGCCTGCGATAGGATTTGAAGAAATGGTCATTCCGGATTGGGCTGGGGCGGGCATCAGTATCAGGTTTAAGGGTGTTATAATGTATCGCCCGTGGCAGAGGGCTGGGTGTCGGCATAAACAGCTGGCCCAGGAGATGCAGACCATAAAGCAAGCCATGAACAAAGCACTGAAACTCCCATCGGCCTCGCCGAGCAATCGTACAGGCAAACCTCGTATTTGAGGAACAGAGTCGAGGGCCTCTTGGTGTCCCGCCTGTGTACAATGAACCAAAAAGCTGGATGAGCATGGTTATCGGCCGGGGAGGAAACTGCTGTATGTTCCAGTGTGTACCTTACAGCTGCCTCCAGCCAAACACTGTGTTTGCAGAAACGCGGCCTCGGCTGGTTTCTGTTTGACTGCCCTCCTTTGTTAGCTCTGTCTGGGCAGTGACGTGTTAAAAAATACCGTGGAGAGGACACGTGGTTACATAAGAGACGAAAGTCCGTGTTGGAGAGTTAAGCACATGACGCTGCACAGCGTTGCCTGTTCCATGCCTTGGGGTTGTGTGACTCCTGTGAAGTGAATCGGTGAGAACGGCATCCAGCCCCGCGCTGCCATGGTTACGCCAAAGATTCCCAGGCCGGCGGCTGTCGCATTTCTTGTTTTGTCTCCAGATGTCCGGGTGGCACCTGAGAGCAGTGTCGGGACCCTCTGGCCAGGTGCTCAGTGTCTCACTGATGGTCACACTGCAGTGGCTCTGAAGGGAAGAGCACGGCTCGGGGCTGACAGGGCCGTGGCCACTGCCTCCACGGGCACCGAGTGCGTCGCCCGCGCGGGGAGGAGGCGGGCGGGGAGAGAGGCGCCGACTGGCATGTCTCTGCGGCTGAGAAGACGGTACTAAGGTGCTGGGTGCTGGGGGAATGAAGAGGGAGGGGAGGAGGTGGACTTGGGCTTCTTCGGGGGCCTTCTCCTGGAGTGTGACAGTGCCCATGTCCCATCCGTTCACACAGCACCTGACCATGAACACCTTATCTCCTTCAGCAACTACCGATTGTCAATCACTTAAGCCAACAACACAGTGTAGCAGTTTTAAGTTCAATGATGTTAAGTATTGTATAGAAATATATTGGAGGCAAAGTTCAGTTGATGACAATTGTGTATATGTTATTGATGCTGTAAATTATTTTTAATAAAGAAAATTGTATTATCACCTGTTTGACTCTTCTAATAAAATATTTTGTGGTGATTGAAAACAAAACACCTAACAAAGAGAAATAGGGTGGCATCTAGAATTTTCAAACAGTAGGGCATGCAGGAGGCAGCTGATCGATGATTCTCATCATTGATGTTTCTCTCTCCCTTCCTCTTTGAAATCAATAAAAATATACTTAAAAAAAGAACAGGGCCCTGACCAGTTTGGCTCAGTGGATAGAGCGTCAGCCTGTGGACTGAAGGGTCCCGGGTTCGATTCCGGTCAAGGGCATGTACCTTGGTTGCGGGCACATCCCCAGTGGGGGGGCGTGCAGGTGGCAGCTGATGGATGTTTCTAACTCTCTATCCCTCTCCCTTCCTCTCTGTAAAAATTCAATCAAATACATTTTTTTTTTTTTTAAAGAATAGGACAAAATGAACATAGTGAGGGGGAAGAATTCATGAGCTGCCTGAGGGACCGGTATGCAGGTACCCTAATGGGCCAACAGGAGTCAGATTCTGGCCACAGAAAACCGAATCAGAGCTGGTGTTTCACAGCCTAAAGGGATGAGATGTGTCGAGACTGGGGCTGTAGGAAGCTGCTACTTGGAGATAAGACCCCAATCTAACGGAAAGGCCAGCCCTCAGCAGAGGTTTGGGACACATCCGAGGCAATCACGGGGCTGCAGATAACCGAGGGCGCCACACGCTGATGGAAAAAAATAAATAAAAACATGAAGTGGGGGCTGTGCATTCACAAAAAACAAGGCCCCAGCTGCCTGCGTGGGCGGGTGGTGAGATCCCCCCTCGGAAGTCCTGTGAGGGCTGCAGGAGTGCACCCAGCTGTCCATCAGAGCCTGGTTGCCCTGGACAACGAGGGTTACCAACGATTCGCGAGGCCTCCTGAAAATCACGTGTTTCCGCACTTCCCGGGGGGGCGGGGGGGGGAGGACCCGACTATCCTAAAGCTTCTGACCCAACTACTGATCCGCCTCCTTTCCATCCGTTATACTGAAGTCAGTGGCTTGGGAAGAGAGCAGGAAACGGGGTGCTGTGTGTCTGGCCCCTGCAGCTCCCCATCGGCACTCGGAGTGTGCACACCTACCAGGATTGCTCCACCCGCGATCCTGGGAGCTGGGTCTGTGCAGAACGCAGCCAGCCCGACCGCCGGGACCTCCCATCGGACCTGCAGCTCCGGGGACGTGGGTCCGAAGGCGGCCTGCGGGGTGCGTGCTGCCCGCAGGAAGGGGAGGAAGGAGAAAGGGTGCGAGTCGCGCCCAGACACCGACGATCCCTAGAAAAAACGGCCCTTGGAAACCTCCTACCGGGACTGCACACCAGGCAGTGCGGCTCAATAGCCGGAAGCAGCCAGCTTAGAGCCGCTCGCCGGGGGGCGGGGCAGGATACCGACAAGCCAATCAGAAGCAAGGAGCCCCGTTACGCGGCGAGGCATCCAGAATTTGACTGACGTGAGCACCGAGAGGAGGCGGGGTCAGATTGCAGAGAGCTAATCAGAAGCCTAATCTCATCCTGAATATTCTAGATAGCGCGGGGCGGGGCCTCGCCTTCCCTTCGCCCGCGCTGATTGGCGGCGGGATTCTCCCAAGGAACCAATCAGAAGTCAAGGGTCGCGGGCTCGGAGCTGGGGCGGGCCGAGTGCTGCAGGTCAGTCGCTGCCACGCCGCGCGAGACTTGACCGCGCGAGACCTCGCAGCGCGACCGTCCGCCCTCACCCCGGGCTGCTGGGCAGCGGACGCCGCCTCGGACCGCGGGTCGTGCACGGTGAGCGGGCGGGGGAGCGGCCGGGGTAGGGGGGCCGCCCCGAGCGCAGAGAGGCGGTCGGTGCCTCGGGCTCAGAGGCCGCCGGTGCATGAGCGCTGCCCCCTCCTCCCTGACCCCAGAGCTGGAGCGCGGACACCCCACGGGGATGCGGTCTGCTGGACCCGGGTGCCCCCTGCAGCCCGCTGCGCCCCCCACACACACACCCCACTCAGCCCAGCGGGAGCCCCTCGGAGCGCCCAGCAGTGAGTGCATCGCTGTCCTGGAAAACCAGACTGGACTTGCCCTGCCTTTCTGTGCCCCGACCCCCTTTGGGGTAAAGGCCGGGGAGCCTCTGGGTTTTTTAAAAATTGATTTATATTTTTAAATATATTTTTATGGATTTCAGACGGGAAGAGAGAAGGGGAGAGAGAGAGAAACATCCATGATGAGAGAGAATCATGGATCGGCCGCCTCCTGCACGCACCGCACTGGGGATGGAGCCCGCAACCCTGGGCAGGTGCCCTGAGCGGGAATCGAACCCTGACCTCCTGGTTCCTAGGTCGACGCTCACCCCCTGAGCCCCGCCTGGCCGGGCTCGGGGCGCCCCTGGCGAGAAGGCAGCCCCTTCTTTCCCGGGTTCCACCCGGGCCAGGTGCTGGGGTGCAGCCTGTGAGGAATGGCCGGTGCCGGGGTAGAGCTTCCTGGACTTTGTGACGCGTGGGGAGCGAAGGGGAGGGAAGGGTGAGTCCGGCGTCCCCCGCGCAGAGTGTGGAGTGTAAGGGCCGCCCGCTGGTTGCAGGGCAAAGGTGGTGAGGTTCTGGCAGGAGGCCTGGCGCTGGCACCTTCTCGGGGGGCTGGGTAAGACCCCGCTGGCGGGGGTGGGGGGGTGAGGGGGGCGCAGACCAGCTGCCTGTGGGATTCGGGGTCCCTTCTTCACCGCCTCCACACACTCAGGAGACGTTTGGTTAAACGCCTGTCTTTGTATTTATTTACTTTCCGGAACTGGCTTGATCTGGGCGGTTAGGTCCATAGTTTGGGGTCCTTCTATACAGAGGAAAAAAAAAAATGCAACTTTGCCCTGGCCGGTGTCGCTCAGTGGATAGAGCCTCGGCCTGCGGACTGAAGGGTCCCGGGTTCGATTCCGGTCAAGGGCATGTACCTTGGTTGCAGGCACATCCCCAATAGGGGGCGTGCAGGAGGCAGCTGATTGATGTTTCTAACTCTCTATCCCTCTCCTTTCCTCTGTGAAAAATCAATAAAATATATATTTTTAAATGCAAATTTAAGTTAAAAAAGAAAGAACTTTAGAAGCATAGAATGAATGGTAGAGCTACAAGGGGTGATCGAGTCCAACTCCCCGAAGAGATGAGGTAGCAAAGCAGGGACTAAATTATGCTTTATTTCTCACAGCGTAACAACTTTTTTTTTTGTTGTTCCATTTTTTAAAATCTATTTTTATTGATTTCAGAGAGGAAGGGAGAGGCGGGGGAAGAGAGAGAGAAACATCAGTGATGAGAGAGGATCATGGATGGGCTGCCTCCTGCACACCCCCCACTGGGGATCGAGCCCGCAACTCAGGCGTATGCCCTTGACCAGAATCGAACCCAGGACCCTTCAGTCCATAGGCCGTCACTCTATCCACTGAGCCAAATCAGCCAGGGCCATTTTTTCCCATTGTGATAAAATACACTTAACCAGCGTGTCAACTTTTATTACACTAGTCTGTCTTTATTTTGAATGCTCTAATAATTCTTTTTTAAGTTTCTCTTTATTTTTATTTATTTTTTATTTTTTTAATATTTTATTGATTTTTTACAGAGAGGAAGGGAGAGGAATAGAGAGTTAGAAACATCGATGAGAGAGAAACATGGATCAGCTGCCTCCTGCACACCCCCCACTAGGGATGTGCCCGCAACCGAGGTCCATGCCCTTGATTGGCATCGAACCCAGGACCCCTGAGTCCGCAGGCCAATGCTCTATCCACTGAGCCAAACCAGTCAGGGCTAAAAGAATTTTTTGTCCCTTAAAACTTTTAAGCTTTAGTTAAAGCTTTACCTCTTTAGTTAAAGAGTTAAAAGTAAAACCCTGGACTTGGTGTTACACACCACATCCTGAAGATTGGCTTACACCAGTGTATAAACCCCCAGAAGGAATAATGTTAAAATCCCATGTCAGTCTTAAGCCCAAATTTGGTTCCCAGAGGTTTCAGGCGCAAGAATGGTTTTGAAACCCCATTTGGGCTTTGTCACAAGATCCGATCCACTTAATTTGCTCCTGAAAGCAGATGGCCTGGTCAGAGAGTCAACATGAGGAGTGGTTGGCAGGAATGCGACGGCTGCCCTGGCCGGTGTGGCTCAGTGGATAGAGCGTTGGCCTGCGGACTGAAGGGTCCCAGGTTCGATTCTGGCCAAGGGCACATGCCTGGGTGGCGGGCTTGATCCCCAGTGGGGGACGTGCAGGAGGCAGCCAATCCATGATTCTCTCTCATCATTGATGTTTCTATCTCTCTATCCCTCTCCCTTCCTCTCTGAAATAAAGATATATATTTCAAAAACCAAAAAGAATGCGATGGCTGTAACAGGCGGTGGGGACAGGCCAGGGCCCAGGGGTTTGCCAGTTTGGAGCCAGAGGAATCACTTTGGATGGGAGGGTCAGCGAAGGTGGCTGTGGGGGGAGTGGCAGTGAGGTTATACTTTTCTTTTTAATAATATTTTTTTATTGATTTCAGAGAGGAAGGAAGTGGGAGAAAGAAATATATAGAAGCATCGATGAGAGAAGCATCGATGGATTGGCTGCCTCCCGCGTGCCCCACACTGGGGATCAAGCCTGCAACCCGGGCATGTGCCCTGACCGGGAATGGAACTGTGACGACCTGGTTCATAGGTCAAAGCTCAACCACTGAGCCACGCCGGCCGGGCTTAAAATTATATTTTAACTCAAATGAATGGTAACATAGTCCAAAGGACATCATCATGGATTAGGGACCTCGGGAGCCGAGTTCTTGCTCTAAGTTGGTCTGTACTTTCGGGCAAAGCCCATAACCTCTCAGGACCTAAGTTTCCCTGTAAGCGAAGTTGATGGGGGTGCGTCAGGGGAGGAGTTGGACTAGCTGATGCCAGGGTGCTTTCCTGGTCCGCGTTCTATCCCTGGAAACATCCCTTCAGTATGGGAAGTGGGTTTAACATAATCTATGGGCCTGGTCAGTGTGGCTGGTGGTTGTGCATCGACCTAGGAACCAGGAGGTCAGGGTTCGATTCTCGGTCGGGGCACGGGCCCGGGGTTGCGGGCTCCATCCCCAGTGTGGGGCGTGCAGGAGGCAGCCGATCCATGCTTCTCATTGTGGATGTTTCTCTCTCTCCCTCTCCCTTCCTCTCTGGAATCAATAAAAATATATTTTAAAAAATAATTTATGGCACAAGGATATTTATTCACCTGCAAAACATCTACTTCTTTACCTCACTGGTTTCATTTTTTAACTTTACTTGTGAAAACTGATCATCAGAAGTACAGAATCAGTGCTGAGAAACATCGGCCTGTCTTAAGGAAAATCATTTTAATAAATACGTTCAGCCCGGCTGGCGTGGCTCCGTGGTTGAGCGTCGACCTATGAACCTGGAGGTCATGCTTGATTCCCGGTCAAGGGCACAGGCCCGGGTTGTGGGTTCGATCCCCAGTGTGGGGCGTGCAGGGGCAGCCGATCCATGATTCTCTCTCATCATGGATGTTTCTCTTTCCTTCTCCCTTCCTCTCTGAAATCAATAAAAATACGTGTTTTAAATAAATAAGTAAATATGTCCGTTACATTTCTAACTCCCTTCTCTAGCTTGTGTCCCCCCGACATAATGTCAAGTGGAGATGACCGGCAGTCGCAGGCTCTGGCCAAACCCGCGCTCAGCAAGGCGCAGGCCTGTGCCGTGGTGGAGTCCGAGTTCGGGTTCCAGGTGTCCGAGATCCAGCCACTCCCGAGCTACGACGACCAGAACTTCCGCGTGCGCGTCTCAAGGCCCGGGGACGCTGCGGGTGGCCCGACGGAGTACGTCCTCAAAATCAGCAACACCGAGTCCAGCAAGAGCCCCGACCTGATCGAGGTGCAGAGTCACGTCGCCATGTTCCTGTACGAGGCGGGGTTCCCTACGGCCTCTGTGTGTCGCACCCGAGACGGCGGCGTCACCTCGCTCGTGTCCGTGGGTAAGAGGCCCCCGACGGGCCGGTCACCGCGGTTCCGTGTACAGGAGTGGGTTTTGGTTCCAAGTAGAAATAACAACAGGCTCGTCAGCCCAGCCGGCCGGCGTGGCTCCGTGGTTGAACGTCGACCTAGGAACCAGGAGGTCAGGGTTCGATTCCCGGTCAGGGCACAGGCCCGGGTTGCGGGCTCAATCCCCAGTGTGGGGCGTGCAGGAGGCAGCCGATCCAGGATTCTCTCTCATTGAAGTTCCTCTCTCTCTCCCTCTCCCTTCCTCTGTCTCTGAAAGTCAATAAAAACATATTTAAAAAAAAATACTTTCATTCTTCAGACCAGCTGTATATGTGGGTGCTGTGGTGTCACAGAAAAGAAGGCAGAACCAGAATCAGGAACTTCAGGTCCCAGCACTGTCATGTCCCACACGCCCTCGTCTGTGAGAACCGGGGCCTTTCACCCCCTCGATGCCAACATGCTTCGGGGGCACCTGATCGAGGTCTGCAAGCGGCAGCTGGAAATCAGTTCCCAGGAATTTATTTTTAAATATATTTTTACTGATTTCAGAGAGGAAGGGAGAGAGAGAGAGAAACACCCATATTGAGAATCATGGATCGGCCGCCTCCTGCACTCCCCTCACTGGGGATGGAGCCTGCAACCCGGGCATGTGCCCTTGACCGGGAATCGAACCCGGGACCTCCTAGTTCACAGGTCGATGCTCAACCACGGAGCCACGCCGGCCGGGCCCCAGGAATTTTTTTCGGTTGGAAATGCTGCCTGTTTCTCTCCTAACTGTGCTCCCGTTCCGTCTTGCCGTGCTTTGCTTCGAATCCGTGAGCCTTTAGGGCCCCTGAGGGTTCGTGTTCGTCCTGGGTGGCTAGCAGCCTGTTCCTCGATTGGCTCCAGCAGAACCTGTGATTCCGGAACAATCTTTTCTTTTTTTAAATATATTGTTATTGAGTTTTTACAGAGAGGAAGAGAGAGGGATAGAGAGTTAGAAACATCGATGAGAGAGAAACATCGATCAGCTGCCTCCTGCACACCCCCCACTGGGGATGTGCCCTCAACCCAGGTACATGCCCTTGACCAGAATCGAACCCGGGACCCTTCAGTCCGCAGGCCGACGCTCTATCCCCTGAGCCACACCGGTCAGGGCAGAACAGTCATTTCTTCATGTCACACCTTCCTTGGTTGTAGCCCTACGAGAAGGTGTTCCCGGCATTCATTTACCAGAGTAGCTCATGGGTGTGCGGGGTGGGGACTGGCAGAGTTGGGGCTGTCCTTTTGCTGGGATGTAAATGGCTGATTCCCATGTTCTGAGGTTCATCTGTTCTCCTTTTTTTTTTTTTTTCATTGATTTCAGACAGGAAGGGAGAGAGATAGAAACATTAATGATGAGAGAGAATCATGGACCAGCTGTCTCCTGCTCACCCCCCACTGGGGATCGAGCCCACAACCTGGGCCTGTGCCCTGACTGGGAATCGAACCCTGACCTCCTGGTTTACACGTCAACCTCAACCACCGAGCCACGCCGGCCGGGCTGTTCTACCTTCTTGCTTCGTCCTCTCAGCCCTGCCTCAGAGAACCCTGCTGATGGTTTTAGGTTAGCACTTTTTTTCTGTCTCTTGTTCTGTGAGTTCTGTCTTATTGGCAATAATAATCACAAAGGCGGAATGGCCTCTGATTTTTCTGAGACGACTTGACAGGACGTATGCTTCTGTCCATCTAGACAGCGGTTCCCAAACCAAGAGCCACTTGGTGAGGCTGCTGACGTACCTCCCAGGGCGGCCCGTCGCGGAGGTGCCTGTCGGCCCCCGGCTGCTGTATGAGATCGGGAGGCTGGCCGCCACCTTGGATAAGACGCTGGAGGTAAGACTTGGAGTTTAGTTTCGCGTGTGAGCATTTTTTATTTGGGTGTGATTTTATATTATTTTAAAATATTTATATTTTATTGATTTTTTACAGAGAAGAAGGGAGAGGGATAGAGAGTTAGAAACATCCATGAAAGAGAAACATTGATCAGCTGCCTCCTGCACATCTCCCCACCAGGGATGTGCCCGCAACCAAGGTACATGCCCTTGTCTGGAATCGAACCTGGGACCCTTCAGTCCTCAGGCTGACGCTCTATCCACTGAGCTAAACCGGCCAGGGCTATTTTTATTGGTTTCAGAGAGGAAGGGAGAGGGAGAGGGGGAGAGAGAGAGACAGAGACAGAGAGACAGAGAGAGAAAGGGAGGGAGGGAGGGGAAGGAAGGAAGGAAGGAAGGGAGGAAGGGAAGGGAGGGAAGGGAGGGAAGGGGAGGGAAGGGGGGGAAGGGGGGGGAAGGGGGGAAGGAGGGAAGGAAGGAAGGAAGGAAGGAAGGAAGGAAGGAAGGAAGGAAGGAAGGAAGGAACATATATCAACGATTAGAGAGAATCATGGATCGGCTGCCTCCTGAACGCCCCCCACTGGGGATCGAGCCCAAAATCCGGGCATGTGCCCCGACCGGGATCGAACCCTGACCTCCTGGTTCCTCGGTCAACGCTCAACCACTGAGCCACGCCGGCCGGGCTATATTATTTTTAACATAAGCCCGGGTCAGGCTCTTGCCTTACGAGTGGTGCCCCCTGAAGTCTTACAAAGGCAGCGGGACCCAGGACGTGTGACTTTATGACTGGAAGGCTTCTTTCCCACCCGTCTGTGCTTCCCTGGTTTCCTCGCAAGATCCCGGGCGTGGTCAGAAATTCACGACGGTCTTTACGCTGCTCACTGAGCACGGCCTGCGTCCGCAGAGAAAAACCCGCAGTTTCCATGCAGAGGAGGCGTGACCAGCCGAGCGCTGTGTGAAGCAACCTCTGTGTGACGAGTGGATGGAAATGGCTTGCGTTAAGAATGTCTGTCCTGGCCCTACCTGGTTTGGCTCAGTGGATAGAGCGTCGGCCTGCGGACTGAAGGGTCCCGGGTTCAATTCCGGTCAAGGGCATGTACCTGGGTTGCGGGCACATCCCCAGTGGGGGGTGTGCAGGAGGCAGCTGATCGATGCTTCTCTCTCATCGATGTTCCTAACTCTCTATCCCTCTCCCTTTCTCTCTGTAAAAAAATCAATAAAATATATTAAAAAAAAAGAATGTCTGTCCTATAGAAACGCTATCACGTACGACGCGTATCCACCCAGTGCCTCTTACATGCCAGGCACCGGGGGAAAGGGAAGGAGTCCCCTGTCCGAGAGGAGCGTGTCCCAAGGGGACAGATGCACACTTTATTTTTTTTTAAAATATATTTTTATTGATTTCAGAGAGGAAGGGAGAGGTGGGGGGAGAGAGAGAGAAACATCCATGATGAGAGAGAATCATGGATCAGCTGCCTCCTGCACGCCTCCCACTGGGGATGGAGCCCTTACAACCCAGGCTTGTGCCCTTGTCTGGAATTGAACCCGGGACCCTTCATTCCACAGGCTCTATCCACTGAGCCACACCGGCCAGGGCCAGATGCACACTCTTAAAGGGAATCACACCTGTCCTCATCCTCCTAGGATTAAGCGAGACGGGAATGTGCTTGCTCTGAGGACTGTGAGCCTGAGCCACACGAAGGGTCACCATTCGTGGATGTGTGTACCTGGGCGAGTCAGGGCCCAGGAGAGAACGCCAGCCCTGTCCCCAGGCCTGCCCCGGGCGGGTGCGGCCTCCTATCACAGACCCCTCCGTCGTGGTTGCTCTGGCCGCCAAGAGTCTGAGCGTTTCTTGCTTTCGGTTTAGGAGTTCCATCACCCAAAGTTAAGATGTCTTCGCCGGGAGGACTTCATCTGGAACCTGAGAAACGTCCCTCTTCTGGAGAAATACCTGAGCGCCTTGGGCCAGGATCGGAACCGGGAGATTGTGGAAGAGGTCATCCGGCTCTTCAAGGACGAAGTCACGCCCAAGTTAAGTCATTTCCGAGAGTGTGAGTATTCGTCTAGATATTTAAATTGTCAAAAATTACAGCCCGGCCGGCCGGCGTGGCTCAGTGGTTGAGCGCCGACCTAGGAACCAGGAGGTCAGGGTTCGATTCCCGGTCAGGGCACAGGCCCGGGTGGTGGGCTCCATTCCCAGTGTGGGGCGTGCAGGAGGCAGCCGATCCGTGATTCTCATCATTGGTGTTCTATATCTCTCTCCCTCTCCCTTCCTCTCTGAAATCAATAAAAATACATTTTAAATTGTCAGATTTTAAATCATCAGGAAAAGTGTGGAGTTACAATGTAGCTTTATCGAATTGTCATCAGAACAAATTTTTTTGGAAATCTGAGCGTAAATATAAAGAACACAACCGGCCCATCCTAGGACCCTTTGCTGCTTTAATCTGAAGGCATGTATATTTTAAACATTTCTGCTGGAGCCATTCTCCGGTTCCCTTTACTCCTCCGGTTTGTGAAAATTAAGTGTTTGCAGCAGCTGCATTCTCCATCTGCTGGCTTTGTATTGATGAGAAGCAAAAACACCACCAAAATGAACTGCTTTTGTCCTTTTTCAGAGGAAGTTATTTTGCTTTAAGAAAAATAGAGCTTGGTTTGGCTTACTTATTTATTATTTTTTAACCCTCACCTGAGGATATTTTTTCCATTGCTTTTCAGAGAGAGTGGAAGGGAAGGAGGCAGGGGGAGAGAGAGACGGACAGGCAGACAGACAGGCATGTGAGAGACACACGCCAACTGGTTGCCTTCTGCACTCGCCCCCACGGGGTGGGGAGCAAGTCTGAAACCCAGGTACGTGCCCTTGACGGAATCGAACCCATGACCCTTTGGTATGGGGACTGGTACTCTAACCACTGAGCATACCAGCCAGGGCAGGGTTTGGCTTTTTTTTCGTTTTTTTGTTTTTTTTTAATATATTTTATTGATTTTTTACAGAGAGGAAGGGAGAGGGATAGAGAATTAGAAACATCGATCAGCTGCCTCCTGCACATCTCCCACCGGGGATGTGCCCGCAACCCAGGTACATGCCCTTGACCGGAATCGAACCTGGGACCCTTCAGTCCACAAGCCGACGCTCTATCCACTGAGCCACACCGGTTTTGGCTTTTTTTTTTTTTTTAATATTTTATTGATTTTTTACAGAGCGGAAGGGAGAGAGATAGAGAGTCAGAAACATCGACGAAAGAGAAACATCGATCAGCTGCCCCCCGCACATCTCCCACCGGGGATGTGCCCGCAACCCAGGCACACGCCCCTGACCGGAATCGAATCCGGGACCCCCGAGTCCGCAAGCCGACGCTCCATCCACTGAGCAAAACCGGTTTCGGCGGCTTTTTTTTTTTTTTTTTTTTTTTAAATCTCTGACTGCTCATCAAATGACCGGAATGGCCGTGCCTGAGACGGAGAAATGGAAAGAGAATGAACTGGGTACTGAAGGATGGCTGTCGCATGGCTGGCTTTTCTCTCCTCGCAGGTGTCAATCACGGCGACCTCAACGACCACAACATTTTAGTGGAGTCCGGCGAGCCCGCCTCCGGGGATGCCGCCTTTCGCGTGTCCGGGATCTTGGACTTTGACGACATGAGCTGTGGCTACTACGTGTTTGAGGTGGCGATCGCCATCATGTACATGATGATTGAGAGCCGGGACCCGATGGGGGTCGGCGGCCACGTCCTCGCGGGGTTCGAGAGCGTCATCCCGCTGACGCCGGCGGAGCGGGGCGCCCTGTTCCTGCTGGTGTGCGGGCGTTTCTGCCAGTCGCTGGTCATGGCCGCGCACTCCTGCCGGCTGCACCCGGAGAACGCCGAGTACCTCATGATCACGGCGAAGACGGGGTGGAAGCACCTGCAGCAGATGTTTGCCATGGGCCGGAGAGCGGTCGAAGACCTCTGGTTCGGCACGGCCAGGTCCTACGGGTCCGGGGTCCCCGTGTGAGTGCGTAAACGTTCACACCACCCTGGGTGGTTAACCCAATGGGACCCAGTCGCAGTCGACGAGGGATTTTCCTGCGCAGTTAAAAGTGAGTCCATGGAGCCCTAACCGGTTTGGGTCAGTGGATAGAGCATTGGCCTGGGGGCTGAAGGGTCCCAGGTTCGATTCCGGTCAAGGGCACATGCCTGGGTTATGGGCTCGATTCCCAGTGGGGGGGCGTGCAGGAGGCAGCTGATCTATGATTCTCTCTCATCATGGATGTTTCTCTCCCTCTCCCTCTCCCTTCCTCTCTGAAATCAATGAGATATATTTAAAAAAAAAAAAAAAAGTGAATCGATGGAACGGGTCCGTGCGTGTGAAGCCACCGAGGTCTTCAATCTCATGATGATATTTTAAACTAAGAAACACATGAACAGTCATGTTTTCCTGTTGGTCTCCCGTGCCCTGTCCATGAAACACACAATGATATTTCGAATCAGATAGTCTCTCACCGTCTCTTCCAGACCTGGTCAGCCTTCCAGCCTCAACCACCCCCCCCCCAAAAAACAAAACAAAACCCCCCAAGCCTTAAAACATGGAATAGTAAATAGTTCGCATAGGGATGAAACCCAGAAAGGAGCCATGGACGGGGAACACATTTAAAGGCGGAGTTTCAGTACAGAAATGGTGCCTGAGTGCGATGGTCGGCGCGGGGAGTCCAGCCCGTCGGGACCCACAAAGCGGAGAAGCAGGGAGCGAGGTTTGGGGGTCCCGCGGGTGCTGTCCGAGCCGGCAGTGCTGAAGGGGAAGCGGGCACAGCGAGAAGGTGCAGAGCAGGAGTAGCCGTTGACCCCACGTTCTCCTCCGCGGGGGTTTTCGGGCGCTCCCCCACCCTGTGTCGCCCCCTCCTCAGCTGAGGACCCCACCGGGCCGCCGCACCCCATCTCCCTGCTCCCACAAGGGAGCAGGCAGCCCCTGAGCTGGAGGACTTCCGCGATGTTGGCCCCGCCCCCGAGGGTCTTTCTTTCCTTGTCCCCGTCCCCGAAGGACTTCCGCGTTCTCGCCCGGCCCCTGGAGGACTTCCGCATCCTCGCCCCGCCCCAGAAGGACTTTCGTTTCCTCGGCCCCGCCCCTGGAGGACTTCCGCATCCTCGCCCCGCCCCAGAAGGACTTCCTCGTTCTCGCCCCGCCCCTGGAGGACTTCCATCCCCTTAGCCCCGTCCCTGGAGGATTTCCGCGTTCTCGCCCCGCCCCTGAAGGACTTCCGCATCCTCGGTCCCGCCCCTGAAGGACTTCCGCGTCCTCGGTCCCGCCCCCGGCGGCTCTGCGCACGCGCGGGGGCCATATTGGCGGCGGACACTCACTGCCGGTGGTTTTCTCCTGCGGGTGAAGCTCTCCGTGGAGACCTTAACTCAGTGCCTTCTCTCCGGTGAGTCCGCGTCTCCCGGCACCGCTGCAGCGTGGCCGCCGTCCCCGCGGGCGGGCGGGCGAGGGTCGTGGGCGCCGCGGCAGAGCAGGTCCGGCCTGGAGCCGCCGCGCGATGACTGTGCGGCGCTCCTGGGCGACGGGCTGGCCCCTGGCGGCCGCCGTCGGCCCGGCGCGGAGCGGGCTCGCGGGGCTGAGGCCGAGGTGGGCGGCCCCGGGGAGCGTGGCTTCCGTCCCGGGAAGAGCCCCGCACGGGGAAGCGACCCCGTCCGTCGGGGCCCGCGGGGGCGGTCGCCCTAACGTGCCAGCCGGGCCCGGAGGCCGCCGCCCCGCGGAGCCCCGTTTCTTGGGAGAGAAAGTTCCCGCGTCTCCCGGGGCGCGGGCCCTGCAGAGACCACGCCGCGCGTCCCGCCTGGGGCGATGGGCGTCGGGGTCCGAGGTCTGAGCCCCGGGGCGGCGCTGGCCGGGCCCGTCAGCGGTGACGCCGAGCTCGCCGCCCGCCGCCCGCCCGACCGCGGGGCCAGGTGAAAAGTTCAGACGCTTACTTTGTTTTTTAAATCGTTGTTCATCCGCTTTGTGCTCCGAAGGAATCATGGTCACCGGGCTGACGCCAGCCTGACCCTCTTTTTTCTTTTTTAAACTGATTTTTGGAGAGAGGACGGGGCGGAGAGAGGGAAACAGAAAGGGAAAGAGAAAAGCGTGGACGCGAGAGAGAAGCGTCGGTCCGATGGCTCGATGGCTCCCGCCGGCCGCTGCCCGCACCCGGGGTGGCACCCGCCGCCTCTCGGTGTGCGGGACGGCGCGCCAACCATTGAGCAACACCGGCCGGGGCCTGACCACCCACCCCCCCACCCCCACGCACACACCCCTTCTTCCTCTTAGACCCGGGGGTTCGCGCCGCCTCTGCCAGGACTCCCGTGGGCTCGTTGTCTGTGTTGTGCTGGTTTTCTTTCTTTTTTTTCAGAAAAGCACTTTGTTGGCTTCCTCCATCCCTCTTCCCCACTCTCCACCCTGGTGCCTCCATCGCCATGTTGCTCTGTGTCCCCCGACCTCCCGCCTGGGGACAGGGACGCTCTGACCCCTCCCGGGGCTCCAGCGCCCGGCACCACCTGCCCCACTGGGCAGCCGTTGCCCCGGGAAGTCAGCCAGATGAGCCCTGGCCGGTGTGGCTCAGTGGGCAGAGTGTCAGCCCCGGGGCTACAGGTCCCCGGTTCGATTCGGGTCAAGGGCATGGACCTCGGCTGCGGGCTTGGTCCCCGGTCCTGGTCAGGGCGCCTGCCGGAGGCAACCCGTCGATGTGTCTCTCTCACATCGCTGTTTCTCTCTCTCCCCGTCGCTTCTACTCTCTCTAAACATTAAAAAAAGAAAAGAAAAATCAATGGAAAGTATCCTCGGGTGAGGATCAATAGCAAAATAAAAGAGATTGGACTTGACCGTGATTTTTTTAAAAAAAGCACCAAATGAGGGGAGTGGACAAAACATTTGTCTTAAATATGTTTCTTTATTGATGTCAGGAAGGGAGAGGGAGAGAGAGAAACGTCCATGAGGAGAGAGAATCGTGGATCGGCTGCCTCCTGCATGCCCCCCACTGGGGATCGAGCCCGCAACCCGGGCCTGCGCCCTGACGGGGAATCGAACCCGGGACCCTTCAGTCCGCAGGCTGACGCTCTATCCATTGAGCAGGCTACAGCGACAAAACATTTTTTAAAGTCAATGGGAATGCTTCTTAAATTGTTTCATTTCATTTTAATAAGGATCCTGTTTTCCCTTCGCAGGAGCCGTGAAGTTCAGGAAACATGGTAAGTTGTACACCTGCCCTAAGCTGTCGCCTGACAGGGCGTCCTGCTGGTAGCAGCTCAGGCGTGGATGGGGGGGAGGGGGGAAGGAGGCGGAGGGGCCTCGCCCACCGGTTCCCGCGGACACACGGACACACGGACACACCGGGCTGTGTGCCAGGACGTGGAGGAGGCGGCCTGCGGGCTTGTCAGCTGCTCCCGAGGCCGGACTCACCGTGTGCTTCCTTTGCAGTCTCGCAGATACGACTCCCGGACCACCATCTTCTCCCCAGAAGGTAAAAGTCGTCTTGTCTGATCGCCTCACATGTTCTCAGTGTTTGACTCTTTTTGGAGGGGGCGGGCGGGGGGCCCAGACACTTTTTTGTCGTGGCTCATTCTCTGCCTGAAGTCACTGGTCACCAGGGTGATTCCATGCCCACGGGAGAGTGGAGGCGGGACGCGTGTGTGGCTGCGTGTCCCGCGGACTCTCTGGGGCCAGTGCTGCGGGCACCAGAGCTGGCGCCTCGGCGTCTCACCGCGCGTGTCCTGCAGGCCGCCTGTACCAGGTGGAGTACGCCATGGAGGCGATCGGCCACGCCGGCACCTGTCTGGGGATCTTGGCGAACGACGGTGTGTTGCTGGCAGCCGAGCGGCGCAACATCCACAAGCTGCTGGACGAAGTCTTCTTCTCCGAGAAGATTTACAGGCTCAACGAGTGCGTGGGCCGGGGCGGGGGGGGGGGGGGGGGCGGGGGGGTGCCGGGGGGCATGGGCGGAGGGGGGGGCAGCGCGTCCTGTAGCTCCTGTGCCCACGTAGCAGGACCAGGACCTCACCGCTCGGGGAGGGGCGTCCCGTGGCTCCCGTGCCCGCATAGCAGGGCCTCACCGCTTGGGGACGGGCGTTCCCAGTGACAGGAAAACGGAAGCGAACAGGTTGTGGCGTTTTTACTGGCGGAAATGTTTGAGTTTTACTTCATTTGAAACCTCTCCGAGGCTTAGGACCACGTGTAATTTTTTTGTAACATATATTTTTATGGATGTCAGAGAGGAAGGGAGAGGGAGATAGAAACATCCACGATGAGAGAGAATCATGGACCGGCTGCCTCCTGCACGGCCCAACACGGGATGGAGCCCAAAACTGGGGCCTGTGCCCTGACCGGGAATCGAACCGTGTCCTCCTGGTTCCTAGGTTGACGCTCAACCCCTGGGCCATGTGGTCCAGGCTGTGTAATTCTTTCTCAGTGCAGGGACTAGCACTTCGTGGAGAAACGGTGCTTTGTGTTGATAAGATTACCGTGTGGTGACAGATTTGGGTTAAGTCCATGCTCTGCTGATGCGAGCTGTGTGGCTTTGCAGCAGTTGTTTAACTTCTCTGGGCCTCAGCGCCTCCTAGTGGTGGTGGCAGTTTAATGAAATGGAATAAAATGAATGAAACTAGCCCAGTGTCGGACACTAGCAGGCCCGCAGAGTGTTGTTCAGACGGCTGCTCGGGAATGTCATCCCGTTATCCTGACTCCCGCCTCCTGGCGGTCTGGGAGCAGGTCAGATGAGCCCGTTAGTTTCGGATGATGCTCGAGCAGGACTGCCTGGCTGGCGGGGCTGGACCTGCCCAGGAGAGACTTCCCGAGTGGCGGGCCGGCTGAGAGCCGGTTACTGGGCCTGGTGATAACTCGCCCAGGGAGGCCTCACCCTCCGCAGTCACTGTGGTCCCCCTGGGAAGCTCGCAGGCTCGCACAGGCGCAGTGGCAGCGGGTGTGGGCTGCCGGGAGCCGGGCAGCCCTCAGGGAACGGGCAAGGACAGGAAGTGCACCCTTGGAGCCGAGCCCTGGTGCCCTCCCTGCCCCCGACCAGGCCTTGGCGGTGGAGAGCAGGGGAGCCTCCTCCTGTCGAGCAGAGCCTTTTCCGAGTCTCGATTTCCGCTGCTTCCTGGCGTTCATTCTCTGCCGCGGTTCACGGTGTGGGGGTGACAGGTCCGTCTGTTAAAGAGCTGGAGGGGGCGGGGTCTCCTGGCACCTGACATCGGGTTTATCCTACGAAGGTAACTGTTCAGACCGAAGCTTCTGTGGCCGGAAGCAAGCGTGGTCAGGGACGCTCTCGGACGTCGCCCACTCACACACCGGCGTGTTCCTTCTCCCCCAGGGACATGGCGTGCAGCGTGGCGGGCATCACCTCCGACGCCAACGTGCTGACGAACGAGCTGAGGCTCATTGCGCAGAGGTATGGCCTGAGGGGCACGGTCACGATCGTGAACGCAGAGACGGGGTCACTGCAGATCCACTCACTGAAAATGATCGTGTGATTTCAAAAACATCCAAACTCGCAAAGTTACTTACGCGGGAACGTCGGGGTGTTGGCATCCCCCCGCCCCCTCCCCTCTCACGTGACAAGTGGCTGTCGCCTTGTCCCCGTGGCACAGACTTCCTCTCAGAGGGCACTTGGCTTAGAATGTAATGTGTTTAGGGAAAAAGTAACCTGCCTTTTCCTCATCCCAGGTACTTACTGCAGTACCAGGAGCCGATCCCCTGTGAGCAGCTGGTGACGGCGCTGTGCGACATCAAACAGGCCTACACGCAGTTCGGAGGTAGGACGTCTGGGGCAGGTTTTATTCCAGAAAGGGAAGGCGGTTTCTGGGGAACGGTAGCTTTGAGATGGTGAAAGACATTGAAAACTAAACGAGTAAATTGCCGAAACCGGTCTGGCTCAGTGGATGGAGCGTCGGCCTGCGGACTGGAGGGTCCCAGGTTCGATTCCGGCTAAGGGCATGTACCTTGGTTGCAGGCACATCCCCAGTTGGGGACGTGCAGGAGGCAGCTGATCGATGTTTCTCTCTCATCGATGTTTCTAACTCTCTATCTCTCTTCCTTCCTCTCTGTAAAAAATCAATAAAAAAAAAATATATATATATATATATATATATTATAAAAAAAAAAAAAAGAAAACGAAACGAGTAAATACGTTCCATGCTTTCTGCTTCATGAGATCACTGGCTTCCACGGTGTAGATGATCATGTTTTATTAATAGGCCATGGAGAGACCAAAATAACGGTTTCAGATCTGGAAACATTGCTTTTTGCATAATAATGGATTCGGCACGGAGCCTGTGTCTAGGCCGTCTCCGGGCTGCGTCCCAATCCTGGGAACAGAAGTGGGCGTTTGGATGGAGCTGGTCTGGTGGCCGGCACCCAAAGCAGCGATGAGCACGTAGCCCCACAGGACAGGGCCTCAGCTGCCGCCAGGAGCGCAGTCACCATGGTGACGCTGCGCCTGATTGTCGATCCGTGACGGCGTTTTCTGTGTGACAGGAAAGCGTCCCTTCGGGGTCTCGCTGCTGTACATCGGCTGGGACAAGCACTACGGCTTCCAGCTCTACCAGAGCGACCCGAGCGGGAACTACGGGGGCTGGAAGGCCACCTGCATCGGCAACAACAGCGCCGTGAGTGCCTGCGGCCGGGCCTGGGGGCGGCCGGGGGCCTGGGAGCGGCCGTGAGTGTCCTGCGGCCGGGGGCCTGGGAGTGGCCGTGAGTGTCCTGCGGCCGGGGGCCTGGGAGTGGCCGTGAGTGTCCTGCGGCCGGGGGCCTGGGAGTGGCCGTGAGTGTCCTGCGGCCGGGGTCTGGGAGCGGCCGGGGGCCTGGGAGTGGCCGTGAGTGTCCTGCGGCCGGGGTCTGGGAGCGGCCGGGGGCCTGGGAGTGGCCGTGAGTGTCCTGCGGCCGGGGGCCTGGGAGCGGCCGGGGGCCTGGGGGCGGCCGGGGGTCTGGGGGCGGCCGGGGGTCTGGGAGCGGCCGTTGTTTGAAATCGTGGTGAATGTGAACAGTGTGTTCAGAGCTGCAGCCACCCGGGCGCCTGTGGTTGCTGTTGGCAGTGAAGCCACAGGCCCTGCCAGTCCCACTGGGTCCATCGCCTGCTTGTGTAATGAAAGGAGATGCTAACTTTTTTTTTTTTTTTAATATATTTTATTGATTTTTTACAGAGAGGAAGGGAGAGGGATAGAGAGTTAGAAACATCGATGAGAGAGAAACATCGATCAGCTGCCTCCTGCACATCTCCCACTGGGGATGTGCCCGCAACCCAGGTACATGCCCTTGGCCGGAATCGAAACTGGGACCCCCTCAGTCCGCAGGCCGACGCTCTATCCACTGAGCCAAACCAGTTTCGGCGGAGATGCTAACTTTTAAAAAATAAATTTTTATTCATTTCAGAGAGGAAGGGAGAGGGAGAGAGAGAGAAACATCCATGATGAGAGAGAATCATGGATGAGCTGCCTCCAGCACGCCCCCTGCTAAGGATGGAGCCCACAACCCGGGCCTGTGCCCTGGACCGGAATTGAACCCGGGACGCTTCAATCCGCAGGCCAATGCTCTGTCCACTGAGCCACACCAGCCAGGGCAAAATGCTAATTTCAATGAGAAGTGGTGAAAATAAGATGCAGCTTTTTTTACCTCCTGGTTCACAGACCCCTCCCTGAATTTGTCATGGAACCTTGCAGGTCTGAGGCCCCAGGTTAAAGACTCCATTCACAGAGCGTCAGCCCCCCACCCCTACCCACCCCGTGGCTACCCTCCCTGCCATCAGAATCGTTCCTGTTCGCTATATGCTAATCATAATTCAGGCGTCGTCATTCTGCCCAGGTCCTATTCCTAAGAGATGCGAAAGCTTAAAGGGAACCCTCTCTGTCGATGCTCTGTTTCCCAGGCAGCGGTGTCCATGCTGAAACAAGACTACAAAGAAGGGGAGATGACGCTGAAGTCGGCGCTTGCGTTGGCCGTCAAAGTCCTCAATAAGACCATGGACGTCAGCAAGCTCTCAGCCGAGAAAGGTAGCTCAGGCCCCTGAGGTGCTTCCGCGAGGGAGGGATTGAGCGGCCGCTGTGCTCGGCCTGTCGCCTGTGGGCCTGACCTGTGGGTCAGGTGGCCTCACACCCGTTTCCTCAATGGAGCCGCGAGGCCCGGGAGGGGGAGTGGCGTGACCAGTCAGCGGCCATACGCTGTGGGGCCACCAGCCACAGGACGGCCAGGCGTGAGGACTCGAGCCTGCTGTCCTCATGGCCAGAGCTGGGATCTGAGCAGTGCTGCTTCCCGTCGGTGATTGTCTTACCGACTTCGTGACGGTGGTGTCTGTGTTCGTGTGTCCCTGTGAGCATGTGTGTAGTCACATGTTTATATGTACGTGTGGGTGGTGGACTTTACCGGAGGCGTAACGTGTGTGTTGTATCTGTTCTGAGTCTGCTGATCTCGTATGAGAAGTCCCTGCCTGCATTTTTTATTTTTTTTTTTTATTTTTATTTTTTTTTTGGTGCCCTTGACCGGAATCAAACCTGGGACCCTTCAGTCTGCAGGCCGATGCTCTATGCGCTGAGCCAAACCGGTCAGGGCCCCGTCTGCAATTTTAAATGCTTTATGTAGCTTGTTATGTCGCTGTATAAGGCAGTATTTCACAGTAATGTTTTTCAGAAATGGTAAGTCAGCAGATGAGTTAGTTTAGGAGAACGTCCCTCCTGCCCACAGAGGATGCATGCTTCTGCCCATTCCCACTTTCCACTCCATCCTCCCGGCTCAGAAATTCTTCTCCTTTTAGATGTCAGTCTGCTTTTTTGTCCACAGTCGGGGAACCTGCGCTTCCTGCCTTTGTTTTGTAAAGTCCGTGAGAAATCAGGGTAATTACTGGTCAAAGGTTCCAGCTGAGCCTGCAGCGGTCCCAGCAGGAAACGGGGTTCCCTCGGCCACCAGCTGAGGCTGGTTAGCGCCAGCAACTGGCTGGTTGTCCTGTGTCCAGGGTGACAACGCAGCAGCTCAGGAGGTTGGAATGGGTAGGAGGAAGGCATTTACGTAAAAGTGATCATGAAAGTGCTGAGGGGGGAGGTGTTTTGTCCCCATGAACGTGCCCGTGAGTCGTATCAGCGTCAATCCTGGGAGGTGGTGGGCGAAGGCGAGAGGCTGTGCGGAGGGAGCTGGCGGAGACGCCCAGCTGGGCTGCCGCGCGCGTGCGGCCGTAACGCTGTGTTTGCTGCAGTGGAGATTGCCACGCTGACCCGGGAGAACGGGAAGACGGTCATCAGGGTCCTCAAGCAGAAGGAGGTGGAGCAGCTGATCAAGAAGCACGAGGAGGAGGAAGCCAGGGCGGAGCGCGAGAAGAAGGAGAAAGAGCAGAAGGAGAAGGACAAGTGAGACGGGGCGGCAGGAGCGGCCCCTTCCCGTCCCCCTTCCCGTCGGAGGCGCTGGCCTCCCGGACGGAGGGAAGGGGGGAGCCGTCGATGGGCCCGCGGCAGCTCGTCCAGTCGAATGATAATCGCTCTTCATGGACCTTTTAACCTCCCTCCCCCTTTTTTGGGAATAAAACTTGGAAAGAATGGAAATGCTGCAGGACACACTGTCAGGCAGTGATTGTGGGCACAGGGTGAGGAGGTCTGTGGTCTCCGTGCGTTCATGCGCTGTGCACTGGCCCGCACGGCGTCGGAACGGACAGGATGAGCCTCATGAGGAGGGAGAGACGGGCTGTGCCCCGGAGGTGTCTGCCGCGTCCCCTGCCGTCCGGTAGGGCCCTGGCCCAGGCCCCTGGCGGGAATGTCAGGGGCCGTCCAGTGGGTCAGATCACACTCCTGGGGGTCGCCAGCCTTGGGCGTTGATGGCTCTTCCTCCTGGACTCGACGTTGTGCACACACACACACACACACATACATGTGCACACGGATCACACG
Organism: Myotis daubentonii; assembly: GCF_963259705.1. Lineage (NCBI taxonomy): Eukaryota > Metazoa > Chordata > Mammalia > Chiroptera > Vespertilionidae > Myotis > Myotis daubentonii. The sequence goes on along the minus strand of NC_081860.1, from coordinate 481,787 downwards.
TACAGCACGACAGGCCCGATGATGGCGAAAGCCCAGTGCCCACTCCCGCCCTCAGCACCAACAGCCAGTGCTTCAAGCCCCCCGTGTCCCTTTCAGGCCTCATTCTCTCCCCTCCGCCCCCGAGAGAGAGAAAGAGAGAGAGCGCAGCTCCCGCGGTTACCCCTCCTCTTAGCTACGGCTCCTGCAGCCTGCTTTCCTGTCCCTCGACTCCAGGTGGGCACAGCCTCAGGCTGGCCCGGTGACCTGTCTGTCTGCAGGGATGGGCTGGAGCGTGAACCCGGGCTGAGCCAGGCCAGGGCTGTGTGCGCGTGAGGATCCCGCAGCCAGGACAGGCCCCCCGCAGGCAGGCGGCAGGTGCAGGGGGTGGAGGCCGCAGAGGAAAGGGGACCAGCCCCGCCACAGGGAGCCGCCTGCCGAGCTCACCCCCCGCCCCGGAGTTCTCAGAGTTGCTGCCGCTGGGACGGCAGGTCCACCTCCAGCTCCCCCTGGGGACTGGCTGGCCCTGCAGATTCTGGGGTCCCGTCCCCCACCCACCGGATAGGAGTAGACATGGCGTGGAGCCCCGCCGCCGTCGTGCTCACAGGCTCCGACATTGGAGTTGCGGTTTGCTGCGTGTTGGGGTCACCTCGAGAGCTTTACTTATTGTAAACATGTTTTGGGAGAGAGGGAGAGGGAGAAGGAGGTAGAAGCATCTACTGGGGATCGAGCCCGCAACCCGGGCCTGTGCCCTGACCAGGAATTGAACCATGACCTCCGGGTTCATAGGTCGACACTCAACCACGGAGCCACACGTCCAGGCGAGAGCTTTTACCTCTGCCCTCAGGCTGTGCTCCCCAACAGCTGTCAGCCTCTGGGGTGGTGCCCAGGCAGCAGCATCCCTTCAGGCCTCTCCGGGTGATGGGCGGGCGGGCGGGCGGGCAGGGACAGGGCGCAGCCCTGAGACACAGCGGAGCCCTCCCAGCCGACCCTCAGGCGCTCAGAGGAGCAGGGGCTCCTACAGTTTTCCGTGGGGCTCGCTCAGGCCGCGGTATTTCCAAGCCCCTTTGGCCTTTCCTGCCCTGGCCAGTTTGCTCAGTGGATAGAGCCTTGGCCTGTGGACTGATGGTCCTGGGTTTGATTCCGGTCCAGGGCACATGCCTCAGTTACAGGCTTGATCCTGGCCCTAATTGGGGTGTTTGGGGGAGGGCCCAGTGGGCGTGTCTCTCACATAGATGTTTCTCCCTTCCACTCTAAATATCAATGGGAAAATATTCTTAGGTGAGAACTAACAACAAAAAAGACAGGCATTCCCCCCCCCTAAAGTAGAAGGCGCCCCCAGACCCCCCCACCCCCCCCACCCCCGCCATCTTAGCCAGGTAGCTCGGTCGTTAGGGGCACTGTCCCCATAGGCCAAGGTCTCAGGCTCGATCCCCGGTCAAGGCACATACAAGAATCAACCAATGGATGCATCAATAAGTGAAACTGATGTTTCTCTCTCAAATCAATAAAGGAAATTTTTTAAAAAATAGAATCCCCGAAAAAAACATATAATCCAGGAGTTCAGGGCCACGGTCTCTCTCGCCTGGCCCGCTCCTGGCTTGGAGTGAATCTTCAATAAACCCCACTTGACTTGGATTTCATTCCCATTGGCCGTAAAATCTGTTCTGTGTTTACAAGAACCCAGGTCCCAGCCAGTAACCCCAACCGGCAGCACAGGACTAACCCCGGGACCTGTCCCCAAGGACCCCACTTCTCTGACGTCTTACTGAGCCCCAGCAGCCTGGCCTGGCTCAGTTCCCACCGAGCCCCTCTCCTGGGATCCTGCCCCTCCTGGGCTCACTGTCCCCAGCTTTAATGAACGTCCTCCAAGAAAAAAAAAGTAGACCCCCCAACTCTTCATTTTCTATTTATTTCCTCAAGAATGTTGATCCGATTCTGAAATCACCTTGTTTATTTTCTGCCTTCTCTCTAAGTAAGTTCCACGAAATCAGAAATTACATTATCTTGTTGGCCGCATCGCTGGAGGACTTGTGGTAGAGTTGATTCTGAAATACTTGCTGAATGCATAGCTAGGAACTGACAGACACAGGACAATTCAAGGCTGGGCGCTTCCTGGGATTCCAGAACCTTCTGTCTTCCCCGCCGAGCACTGGAGAGAGTTCTCCGGCTCACCGCCACCGAGCGGATCACAGGCCACCGAGAAGCTGCATACCCTCTCCATCCAGGTGACCTCACATATTGTTGCGTTTTCAAAAAAAAAAACACACGGAAAACACCCAGAATGAGTCGGGCACGTCACAGACGTGGGGCAGCCGTGGGGCTGGGAATTAGCAAACGATTTCCGATCCTGAGGGGCTTGGCTCCGGCAGCTTAGAGTGCAAGAGAGTCAGTGCGGCCCATCTAACTTCAGCGGGAGCTGTGGGTCAGATGACAGTGCCCATCTGGTCTTCCCTCTGACCCCACGGGAAACTGGGCGTGACTTGGCCTTCCATGGGGCGGGGTGGGCCCGTGGGGTGGGCCCTGGCTGGATCAATGAAAGGGGTGGATTCAGAGCCGTCTCCCAAGCAGCCCCATCTGGACTTTATTTGATCCTTACTTTCCTAGGATCCTTATTTCCCGAAAAACGTTATATGGCCGTTTACAAATGACAAGTGAAAGCGGAATCTGTTTAAAACTTTTTTTAATATATTTTTATTGATTTTGGAGAGGAAGGGTGTTGATGTTCTTTGTGAACGGTGACGCCGAGATGAGCTTGGCGAGCAGGATACAGAGTTGCAGAGGGCTACCGCTCGCTCAGGCGAGTAGCAATGCCCCCAGAGCCCTCATGGCTTTTATTTAGAAAGTACAGCAAATAACAATGGAGTACAGCAAGTGACAGTGATGAACAGGCATGCTTGTGAGATCATCTGAGCTAAGTTACACATGACACTCTTCATTTCCTATGTTATACAAAGACCCTTTCCACCTGCAGCCGTGCACCCTCCCTTGTACTTTCCATGCCCTTATGGACTATTTATCACCTCAAGGAAAGTTCTGCCTCTGAACAATAAGTCTTGTTTGCAAGACTCTGTTCTGACATGGCCTGCTTGCAGGCTCCCGTCTTTTCTTGGCAGAATGTCCTCTTCTAGTTAACTTCTCATTCCGCATGTCCAGCTACAGAAGGGAGAAGAAGAGAGATAGAAACATCCATGATGAGAGAGAATCATGGATTGGCCGCCTCCTGCACGCCCCCTACTAGAGATCGAGCCCACAACCCGGGCCTGTGCCCTTGGCTGGAGTCGAACCTGGGACCCTTCAGTCCGTAGGCCGACACTCTATCTACTGAGCCAAACCAGCTAGGGCTCAAAACCTGTTTAATTTTGAATTTTCTTGTGTGCTTTTGAGGACCCAAGAATGTTAAAATATCCCTTGATTGAAGTGGGAACGAGCTGGGAACAATTAAACGGGTGATCGATTAATTAAATTCTAAGATGGCCATTCTCTTGGTGCATAGCCACAAATTTCGGGAGCGTTTTAGTCTATAATTTGTGTTTGGTTTTTTTTTAAACTTATTTTTGGCCTATGTAGCCGTGACTATAAATACCTCTCATTTCTGGACTAGAAAGTGAATAAATTCTACCTTTTCCACAGAATCAAACATTTGCAGTTGTGCCTTGCAGATGTTAAAATGACATAAGTTTCTTTTTTTTTAATATTTTTTTATTGATCTCAGAGAGGGAGGTAGAGGGAGAGAGAGAGAGAGAGAGAAACATCAATGATGAGAGAGAAAGGAAATTAACGGGCCATCTTTTATTAGATTGTAATAAGGAAATCGTAGTGCATAAAAATCATATCACAAAAATATCAACTATTTATAACACTGAGCTGTCCCAATAGAATTTTATAACCGCAAAGATGGCACAATGCTCCAGCCCTAGCTGGTTGGGTCAGTGGAGAAGCACCGGCCTGCGGACCAAAGGGTCCCGGGTTCGATTTTGGTCAAGGGCACGTACCTGGGTTGCAGGCTCCTCCCTGGCCCAGACACATGCAGGAGGCAAGCAATCGATGTGTTTCTCTCACATGGATGTTTCTGTCTTTCCCTCTCTCTTGTACTCTCCCTAAAAATCAATAGAAAAATATTCTCAGGTGAGGATTAAAAATAGATAAATAAATAAATAAATAAATAGTGCACAATGCCCCAATTGCATTAAGTCCAGGGTTTGATTCCGGTCAAGGGCACATGCCCGAGTTGTGGGCTTGATCCCCGATGGGGGCCGTGCAGGAGGCAGCCAATCAATGATTCTCTCTTATTGACTAGAGGCCCGGTGCACGAAATTCGTGTAAGAGTAGGCCTTCCTCCCTCCCCACCAGCTGCCGGCACCGGCTTCCCTCTGGCACCCGGGACCCGGCTTCCCTCGCAGCCCCAGCTTCCCTAAAGCTCTACATGAAAATGTCTGCACTTCTTCATGTGACAGCAGCTCAAGAAATAGCTCCTGAAGGACTTTAATATCCTATCAATACTCGCTTTCGTCCATTCATCTCGGAAGATGCATCGGACGTCAGCAGTAAAGTGGACAACGTCCGTTTTTATCGTTAATGAACTTGTCACTTTGCTTGCATCCTAAAGGCTCACCGCGGAATTTATCACCGAGCCGTAATGGAAATGCTGAAGGGAAGATTTGCAGGCTCTGCCCAGCTCTGAATTTAGCTCAGTTGACCCCGTTATAAAAAAAGAGGAGGCAACAACTACATTGATGTGAAAGACAACTCATTCGGTCACTCCACTCGCAGATGACAATGTTCATTTTTTATTTCTGCTGTTTATGTGGCCTCCGAATCCCCTTCCCACTCTCTTTCTCTCTCTCTTTTTAAATATATTTTATTGATTTTTTACATAGAGGAAGGGAGAGGGATAGAGTTAAAAACATCGATGAGAGAGGAACATCGATCAGCTGCCTCCTGCACACCCCCCACCGGGGATGTGCCCGCAACCAAGGCACATGCCCTTGACCGGAATCGAACCCGGGACCCTTCAGTCCGCAGGCCGGCGCTCTATCCACTGAGCCAAACAGGTCAGGGCTCTCTCTCTCTTTTTTAATTCTCACCGAAGGATATGTTTTTATTGATTTTAGAAAGAGAGAGAGAAACATCTATGTGAGAGAGACATCGATCAGTTGTCCCCCATACAGGCCCCGACGGGGACTCGAACCCACAACCTTTTTGGTGTACAGGGATGATGCTCCAACCCGCTGAGCCACCTGCTCTTGGTGAAGAGTTTTGTATCTGCAAAAGCACATCCGCGAGTAATTGCCAAACAAGTAATCATCACCAACAACTATTTTTTATTTATTTAAATATGTTTTTATTGATTTCAGAGAGGAAAGGATAGAGAGAGAGAGATATCCATGATGAGAGAGAATCATGGATCAGCTGCCTCCTGCACACCCCCTATTGGGGATGGAGCCCGCAACCAGGGCATGTGCCCTTGACCAGGAATCGAACCGTGGTCTCCTGGTTCATAGGTCCACGCTCAACCACGGAGCCACACCGGCCAGGTGAGATTTAGTTTTTGAAGGCAGGACACTTGGGTTCACACCCCTGCTCACCATTTCCCAGCTCGCTAGAGATCTTGGGCGAGCTATTTAACATTCATTTATTCATCCAACAGTCATTTTGCACATCTCCTGCGTGCTCAGTGTACTGGGCGCACACCCGGGAATAACAGACACAGCTGCTGGAGCTAATTTTTATGGGGGAATTAGACACACTGCAGGGTAGGCAATTACAAATCGTGACAAGCGTGGGGCGGGGAAGGGAGGGGAGGGGAGGGGAACGGAGGGGACGAAGCCAGGACAGAGCCAGGCAGAGGGAGTGGAGCACCCAACCTCGACCCAACTTGGTGCTGTGATCGCAATAAAACTGAAGTGTCCTGGGAGTTCAGAGAAGGCTGCGGCGGGTGGGCGAGTGCCATTTGAAAGGAGAGGAGTTGGTGAATCGCAGAAAGAGCTGTCCACGATGTACCTGTTATATTCTATACTTATTAGCTTGGATTTTAATGAGCCCAACAAATTACACACCTGGCCTTTCACTTAAAAACAGTAACAACTTAGTGTTTCTCACAGGTTATGTAAATAATCATGGTTCTCTTATTTATTTTAGAGCCATATATATATATATATATATCCTATAAAATATATTATATCCTATATAATAAAAGGGTAATAAGCAAATTGACCCTAATGGCAGAATGACCAGTTGCCATGACATGCACTGACCACCAGGGGGCTGGCGCTCAACACAGGAGCTTCCCCCTGGTGGTCAGTGCGCTCCTACACGGGGAGCGCCGCTCGGCCTCAAGTCCAGCTGACGGCTGCGAGCGCAGTGGCGGTGGTGGGAGCCTCTCCTGCCTCCTCAGCAGCACTAAGGAGGCTTAGGCCCGATCCCCCAGGGGAGTGGGCCTAAGCTGGCAGGTGGACATCCCCCAAGGGCTCCCAGCCTGCGGGAGGGTGCAGGCCGGGCTGAGGGATCCCCCTTTCAGTGCACGAATGTTGTGCACTGGGCCTCTAGTATATCTATATATATAAAAGCCTAAGCCACCATCTGACCATTTGACTGGTAGCTATGGTGCGCACTGACCACCAGGGGGCAGACGCTCAATGCACAGTCATGGAAACATGGAACAGACTGATGAATCTCAGAGGGAAGAGGGGATGGGGGAGGGCGGGAAGAGATTAACCAAAGATCTTACAAGTATACTAGAGGCACGGTGCACAGATTCGTGCATGGGTTGGGTCCCTCCCTGGCCTGGGGGATCAGGCTGAAACCGGCTCTCTGACATCCCCCAGATGGTGAGAGATGCCGGCCAGGCCGAGGGACCCCACCGGTGCACGAATCCATGCACTGGGCCTCTAGGATTGTAATACATCTTCATCGATTTCAGAGAAGAAGGGAGAGGGAGAGAGAGATAGAAACATCCATGATGAGAGAGAATCAGGCATCGGCTGCCTCCTGCACACCCCCTACTGGGGATCGAGCCCGCAACCCAGGTCTGTGCCCTGACCGGGAATCGAACTGTGACCTCTTGGTTCATAGGTTGATGCCTGACCACCGAGCCACGCCGGCCGGGCATCTTAGTTATTTTTTTTAATGCCTCATGAATTTGCGTGTCATCCTCGCCCAGGGGCCATGCCAATCCCTGTATCGGTCCAATTTTAGGAGATGTGCTGCGGAAGCCAGCCTCTGTGGTTAGTGATGTAAACTCTGGGAGGTCTGAGACTACAGTGGCTCTCGCTGTGGCGGAGCTGACAACCATTTAATTCCGGTGTTCCCACTGAGAGGTACCGTGACCTTCAGCCACCCGGTACCAAGGCTCCTCTCCGTAGAAATGCAATAACACTCTACGCTGTTCTGCCAACACTGTTAGGGGGGGATTGCATAAGCGTCTGTGTGCCCCATCAATTCTTTAGGGCAAAATAGAAACTTGCAGGGCAGGGGCGATAAATGCTCTTGCCTCCCTGTGCAGAGGTGTCATGAATGACTCACCCAGTCATCAACTTGTCCCTTTTTAAAAATATATATATTTTTATTGATTTCAGAAAGGAAGGGAGAGGGGGACAGAGAGATAGAAGCACCCACGATGAAAGAGAATCACTGATCAGCTGCCTCCTGCACATCCCACACTGGGGATCGAGCCCACAACCCAGGCATGTGCCCTTGACCGGAATCGACCGTGACCTCCTGGTTCATAGGTCATCTTGTGTCCCTTTTCTTTAAATCCAGTTAAGAAGACTCACTTCAGTGGGTTTTGCTCCCATTTTCCTGGTGGTACTTAGACCTAGGAAAGAAAGTCAAATTTTTCCGTTTAGATTCTTTGCAACCAGGTTTAGATCCTAAACCGATTTGCAACGTGGCGCTTGGCGTGACATTTCTGCGCACGGGGAGTCTGAGGGGATCGCCTCCATGAAGCTCTCTGTGAAAGATCGCGCCACGCTCTGTCACCGCGGCTTAAAGGTGATGCCGCAGAACCTCTGCAGCCAAACAAAGCTTCCTCGTCGATTATGGACGGAAGGGATGGAAGGGAGGGCCCGGCAGGCTGTGCTGAGGGCCTGCCACTGGCGGAGTCGGTCAGCGTGGGAGTCACAGTGTCTGTGGCAGATGGAGTCACGGTTGTTTCCAGGTGTTAATTGGTGGCGTCTGAAGCCATTGCATGTCATCTCAGTGGACAGGCCGGATGAGGGTGAGTCCTCCCGGTGACCTGCTTGGTTTAAGACGGAGGAAACTGGCCTGGCCGGTGCGGCTCAGGGATTGAGCGTCGACCTCTGAACCAGGAGGCCACGGTTCGATTCCTGGTCAGGGCACAGGCCCGGGTTGTGGGCTCCATCCCCAGTGTGGGGCGTGCAGGAGGCAGCCGATCCCTGATTCTCTCTCATCATGGATGTTTCTGTCTCTCTCTCCCTCTCCCTTCCTCTCTGAAATCAATTATATATAAACTAGAGGCCCTGTGCACGAAATTCTTGCACAGGTAGGGTCCCTAGGCCTGGCTGGCGATCAGGGCCGATCTGTGTGTTGACTGGCAGGGAGATGGGGTGGGGGGACTGCTGGCACTTGCCTTGGCTGGCCTGGGGCCTGCGGGCTGGGGCAGCTCCTCCTTACAGTGTCTGCCTCCTGGTGGTCAGTATGTGTCATAGCAACTGGTGGTTCCACTGGTTGTTCTGCCGTTCAGTCGATTTGTATAGTAGGCTTTTATTATATAGGACTAGAGGCCCAGTGCATGAAATTCATGCATGGGTAGAGTCATTAGGCCTGGCCAATGTGGGCCTTCCAGCTGCCAGCTGGGGCCTTCCTTCCCTGGCTGCTGGCTGCTGGCCTGGGCCTTCCTTCGTTCTGCACTGCCCCCTGGTGATCAGCACACGTCATAGCAAGCGACCAAACTCCTGGTCAAACTCCCGAGGGGACACTTTGCATATTAGCCTTACATATATAAATAGATAGATAGATAGATAGATGATAGATAGATAGATGATAGATGATAGATGATTGAGGAAACTGGCCCAGAGGGAGAGTACTTGCCCAGTGGCCTGGCTGACCTGGGACCAGGTCTCCTGTGGGGTCGCTTGACCCCATCACCCCAGGAGGCTGCAGGCTGCTGGGAGGTATCCTTGGCGGGGGTTGAGCCAGGGGCACATCCCACCCCTAGTGACTATGTGGTCATGTCACAGTTTTCTTTCTTTTTTTAAAAAAGATATTTTTATTTTCCTGGGTCATAGGTCCAGGCTCAACCACTGAGCCACACCTGCCAGGCTTCATGTCACAGTTTTCTCTGTCCGTCTGTCGCCTGCCTCTGGGTGCGGGCGTTAATGAATGGCAGGTATCTCTAGGGGTGTGCAAGGCCTTGCCCAGGGTTAGCTGAGGGCACACTGGCACCCGTTGCCACGCTGGCCTCTGGACCTCCCCTAAGGCCAGGGTCGCATTTGCCACCTGCCGGGTCTGGAGGCGGGGCCAGCCAGGGCTGGAAGCAGACAGGCTGGGACCAAAGGCGGGGCCGGGATCTAGCTGGGCGGGACGGGGGCGGGGCTGTAGGTAGACTAAGGGGAAGGAGGGCGGGGCTATAGAAGGCAGGGCGGGGCTTTAGCGGGTGGGGCGGGTTAGATGCAAATGAGCAGAGCTGAAAAAGCATTAACTACTAGTAAATAAGGCGGGGTGAACGGAGACTGAGCTGGCCTGAGGGCGGGGCTAAAAGGGACGGGGTGGGACTATAGCGGGTGGGGCGGGGTAGATGCAAATGAGGTGGAGCTGAAAAAGCATTCACTACAACCAGACGGGGCGAGGAGGGGCGGGGCCAGCGCGGGGGGCGGGGCTATAGCGGACGGGGCGGGCTAGATGCAAATGAGGTGGAACTGAAATTCACTACAACCAGACGGGAAGGGGAGGGGCCAGCGCTGGGGGCGGGGCTTGGCTGTGGCGGGCGGGACGGGCTAGATGCAAATGAGGCGGAGCTGAAAAAGCATTCACTACAACCAGACGGGACAGGGAGGGGCGGGGCCAGCGCGGGGGGCGGGGCTTGGCTGTGGCGGGCGCGGTGGCTCCTCAGGCGCCGCGAGCCCGGCGGGAACTGAGGTCCGCGTCGCTCCGCTTCGCCCGGACCCACTGGCGGCTTCGCCCCGAGCCCGCGGCCCCGCGCGGCAGTCCTGAGGCGACTCCCGGGGCGATGGCGGCGCGGGGGTCCCGGCCCGCGGTCCTCCGCCTCCTGCTCCTCATCCCGCTGGTCGCCGGGCGCCGGGGTCCGGCCGGCGCGGGGGACGACGCGCCCGGAGGTGAGCCTGTGGGCGGCGGGTGGTGGGGGGGCGCGGGGCCGGAGGTGAGCCTGTGGGCGGCGGGGGGTGGGGGGCGCGGGGCCGGAGGTGAGCCTGTGGGCGGCGGGGGGTGGGGGGCGCGGGGCCGGAGGTGAGCCTGTGGGCGGCGGGGGGTGGGGGGCGCGGGGCCGGAGGTGAGCCTGTGGGCGGCGGGGGGTGGGGGGCGCGGGGCCGGAGGTGAGCCTGTGGGCGGCGGGGGGTGGGGGGCGCGGGGCGGGAGCGGGCGGTCCGTGGAGATGCGCGCGTGGGCACTGAGCTCGGGGAGAGGCCGCCCCGCGGGTCCCCTGACGGCCTCGCGGGGGCCGCCGGGCTCCGTGGTGTTGAGGAGCCCGCCCTGGTGCCCCAGGAGCCTGTGTCCGTCGCGGGGTGCGGCCGGAGGCACCCCGAGTCCCCCGGGCCCCCGGCGCGGAGCCCATCCGCCCCCCGCAGGTCAGGCGTCCCCGACGGGGATGGAAATGGCTTCGGTTCCCCCAGAAGTTTCCGAGGCCGATCGCGGGGAGCCCGGCGGGGGGACCCGCACCCCGACGGTCCGCTCAGCGGGAGGCGCGCCGGGTTCCGTCAATAGCTTTATTTTATTTTATTATTTTATTTTATTTATGACTTTATTCTATTCTATTTGTTTTATTTTATTCATGTTATTTTATTTTCTGATTTTACTTTATTCTATTTGTTTTATTTGTGATTTTATTTTATTCTATTTATTTTATTTTATTCGTGTTACTTTATTTTCTGATTTTATTTTATTTCACTCTTTTTTTTTAATCCTCACCCGAGGATATTTTCCCATTGATTTTTTTTTTCTTAGAGAATGGTTTTGTTCTTTTTTAAAGAATGTATTCTTATTGATTTCAGAGAGGAAGGGAGAGGGAGTGAGAGGTGGAAACATCCGTGACAGAGAATCATGGAGCGGCCGCCTCCTGCACGCCTCCCACTGGGGATCGAGCCCACAACCCGGGCCTGTGCCCCGAGTGGGAATCCAACCCGAGACCCTTCAGTCCGCAGGCCGAGGCTCTATCCACTGAGCAACACCGGCCAGGGCTCTAGCTCTGTTTTTCTAAGTGTTGTTCTTTTTTTTAAAAATATATTTTATTGATTTTTTGCAGAGAGGAAAGGAAAGGCATAGAGAGTTAGAAACATCGATCAGCTGCCTCCTGCACACCCCCCACTGGGCATGTGCCCACAACCAAGGTACATGCCCTTGACAGGAACCGAACCCAGGACCCTTCAGTCCGCAGGCCGACGCTCTATCCACTGAGCCACACCGGCCAGGGATCTAGCTCTGTTTTTCTAAGCGTTGTTCTTTTTTTTTAAAAAAAGTTTTTTTTTAATCCTCACCCGAGAATGTTTTTTTTTTAATTGATTTTTTTTTTTTGGTTGTTAATTCTCACCTGAGGGTATTTTTTCCATTGTTTTTTTAAAACAGAGATCGGAAGGGAGGGAGAAAAGAGAGAGAGAAACATCCATCGATTGGTTGCCCTTGCAACCCAGGTACCTGTCCTTGACCTGGAGTTGAACCCATGACCTTTTGACCTTTCAGTGCCGCTCAGGGAGCCTCGGGCCGGGCTGTGAGCCTGGTTCTTAGAAAGAGGAGGCCGCACTTGGGCATAAGGAGAACCTCTTCCTGCCTCTCCCTCCCTCCGGCTTTAAACGGTGGTTTCCGATGGCAGGAAGCAGTCCGGTCCGGAACAGAAGGACGCGCTGCAGAACGTGCTGCTTAATGGGGACGGGAGAGGGGTGACGTGGAGGGCGTTTTAAACAAAGAGAGTCCTGCCCCGGCCGGTGGGGCTCAGTGGATAGAGCGCCGGCCTGCGGACTGAAGGGTCCCGGGTTCGATTGCCGGTCAGGGCACATGCCCAGGGTTGCAGATTCGATCCCCAGTGAGGGGCGTGCAGGGGGCAGCCGATCCATGGTTCTCTCTCATGGATGTTTCTCTCTCTCCTTTTCCCTTCCTCTCTGACATCAATAAAAATATATTTTTTAAAAGAAAGTCCTGGCCGAAACCGGTGTAGCTCAGTGGATAGAGCGTCGGCCTGCAGACTGAAGGGTCCCAGGTTCAATTCCGGTCAAGGGCATGTACCTGGGTTGCGGGCACATCCCCAGTAGGAGATGTGCAGGAGGCAGCTGATCGATGTTTCTAACTCTGTCTCTCTCCCTTCCTTTCTGTAAAAAATCAATAAAATATATTAAAAAAAAAAAAAAAAAAAAGAAAGTCCTGGCCCTGGCTGGTTTGGCTCAATGGATAGAGCATCGCCCTGTGGACTGAAAGGTCCCAGGTTCGATTCCGGTCAGGGCACAGGCCTGGGTTGCAGGCTTGATCCCCAGTGGGGGGCGTGCAGGAGGCAGCCGATCCATGATTCTCTCTTACCATTGATATTTTCATCTCTTTCTCCCTCTCCTTTCCTCTCTAAAAAATCAATTAAAAAAAAAAAAAAAGTCCTGTGCAGGGAGAGAGTCCTGGTTTAATGGGAGGTGGGGGTGACAGGGGGAAATGGGGGTAGGAATGGGGTTTCGGAGCCGGACAAACCTTGGGCTCACGTCATGACTCATAATGTGGCTCGTCTCCCCTGGCTTCTTTCTTTAAAAAAACACACACACAAAACAAACAAAAAACAAACTGGATTAATACTCCTTTCCTCCGAGTTGTTTGCAGGGTGAAATAATGCGGATGAATTGCCAGGTGCCGTGGCTGACATTCTTTTTCCCTCCGTGTTAATATCACACGTCACAGCTGAGTGTTTCACGGTGTCAATAGCGATCCTGTGCGTGCGTGAGTGTGCATGTGTGTGTGCGGAAGCGCGCGTGCATGTGCGTGTGCACGAGCGCGTGTGTGTGCATGTTTGTGTGCGCACGCATGCGGATGTGCATGTACATATGTGCGCGTTTGCGCATGTGCGCGCCCATGTGCGCGTGTGTGGATGTGCATGTTTGTATGTGCACATGCATGTGCGCGCACGCGGGTGTGTGCATGTATGCGCGCGCGCACGGGTGTGTGCATATGCATGTGTGTGCGGGTGTGCATGTACGCGTGTGTACGTGAGTCTGTGTGTACATATGCGCACATGTGTGTATGCTTGTGTGCACATGTACATATGTGCGTGTGCATGTACGTATGTGTGCGTGTCTGAGCGTGCCTGTGTGTCTCTGTGTGCGGGTGTGTGCTCATGCGTGCGTGTGTGTGCGTGCGCGTGTGTGCGCGCGTGTGTGTGTGCGCGTGCGTGTGTGTTCGGTGTTACATCCGAACCAGGAGAGCCGCTCGCTTCCCTCTCGCTGACCGTCAGGCTGCAGTGCGGTTCTGTGTGCCCTCCCTCCGTCCCGCGCGAGACCCGGGGCCGGCGCCCTGACCCTGCTGGTTCCGGGCCCAGAAGGCCTTGCGGGCGGTGGGGGTCCGGCCGGTGTTGGTGGGGGAACACATGCACAGCCTGTCCTGCTCCCACCCCGGCGCTCACCCGCCCAGATCCCAGCTCGTGGGAAGTGACCGCACACACACACGCACAGTGAGTGGGGGGAGGAAGGGCACAGGGGCTCCTACGTGTCGGCGAGCTTTGGGGTACAGTTCCCTTGGAAGGAGGGGGGCTGGACGGCGCTGTCGGCGGGAGGGGCCTGTCATTGCGTTTCCTTTGGCGTGTTGCTCGGCCTCGCTGATCCTTTCTTTCTCCCTCTTTAAAAGGAGAGGGCAGCCCGGCCGGCGTGGCTCAGGGGTTGAGGGTCGACCTAGGAACCACGAGGTCACAGGTTCGATTCCCGGTCAGGGCACAGGCCCGGTTGCAAGCTCGGTCCCCAGTGGGGGGCGTGCAGGAGGCAGCCGATCCATGATCCTCTCTCATCCTGGATGTTTCTCTCTCTCTCCCTCTCCCTTCCTCTCTGAAATCATATTAAAAAAAAAAAAAAAAAAAAAAGAGGAGAGGGTAGCTCAACCTGCATGGCTCAGTGCTTGAGCTTCGACCTATGAACCAGGAGGTCACGGGTTCGATTCCCGGTCAGGGCACAGGCCCAGGTTGCGGGCTCCATCCCCAGTGGTGGGGGGGCGTGCAGGAGGCAACCGGTCCGTGATTCTCATCATGGATGTTCCTATCTCTCTCCCTCTCCCTTTCTCTCTGAAATCAATAAAAATATATTTTTAAAATAAATTAAACGAAATGAGAGGGGTAGCCCTGATTTGGCTCAAATCAGCTAGGAGTACCCCTCTCATTTTATAGTCATTTTCAGAAAAGGTTTTGTGTGTTTTTTTCATAATCTATAAATTAGATCTAGGAAGTCATTTTTGATAATTAGTACATGAGTGTTTAGTACTGTGATTTCAGTACAGAACATTATTTTTCTTCTGATAGCATTATTCTTCTCCCCTAAAAATTGGAATTAAATTCTTTCCGATGACATCTTTAAATTTAATATGAAATAAGCATGTCTTGGCAATGAGAGTTGGTAAACACTGGAATGGTTTTTGAAAAGAGTTTACCTTTTTTTTTTTAAAAAGGAATTTGCCCTCCAGAAAAGCAATATGCCAATGGGTAGAGCATCGGCCCACAGACTGAAGTGTCCTGGGTTCGATTTCCGTTCAGGGCATGGAACTCGGTTGCAGGCTCGATCCCCGGCCCTGGTCGGGGCACGTGCAGGAGGCAACCTATCGATGTGTCTCTCTCACATGGATGTTTCTATTCCTCTATCCCTCGCCCTTCCTCTCTGAAATAAATTAAAAAAAAATATATATATTTTTTAAAAAAAAGATAAGACGGGTCTTTTAAACCGACGTGGCTGTGACTGGGAGAGTGATTTGTGGAGATGAGATGGTTACTAGTCAGTCATATTTCTCCGCAGTGCAGTTGTGTGACATGTTAAACGGTCGAAGCTTTATTTTTAGTGCATGGAGTCCGCTGCGTTCCGTTTCATCGAAAGGAAAATAAAATAATTAGTAGGAAGTGAGGCCCTAACCGGTGTGGTTTAGTGGATAGAGCGTCGGCCTGTGGACCGAAGGGTCCTGGGTTCGATTCCGGTCAAGGTCATGTGCCTTGGTTGCGGGCACATCCCCGTAGGGAGTGTGCAGGAGGCAGCTGATAGATGTTTCTGGCTCTCTATCCCTCTCCCTTCCTCTCTATTAAAAAAAAAAAATCAATAAAATATATTTTTTAAAAAAGGAAACGAAAACTATGGAAGGTTTTTTCCTTCTCACCTTTAGTCATTTTCTGAAGTTAACAGACGCACACAAAGTAGCTGTCACCTCTACTTAAATTTTTTTAAAATGTATTGATTGATTTGAGAGAGAGAGAGAGAGGTAGAGAGAGAGAGAGCGTAGCATCAGTTTGCTGTTCCACTTATTTATGCGTTCACTGGTTGGTTCTTGTACGGGTCCTGACCAGGAATGGAACCTTTGGCCTCTTGGTTCATGGGACCACGCTCAGCCTACCCGGCCAGGGCTGTCACCTCTACTTTCGTTAGGATTACATCTAAAAGGGTACCTATCTAAGTGCCTCGTGTAAGGAAATAACTGTTTCACGCAATTTAATCTGCAACGAACAATTATTTTGGCTTCCTGGCAGATACTAAGTCTACTCTATGAGCTAGAGCTAGACCGAGCATCTGAAGGGTTTTATTTTTTAAAATTATTTTTTAAAATATATTTTTAATTGATTTCAGAGAGGAAAGGGAAGGGAGAGAGAGAGAGAAACATCCGTGATGATAGATAAGCATTGATTGGCCGCCTCCTGCATGCCCCACACTGGGGATCAAGCCCGCAGCCCGGGCCTGTGCCCTTGACCAGGAATCGAACCCGGGACCCTTCAGTCCGCAGGCTGACGCTCTAGCCACTGAGCCACACCACTAGGGCTTGAAGGGTTTTATTGATCTGTGTATCTCTGGATACATTTTAGACCAGAGTTTATGAATATAGCCAGTTAATGGAAGTTTACAGTCATTTTCAGAAAAGGGTTTTTTTTTCAAACTATAATCTATAAATTAGATCTAGTAAGTAATTTTTGATAATTAGTATATGAGTGTTTAGTACTGTGATTTCAGTACAGAACATTTTTTTCTTCTAATAGCATTATTCTTTCCCCCTAAAAATTGGAATTAAATTCTTTCAGATGAAATTTTTAAATTTAATATGAAATAAGCATGTCTTGGCAATGAGAGTTAGTAAACATTGGATGGTTTTTTGAAAAAGTTTACTTTTTTTTTTTTTTAAGTAATTTGCCCTCCAGAAAAGCATAGGCATAGTTTTTTAATGACACTAACTAGGACAGAGAGGTTTTTTCTCTTTATTTTTATTGTTGACGCTATTACAGATGTCTCTATTACCACCCTCCCACCTGCTTTGCCCACCTCCACCCAGCCATTATTATCATTATTTTTAAAATGTACTTTATTGATTTTTTTACAGAGAGGAATAGAGAGGGATAGAGAGTTAGAAACATCGATGAGAGAGAAACATCGATCGGCTGCCTCCTGCACACTCCCCACTGGGGATGTGCCCGCAGCCAAGGTACATGCCCTTGACTGGAATCGAACCCGGGACCTTCCAGTCCGCAGGCGGACGCTCTATCCACTGAGCCAAACCGACCAGGGCCAGCCCATTGTTTTTAATGATCCTTTTCTGCTCGGTGACTAAAATTGTAATTTAAATGTTCTGTTTCTATTTTGGGGAGCATGATATTGTCTCACCTGTGTTTAATTCAGTGACCTTCTACTCTTTTTCTTCTAACGTAGAATTGTAAAATTTAACCTTTTATCGGTAAAAAGTAGGAATTAAGTATAAATATTTGAATTCTGACAAAAAAGACAACGTGAACTTTAAAAAAGCATATATGTGTTTTTATTGATTTTTAGAGGGATAGGGAGAGGGATAGAGATAGAAACATTGGTCAGCTGCCTCCTGCACGCCCCCTCCTGCGGATCGAGTCCACAACCTGTGACCTCCTGGTTCCTGTGGGTTTACGCCCGACCACTGAGCCACACAGGCCGGGCTGAACTTTTGATATTATTTTTGTTTCTTTTTATTTTACGGCCCACGGGGTATATGTGGAATTGGGGAAACCTGTTTTCCCTCTAGCTCAGCGTTTCTCCTCTGGGGCTGGGTGGGTCTTTGTTCTGAAGACTGTCCTGGGCTTTGTAGGTTGTGTGGCCTCTGTTCACAAGATGCCAGTAGCGTCCGCCCAAAAAGGCCTCCAGATGTTATCAAATGTGCCTTAGGGAACAAAATTGTTCCCCTCATCTCCCCCACCCCTCTCTGTCACCACCAACCCAGCCACCTTGATTTAAAAAAAAAAAAAAACAAACAAAAAAAAAAAACTTTAGCCCTGGCTGGTTTGGCTCAGTGGATAGAGCGTCGGCGTGCGGACTGAGGGGTCCCGGGTTCGATTCTGGCCAAGGGCACAGGCCCGGATTGCGGCTCGATCCCCAGTGTGGGGCGTGTAGGAGGCAGCCAATCAATGATTCTCTGTCAACATTGATGTTTCTATCTCTCCCTCTCTGAAATCAATAAAGAAATATATATTTTTAAAAAATCTTTATTGTTGAAAGTATTACAAATATCCCCTTTTTCCACCATTGGTCGCTTCTAGCCCATCCTGTCCTTGCCCCAGGCCTTCACCACCCTATTGTCTGTGTCCATGGGTTATAACCACATCCTATATAATAAAAGCCTGATATTCTAAGTATCCGGTCTTCTGGTCGTCTGTTCAACCAATCAAAGTGCAGTATGCTACTGATATGCTAAGGCCGCTCAACCACTCGCTATGACATGCACTGACCACCAGGGCGCCCACAGTCAATAAGGAGGGAATTTGCTAATTGACTATCACGCCCTCAAAGATGGCGGTGCCCAGTTCCCTCAGCCCCCCAGCTGCCCAGGGCCGCCCGAGGCGCAGGTAACCAGGGCCGGCCGAGGCTAGCGCTGCCGGCAGTGGCGGCAGCAAAGGTGTGATGGGGGCGTCACCTTCCCCTGATCGCCAGGTCGCCTCCTGCCCCTGAGGGCTCCCCGACTGTGAGAGGGGGCAGGCCGGGCTGAGGGACCCCCCCCTACAGTGCATGAATTTCCATGCACCGAGCCTCTAGTAGAAAATTAATGAAAATCCTAGAATGGGGGTGGGGGGAACCACACACCCTCTGCATTTCACCTGTAATACTTAAAATAGTGACTGGTAAGCACTTATCTGTCACATTGAAAGTGTTGGCTATAGCACACCTTTCTCCTCACTGACAAAACGGCTGATTATGTTCACTGCTGTATTATCTTGCCATTGCTTAAAATAGCCTTCCTGGGACTGTTACAAAAGGATTAAAAAAAAAAAAAAAGAAGGATATAAGTCACTTTTTTTTTTTTTTTTTAAATATATTTTATTGATTTTTTACAGAGAGGAAGGGACAGGGATAGAGAGTTAGAAACATCGATGAGAGAGAAACATAGATCAGCTGCCTCCTGCACGCCCCCCACTGGGGATGCGCCCGCAACCAAGGCACACGCCCTTGACCGGAATCGAACCTGGGACCCTTCAGTCCGCAGGCCAGCGCTCTGTCCACTGAGCCAAACCGGTGCTGGCACTTTTTGTTAACTTAAAAAAAAAAAGATCCAAGGAGACTTAGAGGGGAATGCCTGGCTTATGAGTTGGGGACACATAGCTTTTACCCTCTTACAAAGCTTATCTTATTTTATTCTTATGACGGCTGGTGAAGACGAACGGGCATGCCACTGGCAGCAACTAGCAAGATTTGAAATGTGTGTACCCTTGACTCAGCAGTTCTAGGAGTCAGTGCCATAAATTCTTGTGTAAGTGTGGAAAGAAAAGACGTACAAGGACGGTAAGGACAGCATTTCCCCACTGTGGCGTTGTCAGGAATAACCCCAAACCGGGGACTATAATAGACACGCCCATCGGTGGGGAAAGCTTAGGTAAATGACAGCACACCCGTAGCCTGGACCCCCTTGCCACCTGTGAAGAGAGACTGGAGATGGATAGACGTGTACCGACATCGAGCACTGAATGAAAAAAAAAAAAAGAGCAAGTCGCAGAACTTAAAGAGAAGACTTTTGTTATTCCTCTGTGTCTGCGTTTTTTTTTTTTTTTTTTTTTAATATATTTTACTAGAGGCCCGGTGCACGAAATTTGTGCACTGGGTGTGTGTGGGGGGGGGGGGGGGGAGTGTCCCTCAGCCCAGCCTGCCCCCTCTCACATACTGGGAGCCCTCAGGCGTTGACCCCAGCCCAGGCCTGATGCCTCTGACAGAGGCATCAGGCCATGGCTGGGGGCAGAACCAGTGATGGGGGGAAATGAGGGTCCCCTGCTGGGCGGGAGAGCGGGTTGGGGGCGAGTCGCCCTGCCGGCCCGCGTGATCGGGTCCCGGGCGACCACTGGCACTCACGCCCCCAACCCGCTCTCTGATGGCGCTGTACCATCCTGCCTGCAATATGCAAATTAGCCGCCATCTTTTTTGGCGGTTAACTGCCCTCTTAGTTGGCAGTTAATTTGCATATCTCACTGATTAGCCAATGAAAAAGGTATCGGTCGTACGCCAATTACCATTTTTCTCTTTTATTAGTATAGGATTGATTTTTTACAGAGAGGAAGGGAGAGAGATAGAGAGTTAGAAACATCGATGGGAGAGAAACATCGATCAGCCGCCTCCTGCACATCTCCCACTGGGGATATGCCTGCAGCCCAGGTACATGCCCTTGACCGGAATCGAACCCGGGACCCCTCAGTCCGCAGGCCGACGCTCTATCCACTGAGCCAAACCGGTTTCGGCTGTGTCTGCATTTTTTAAAATCTCTGTACATCAAACTGAGCGGTAGTTACCCTAGGGCAGTGGTCGGCAAACTCATTAGTCAACAGAGCCAAGCCGAAACCGGTTTGGCTCAGTGGATAGAGCGTCGGCCTGCGGACTGAAGGGTCCCGGGTTCGATTCCGGTCAAGGGCATGTACCTGGGTTGCGGGCATATCCCCAGTGGGAGATGTGCAGGAGGCAGCTGATCGATGTTTCTCTCTCATCGATGTTTCCAACTCTCTATCTCTCTCCCTTCCTCTCTGTAAAAAAAAAAACAACAACAAAAAAAAACAGAGCCAAATATCAACAGTACAACGATTGAAATTTCTTTTGAGAGCCAAATTTTTTAAACTGAAACTATATAGGTAGGTACATTGTTATTAACTTAATTAGGGTCCTCCTAAGGCTTAGGAAGAGCCACACCCAAGGGGCCAAAGAGCCGCATGTGGCTTGCGAGCCACGGTTTGCCGACCACGGCCCTAGTGGAAGGGAGATGGGGGCATAACATCAGAACTGTGTCTGTTTGTTTTTAAATGTATCTTTACTAGAGGCCCGGTGCACGATATTCGTGCACTGGAGGAGGGGGGGGGCGGGTCCCTCAGCCCGGCCTGCACCCTCTCGCAGTCTGGGACCCCCTCGGGGGATGTCCACCTGCCAGCTTAGGACCGATCCTAAGCCTGCAGTCAGACATCCCTCTCACAGTCCGGGGCTCTCGCAGTCCGGAACCCCTCGCTCCTTACCACCTGCCTGCAGTGGAGACAGGAGAGGCTCCCACCACTACTGCTGCTCTCGCCAGCCGTGAGCTGGCTGAGCAACACTCCCCCTGTGAGAGCACACTGACCACCAGGGGGACGTGCCTGCGTTGAGCACCTGCCCCCTGGTGGTCAGTGCGCGTCATAGCGACCAGTCGTTCCGCTGTTTGGTCAATTTGCATATTAGCTTTTTATTATATAGGATTGATTTCAGAGAGGGAGAAAGACACAGAAACATCAATGATGAGAGAGCATCATGGATCAGCTGCCTCCACGCACGCCCCCTACCAGGGATCGAGCCCGCGACCTGGGCATGTGTCCCGACTGGGAAACGAACCGTGACTTCCAGGGGTGCCGCTCGACCGCTGAGCCACGCAGGCCAGGCGGTTCCTTAGAGGCTAAGTGCCTCTGTATGGAGTTGAGTGCTTCTCAAGGAACTCAGCCTGTTCCCGCGCGAGCAATCGGATTAACTAAGAAATGTATCTGAACAGAGTGGTCCTCATTGATCGCAGACGTTTGGATTAATATTGCACTTGAAAAGGACTATTAGTCATAGCCTAAGTAATAGTTTTGGGTTATGAATGATGACAAACTTATTCTGAAAATATATTTTTATTGATTTCAGAGAGGAAGGAAGAGATACAAACATCCATGATGAGAGAGAATCATGGATTGGCTGCCTCCTGCACTCCCTCTACTGGGGATCGAGCCCACAACCTGGGCACGTGCCCTTGACCGGAATCGAACCTGGGACCTTTCAATCCACAGGCCGGCGCTCTATCCACTGAGCCATACCGGCCAGGACAATGACAAATTTGTGTGTGTGTGTGTGTGTGTGTGTGTTTTAAGTCGAAGTATGTGGCAGGAGAGAAGCCAACATACTAACCTTTGAAAATCGGTTACACAGGACTGGCTGAACCGTTCTTTGTGGCCAAACACGAAGACAGTCTGTTTAAGGATCTGTTTCAAGACTACGAGAGGTGGGTCCGCCCCGTGGAGCACCTGAACGACAAGATCAGGATAAAGTTTGGCCTCGCCATATCTCAGCTGGTGGATGTGGTAGGTGTGCGTGTCCTTCCGGATCCGGCGTCACGCTCCCGTGTGGTTGAAATTGCTCTTCGGAGCCTCAGCCTAAGAGGGGTGGCCAGGCGGTGCCCCCCGCCCAGCGCCCCTGCTTCCCGGGCGAGGACCCCACGGCCGCCTTTGCCTCTGGGACACGCTTCCTTGGGGCCTCCTCCTCCGTTCCGGGTCGTTCTCCTGTCTTAGGGACGGGCCAGGGCGTGGGGTGCCCTCCCGTCCGCTACGCTATTTACCTTCTGTCCTCTCCCCTCCTGTCGGGACCTCTTGTACTTCCGTGGTCTCTGCACTTACTGCTGTTTTTGGGGTTTCTTTTTTTGCGGGGGGTTGTTTTTCATTTTCTTTTTTTTAAAAATATTTTTTTATTGATTTCAGAGAGGAAGGGAGAGGGGGAGAGAGAGAGAGATAGAAACATCAATGATGAAAGAGAATCATGGACCTGCTGCCTCCTGCACGCAACCCCAGCCTGCAACCCGGGCCTGTGCCCTTGACCGGAATTGAACCCAGGACCTTTCGGTCTGCAGGCCCATGCTCTACCCACTGAGCCACACCAGCCAGGGCCCATGCTCTTTCTTAGCGCTGAGTACATAAAGTTCCACTGTGCTCATCTCTCAGGTTGTATCTTCGTCAGATCTGAGGAAATACGGTGGTTGAGACGACGAGTGTTAAATCTAAAAATGCAGCCCTAGCCGGTTTGGTTCAATGGATAGAGCATCCGCCTGCGGACTGAAGGGTCCCAGGTTCGATTCCGGCCGAGGGCATATGCCTGGGTTGCAGGCTCGATCCCCCGTAGGGGGCGAGTGGGAGGCAGCCAATCAATGATTCTCTCTCATCATTGATGTTTCTGTCCCTCTCTCCCCCTCTCCCTTCCTCTCTAAAATCGATAAAATATATTAAATAAATGAATAAATAAATAAATAAATAAATAAATAAATAAATAAATAAAAATGCCAATGGTGAGCGCGAGGGCAGTTTGTCTGAAATGCAGCGGGCGTTGGGAGGAATCATGTGACACGAGGCTGGAAAAAGGGCCCTGCCTTCCTGGACGGACGAGCAGAACGCAGGTCCTGCCTGGGAGGAGCGCTGGCATTAAAATGAGAGAACTCGTGCCTAAGGAACCATGGTGTCCGGCACTGGAACCATCGGCCTCATGGAACCCTTTGTTTTTCAGGATGAGAAAAACCAGCTAATGACCACGAACGTCTGGTTGAAGCAGGTATGTATCAAACGCCAAAGGCCGCCCCCCTGGCGACCGGCGACCCTCTTACCACAGGGTGTGCGGCACGGAGGGCGTGAGGGGGGGCTGGGCTGGGTGGGTTGGCGGGAGGCGGGCGGACCAGGTAGGTGGAGCTCTCGTGTTGACTCGGTTGGTGTTATCTGAGTGCCAGGCGCTGGGGAGCAGCAGTGAACAACACTGACCAGCTCGGGGAAAATACGCTGGGAAATAGTTCAGGCTGTGCTGGGGTCTATAGAGAGATATTTTAAATATATTTTATTGATTTTTATAGAGAAAAGGGAGAGGGATAGAGAGTCAGAAACATCGATGACAGAGAAACATCCATCAGCTGCCTCCTGCACACTCCCCACTGGGGATGTGCCCGCAACCCAGGTCCATGCCCTTGACCGGAATCGAACCTGGGACCCTTCAGTCCGCAGGCCGACGCTCTATCCACTGAGCCACACCGGTTAGGACCCGTATTTTGTTCGTTTTTTGTTTGTTTTTGTTAATCCTTCCCCGAGGATATTTTTTCATTGAATTTTAAAGAGAGTGGAAGGGAGAGGGAGAAACAGAGAGAAACATCGATATGAGAGAGACACGTCAATTGGTTGCCTCCTGCATGCACACTGACCAGAGCTGGGGAGCCTGCAACCGAGGTACGTGGCCTTGACCGGAATTGAACCCGGGACCGTTTAGTCCGCAGGCCGATGCTCTACCCACTGAGCCAAACCAGCTAGGGCTTTATTTTTTATTTATTTTTTTAAAATATGTTTTTATTGATTTTTAGAGAGAGAGAGGAAGGGAGAGGGACAGAGAGTTAGAAGCATCAACGAGAGAGAATCATGGACCGCTGCCTCCTGCACGCCCCCTACTGGGGGTCGAGCCCGCAACCCGGGCCTGTGCCCTTGACCAGGAATCGAACCGGCGACCTCTCGGTTCCCGGGTTGATGATGCTGAACTGTTGAGCCACGCCGGCTGGGTGGGTGGGGCCTGTATTTTTTAGTAGGATGGTATTTTAAATAGGAAAGCCTCGCTGAGAAGGTCATGTTTGAACAAGGTCTCGAAGGAGGAGGAGAAGCAAGCCAGGCCAACATCTGGGGCAGGGGGTGTTGTCTGGGGCAGGGGGACTCACAAGTGCAACGGCCGGAGCCTGGGGTTTGCCTGGGGTGCTTAAGGAGCAGCGAGGTGGCCAGTGTGGCTGGAGGGGAGGGAGCCGGGGAGGAGGGGAGCAGAAGAGGTCAGAGCCATGGGAGGCTGGTGGTGTGGCAGCTCGTTGAGATGCTGGCTTTGCAGTACTCTCAGTGGGACGGGAACGGTTAATGAGGCGTTACTTCATTTTATTTTTTAATATATTTTATTGATTTTTTACAGAGAGGAAGGGAGAGGGATAGAGAGCTAGAAACATCGATGAGAGAAAAACATCGATCAGCTGCCTCCTGCACACCCCCTACTGGGGGTGCACCCACAACCAACGTATATGCCCTTGACCGGAATCGAACCTGGGACCTTTCAGTCTGCAGGCCGACGCTCTATCCGCTGAGCCAAACCGGTTATGGCTGTCCCTATTTTTAAAATATATATATATACATATATATATATATATATTTTTTTAATTGATTTCAGAGAGGAAGGGAGAGGGAGAGAGAGAGAGAGAGAGAGAAACATCAATGATGAGAGGGAATCATGGATCGGCTGCCTCCTGCACGCCCCACACTGGGGATTGAGCCCTTGACCAGGAATCGAACCGTGACCTCCTGGCTCATAGGTTGACGCCCAACCACTGAGCAACACCGGCCGAGCTGTCCCTACTTTTTAGTACCGACCACCACTTCCCCAACCCTGAACTCCTAAAAGGCACGCGTGCCTTCCTTGGGGTGCGAGTCTTAACTTGACGTGATCCCAGCGTCGTTCCCGCGTGGAGGCTGGACAAGGTGATTGTGTGTGTGGAACGTGGAATGCGTCCAGCTGCTCTTTGCATGAAGCAGTCTGGCCAGTCCGTGTCGACACAGCTGGAAAAGGCATGTTTCTCTCGAACCCGGACCCTAGATGCCCGAGGCTCACCGCCTGGGCCCGGCTGGTGGTTGGCGAGGGGGTGACAGGCAGAACCGTGAGCACACGCAGCCTGGCGCTCCCTGTCCCGCAGGGACCAAGCTCCGAGCCGCGGCCAGGGACCAGGCTGCCCAGCGCCCACGGGGAAGGCGCGCCCGGCGCTCTCTCCGTCCGGAGTGGCCAAGCTTTCCTGCCTGACCGTTTCCAGTCCCTTTGAGGGTTGAGTCCATTGAAATCGACGCCGTTGTCTTTGTTTCAAAGGAGTGGAGAGACGTGAAACTCCGGTGGAACCCCGAGGACTACGGGGGGATCAGAGCGATCCGGGTCCCGTCAGACTCGCTCTGGACCCCAGACATCGTCCTGTTTGACAAGTAAGTTACAGTCCACCTTCCAGTGTGTTTCCGAAGGGCACCCCTGCGTGGCGATTGGGCACTGGTGACGTCGCCTTCCTTCTGAGAAGTGGGTGGCTGTCCAGTCGAATGACCCGACTTCACATTCTTTTTTTTAAATATATTTTATTGATTTTTCACAGAGAGGAAGGGAGAGGGACAGAGAGTTAGAAACATCGATGAGAGAGAAACATTGATCAGCTGCCTCCTGCACGCCCCCTACTGGGGATGTGCCCGCAACCCAGGTACATGCCCTTGACCGGAACCGAACCTGGGACCCTTCAGTCTGCAGGCCGACGCTCTATCCACTGAGCCACACCGGTCAGGGCCCGATTTCACATTCTTTGGGTTCAAGTCGGTCCTGTGGATGCCCTCCTTTTGTGTGTGCGTGTTGTTTTCTGATCATAAAAGTGTTCTTTGGTTTCTGACATTTGTGACACATTTGGGAACCCCAGGAAGGTGTGAGGAGGCAGGGGGGTCACCAGTGGTCAATCCCACCGTCCAGCACGTGGAGCAGGGGTGGGGGGCGGCTGGCCCGGCCAAGGCAGTGGGTGAGTTAATCAAATGTTCAACCAGCCCTGGCCGGTTCGGCTCAGTGGATGGAGCGTCAGCCTGTGGACCTCAGGGTCCCGGGTTCGATTCCGGTCCAGGGCACGTGCCTGGGTTGCAGGCTCCGTCCATCGTGCATGAGGCAGCCGATCCATGATTCCCTCTCATCATTGATGTTTCTATCTCTCCCTTCCTCTCTGAAATGAATAAAAACATATTTAAAGAAAAATGTTTGACCAAATAGAGCAGGCTAATATTTCATATATATATATACATATATATATATATATATACACATATATACACATACATATATATTAATCATGTTTAACAATCTTTAATTATAATGTGAAAGTTCAATATAAGCCAATTGTAGGGCTTGGGACTTATTCTTTAAAATATATATATTTTTTATCTCAGAGAGGAAGAGGGAGGGAGGGAGAGACAGAAACGTCCATGATGAGAGAGAATCATGGATCAGCCGCCTCCTGCACACCCCTCACTGGGGACCGAGCCCGCCACCCGGGCCTGTGCCCCGAGCGGGAATCGAACCCTGGCCTCCTGGTTCCTAGGCTGACGCCCAGCCCCTGAGCCCGCCTGCAGTGTGACTGCGCGTGTGTCCGCGTGTGTGTTTCAGTGCCCAGCCCCCGAGCCCCGCCTGCAGTGTGACTGCGTGTGTGTTTCAGTGCCGACGGGCGCTTCGAAGGGGCCCGCACCAAGACCGTGGTCAGGTTCGACGGCACCGTCACCTGGACGCCCCCGGCCAACTACCGGAGCTCCTGCACCATCGACGTCACCTTCTTCCCCTTCGACCTCCAGAACTGCTCCATGAAGTTCGGCTCCTGGACCTACGACGGCTCCCAGGTGGACCTCCTGCTGGAGGACCGGGACGTGGACAAGAGGGACTTCTTCGACAACGGGGAGTGGGAGATCGTGAGCGCCACGGGCAGCCGGGGGAACCGCACGGACGGCCGCCGCTGGTACCCCCACGTCACCTACTCCTTCGTCATCAAGCGCCTGCCCCTCTTCTACACCCTCTTCCTCATCGTCCCCTGCATCGGGCTCTCGCTGCTCACGGCGCTGGTCTTCTACCTGCCGTCGCACGAGGGCGAGAAGATCTGCCTCTGCACCTCGGTGCTGGTCTCGCTGACGGTCTTCCTGCTGGTCATCGAGGAGATCATCCCCTCGTCCTCCAAGGTCATCCCCCTCATCGGGGAGTACCTGGTGCTCACCATGATCTTCGTGACGCTGTCCATCACCGTGACCGTCTTCGCCATCAACATCCACCACCGCGCGCCCTCCACGCACCACGCCATGGCGCCCTGGGTCCGCCGGGCCTTCCTCCACCGGCTCCCCCGGCTGCTGTGCATGCGGGGCCACGCCGACCGGTACTCCGGCCGGAGGGAGGAGGCCGGGGCCCGCGGGGGACCGAGCCCCTCCCGGGACGCGCTGGGAGCCGCGCTCGACTCCATCCGCTACATCGCGAGGCACGTGGTGAAGGAGAACGCTGTCCGAGAGGTCTGTGCCCCCGGGCGTCGCAGAGGCGGGTCAGGGCCCTCCGAGGCCAAGCGCTGGGCGAGGGCCAGAAACGCGGACGCACGTCCTCGAAAAGATCTTTATTAAATCTGGTTCTGGCCCCTGCCGGTGTGGCTCAGTGGATAGAGCGCCAGGTTTGATTCTGGTCAAAGGCACAGGCCCGGGTTACGGGCTCGATCCCCCGTGTGGGGCGTGCAGGAGGCAGCAGACCCATGATTCTCTCTCCTCATGGACGTTTCTCTCTCTCTCCCTCTCCCTTCCTCTCTGACATCAATAAAAATATATTTGATGGGGGGGGGGGGAAGCTAATGAAAGAGATATTTGGGGGTTTATTACCAAATATCCAAATAGTATAAATATTCTAACTTTTATTATAAATCATCAAAATAAGCCAGCTGTAAAATAGTACAAGTCGATGTGTGAGTGACATTGTGCCATGTCCTTGAGGCTCTGTTACCATAGCATCTGTCCCTGAGCGCTGAGCATGGGGGGTTGTGGGGGGGTGGGAGGAGGCGAGGCGGGGAGAGGGTGGTATGGGGGGCACTTACAGTGTTGAGGTGGAAGAAACTGCTTTGGCCTTAATTCAGCAGATTATATCTTTTTAAAAAATATATTTTTACTGATTTCAGAGAAGAAGGGAGAGGGAGAGAGAGATAGAAACATCCATGATGAGAGAGAATCACGGATCGGCCGCCTCCTGCACGCCCCCCACTGGGGATCGAGCCCGCAACCCGGGCCTGTGCCCTGACCGGAATCGATCCCGGGACCCTTCAGTCTGCAGGCTGACACTCTATCCACTGAGCCACACCGGCCAGGGCAACAGATCATATCTGAAAATAAGTACAGTGTTGAATTCTGTATTGAATGTGGGCCTTTTGTTTGTTTTTTTTTGGCCACAGGTGGTTGAAGACTGGAAGTTCATAGCCCGGGTCCTGGACCGGCTCTTCCTGTGGACGTTCCTTGTGGTCTCGGTGGTCGGCTCCCTGGGGCTCTTCGTTCCTGTGATTTATGAATGGGCCACGATCCTGGCTCCGGCTCCAGCCGGAGCCGCCAACACGTGACGCTTCCCTAGGGCGGCAGCCGGAGTTCTAGTTACCAAAAGGCAGGTACAGTGAGCGGAACCTCGTTTCTCGAACTTGATGCGTTCCGAGAGGCTGTCTGAAAACCGAATCATTTTTCCCCCCATTAGAAATCACGTAAGTTGAATTAATCCGTTCCAGACCCCCAAATGATTCTGTTTTAAATTTTTTTTAAATTATTTTTATTGATTTCCGAGAGGAAGGGAGGGATAGAGACATCAATGATGAGAGAGAATCATCGATTGTCCCCCACTGGGGATCGAGCCCACAACCCGGGCATGTGCCCTTGACAAGAATTGAACCCGGGACCCTTCAGTCTGCAGGCCCACACCCTATCCACTGAGCCACACCAGCCAGGGCTTAACCTTTATTATACACAATACATGTCACTTGT
This sequence comes from Myotis daubentonii, assembly GCF_963259705.1. Classification (NCBI taxonomy): domain Eukaryota; kingdom Metazoa; phylum Chordata; class Mammalia; order Chiroptera; family Vespertilionidae; genus Myotis; species Myotis daubentonii. The sequence continues at coordinate 452,680 of NC_081860.1, read as the reverse complement.
ACTGTTTCATCTAGAAATAAACACTTTAACAGCAAAAAGGACATGAAATGTAAATGGAAGTTTAATGAAAAGGAAAGGAAATGTACAGTTAAAAGTGAAAATATAGCCCTGACTGGTGTGGCTCAGTGGCTAGAGCGTCGGCCTGGGGACTGAAGGGTCCCGGGTTCGATTCCGGTCAAGGGCGTGTACCTGGGTTGCGGGCACATCCCCAGTGGGGGAGCGTGCAGGAGGCAACTGATCGATGTTTCTCTCTCATCGATGTTTCTAACTCTCTATCCCTCCCTCTTCCCCTCTGAAAAAAATCAATAAAATATATTTTTCAAAAATGAAAATGTAACAATAAGCATAAGCAGCCACAAAAGCAAAACAAAAAAAAACAATGTGAAAGTATTCACAGCACAGTATCCTGAGATTGTAACGGTGGGAAACGGACTCATATTCGTACATCCTCGCCTCTGTCACCTGAGGGATTGTGACTGACCCTACGGGTACCGGCCTGAAAGGGTTGTCAGGGTGAGAAGCGAATTGTCGCGATGGGAGGCGTTCGGGAAACGAGGTTCCACTGTACGTATATGCCTTAGGGCACCCATAGAATGATGAAAACGCCAGCTGTGTTTAAAATGCCCGCAAGCCCGAACAGATGAACAGTTGCTAGCGTCCGTTTATTGTAACGGACTTGACCGCTAGAAAAATCTATCTGCACGACTAATGCGGTAACTGACTGAATCACACCTGATCTCCTCAAAATAGCAGCACGGCAGTATCTGGCCTGTCCTAGCAAACATGTGACGTTTGTATCCTGGCTGATAATGGTTTTGAAAATTCATAATAGTCTGTAATCCACAGTGAGGTCCCTATTGTGATGCGCCGGAAAATTCCTGTCGTATTCGAAAGACGGACTTCAGAACTGGGTCTGCGTTTGGTGAAGGCACACGCTTTTAATTCTCTCTGCACCGTGTCTACTGCGCCAGCAGCTAGCCGTCAGCGTGGTAACACAGGACTATACTCAGTGAGCTGGCTACAGGGAATGATGATGATGGAATGCGATGCAGAGTTTCTATAACCAACATTTTTAAAAAAATGAAAAATGGGAGTTGGGACCTCCTTTAAGGCCTTCTTTATTCTTTAGATGCTTAAACTGAACAATTGTTATGTTACTAGAGGCTCGGTGCATGAAATTCGTGCACTCAGGGAGGGGGGGTCCCTCAACCTGGATTGTGAGAGGGCGCAGGCCAGGCTGAGGGACCCCACCGGTGCACGATCGGGGCCAGGGAGAGACTCGGGATGTTGGCCAGACGGGACGGACCGAGGGAGGGCTCCAGGGCGTGTCCGGCCCGTCTCGCTCAGTTCCGATTGGCCAGACCCTGGCAGCAAGCTAACCTACCAGTTGGAGAGTCTGCCCCCTGGTGTTCAGTGCATGTCATAGCGACTTGTTGACCGGTTGACTGTCTGCCCCCTGGTGGTCAGTGCACGTCATAGTGAGTGGTTGAGTGGCCTTAGCATCTCATTAGCATAGTACGCTTGGATTGGTTGAACGGACGACCAGACACTTAGCATATTAGGCTTTTATTATATGGGACTAGTGACCCGGCATGTGAAATAGTGCAGCCCCGCCCACCCACGCACGTCCTGCCCACCCGCCGCCCCACCTTGACACCCTAACCTCTTCACCCAGAGCTCGCGCCTGGCCCCGTCCCCGCCCCCTTCAGCCGGCTCTGGCCGCTTCAAGCCCCGCCCTCAGTCCCGAGAGTCACCCCGGGCTGGTCCCGCCTCCTCTGGGCCCCTCCCCACTTCCGCCCCATCTCCAGAGCAACGAGGCGGCTCCGTCCCACCACGCACGCAGCCTCCTGCTGAATGGTCGTTACGGCGTGAGGGCGTCACGACCACTAGCATATTAGCTCTTTATTTTAAAGGATTTTACCTTCCACTGTGAAATCATACAAGACAACTCCTATTCATTTCAGTCCCCTTGGCCACGTGTTCCACCACCAGTAGAACCATCTTCTATATAAATTGTAGTAACATCTCTTTATCTTTTTTTAATTATGTTTTTATTGATTTCAGAGAGAGGAAAGGAGAGGGAGAGATAGAAACATCCAGGATGAGAGAGAATCATGGACCGGCTGCTTCCTGCACGCCCCCCACTGGGGATGGAGCCTGCAACCCGGGCCTGTGCCCTGACCGGGAATCGAACCCTGACCTCCTGGTTCCTAGGTCGCCGCTCAACCCCTGGGCCTCATCTCTTTACCCTTGACCTTAGATGCGTCTGTGACGATGAAGCGAATCCCATTTTGAAAAGCATGTCGGTGGGTACTCCTGAATTGTTCTGTGAGAAAACCATCTTCTGAAACGGAAGGCAGCGTTCTGATTCTGTGTGAGCACATCCCACATTTTACACCCACGTACTGTTTCAGTTTTATCTCTTTCATTCCAGTTACAATCTGGGGGTTGCAAGGACTCTGGGAGGTAACCTAGTCATCACTGATGTTTCTCTCTCTCTCTCCCTCTCTCTCTTCCTCTCTGAATTCAATAAAAATATATTTAAAAGAAAGAAAAGAAAAAAACTTCAGGATTGGCTGGGCTGCTCGTATGGATTTCGTAGCTGTTTCTTCCTTTCTCTTTTTTTTAAGGTAGCTGTGATACAAACCCCAGGACACGCACCCACCCACCCAAGGGCCAGAGAGTAGCTCCTGTGACATCCCACCTCTGCCCATTTAGGCCCTTTTGGAAACTCACTCCCGAGCTCGGGACTGCACCCCGACAAATCATCAGCGTGGTTAGGTTTCCCCGTAAGACTCTTGCTGTCGCGTGGATCGCTGTGACGGGTGAGTCCGCCGGCTGTGGCTACCAGTTGCACCAAGACTGGAATAGCATTGTTCCTTTCTGTGCAGCAAGGAAGGCTTTGTAAATAAAACCTTAACATTTTGGGTCAAAAAGAAAGAAAGGAAGTAGAATGGTGGTTGGCAGGGGCCGGGGGTGGGGGGAAGGCAGTCACTGTTTAATGGGACGTATATGTGGTTTCAGGGTCACAGGATGGAAAGGGTTATGGGGCTCGATGGTGATGACGATTGCATAGCAGTGTGACCATTGGATACCACTGAGCTGTGCATGTGAAAAGGTTACGATGGTAAATTGTATGCTAAGGGTGTTTTATCACAAAAAAAAGGGCTTCTCCCCAGCTCCCCGCCTTCCCCCCCCCCACACCCAGTACCCCTCAGGCAGGTGCACAGGTCGGCGCCCAGGGGTCGTCCGGGCCATCAGGGGTCGTCCCGGGCCATCAGCGGCTGCAGGAACAGCCCGGCTGTCCCCAGGATGCACACCAGGATGAAAACCCACAGGAAAATGCGGTCGATCACCATGGCCACATACTTCCAGTCGTCTTGAATCTGGAAAAACACACACCCAATAATCAATAATCAATAATCAATAATCGAAAGAGGGGAAAAACAGCCCGCAGGAGAAGGCGGCGTGAATACATTTTCAATCCTGAGCACGTGATAGATACATTGCAGCAGCAGAAGCCGCTGTTCCCACCGAAACGCAGGACCCCCCTCCCCCCCCAGAGCAAGGGAGAGCGGGAGAGAGAGAGGAACATCAATGAGGAGAGAGAATCATTGGTCGGCAGTCCGAGGAAGTGTACCGTTCTCAGGTGTCCCTTTAGGCACCAGAAAAGCCGTACAAAACATCTGTCATGTTAAATCTCCTTTAAATGAGAAGTTTCTCCATGTGTACACAACCTATTTTGTCTTCCTTCTTTTTTTAAAAAAAAAACTTTTTTATTGATTTCAGAGAGAAAGGAAGACGGAGAGGGAGAAACATCCATGATGAGAGAGAACCATGGATCGGCTGCCTCCTGCACGCCCCGCACTCGGGGGTCGAGCCCGCAACCCGGGCCTGTGCCCTGACGGGCAATCGAACCGTGACCTCCTGGTTCATAGGTTGATGCTAACCACGGAGCCACACGGGCCAGGCCTTGACCGATTTCTTCTAAGTTGGATCCCAGCTTACAGTTTGTAAAGCCAGTTAACTGACTTCCGCCTCCGTGGAGGATTCCGGGTCCCTGTTAGAATAGCAGATACACTCTAACATCATCCACCTTTGGCTCACAGTTCTTGCCCAGTTTTAGATGTAATTTCCTCTAAACATCCATATCAGGGCAAGTCCCTCTTCACTCTCTCTCTCCCTCACCCACCACTCCCCCCCACCCCACCCCCAGCAATACCCAAATAATCAGATACCATCTTCAGTCCTAAGTCCAGAGTATCGTGACATTCTGTACGGTCAACAGAACAGGCTGGCATTCCGAAATAACTGCCTGATAATCAAGTGAAAAGATGGAAGACAGAGCAAGGCTCCTTGTCGACGCTATGGCTTCCACGGAGGCTGGAACGAGGAAGGGGGGTGGCACGTCCGTCCGTTAAGCGCCCAGACGGCGCACAACGCAAGGAAACCGTAATTGAATTGGAAGAAGAGAGAATCCATGAATCAACTGATTTAGAAGAAATAATCGCATAACAATGAGGCAGCACGGACGCGGTAATCTCGTTAAGGGGCCAAAATGGGGCTGGGAGACGGGATTCATGAGCGGCCATGACCGTGTCCTGCCGGTGACACTGAGGAGTCCTGGCTAAGGCCGGGATTAGGCTGCATTTGCCACCAGGTGCCTTATTTGAGGTCCGAAGAGCGGGGTTTGTATGTGCTTCCAGAACCAAATGGACCCTGTACAGGGGCTCCCTCCCGCTCCGCTGGCTGAGACCCCTCAGGCCTGGGAGACGGGGGTGGGAGGCAGGCGTGGAGGCAGCTTTGGGTACAGTCCCAGCTCCCCTCCTTTCTAGTCCGGAGAGTCTGGGTAAGTTACGCGACTTTCTTTTATTTTTTTAAAAAAATATGTTTCTATTGATTTCAGAGAAGAAGGGAGAGGGAGAGAGAGATAGAAACATCGATAATGAGAGAGAATCATTGGTTAGCTGCCTCCTGCACGCCCCCTCCTGGGATTCAGGCCTGAAACCCCGGGCATGTGCCCTGACGGGGAATCGAACCGTGACCTCCTGGTTTTGAGGTTGAGGCTCAACCATTGGGCCACACCAGCCAGGCCAAAGTCTAATTTCTTTTCTTTTCTTTTTCTTTTTTTAATATATTTTATTGATTTTTCACAGAGAGGAAGAGAGAGGGATAGAGAGCTAGAATCATCGATGAGAGAGAAACATCGATCAGCTGCCTCCTGCACGCCCCCTATTGGGGATGTGCCCGCAACCAAGGTACATGCCCTTGACCGGAATCGAACCTGGGACCCTTCAGTCCGAAGGCCGACGCTCTATCCACTGAGCCAAACCAGCTAGGGCCTAATTTCTTTTCTTTTTTTTAATATATATTTTTATTGATTTCGGAGAAGAAGGGAGAGGGAGTGAGAGAGAGAAACATCCATGATGAGAGAGAATCCTGGATCGGCTGCCTCCTGCACGCCCCACATTGGGGATGGAGCCCGCAACCCGGGCCTGTGCCCTGACCGGGAATCGAACCGGGACCTCCTGGTTCCTAAGTTGACGCTCAACCACTGACCCACACCGGCCGGGCCAGAGTCTAATTTCTTAACCCCGCCCTACGCCTTACCCCACAGGAACCCACACACATCTGCTGAGCGGATGACCGACCGCCGTATTAACACAATGCCCTCACACGCCCTTCCTTACCTCTCTGGCCTCATTCTGCGCCTTCATATTCTCCGCGATGTACCGGACGCTCTGGACGGCCTCCTTGATTTCCGGCGACAGGGCCGACAGCGAGAGCACGGCGTCCACGGAGTCGGTGCTGGAGCTCCGCGTGAGGTTGGCGGTGAAGTTGGAGATCTTCACCGAGCGGTGGTGGCGGCTGGCACCGCACGGCCCCTCCTGGCAGGGGCCGCCCTCCTTGCCGTCCTTGGACCCCGGGCGACGGCGGAAGCAGTTGAGGTTGGCGAACTCGGCGCTGGCGCCGCCGCCGCCGCCCTCACCGCCCGCCGGCCTGGCCATGAACATGACCCGGGGCAGCGCCTGCAGGAACACGGTCTTCACCCAGGCGGGCATGGTGTGCGTGGTGGGCGTCCGGTAGTGCACGTTGAGCACGAAGACCGTGATGACGATGGAGAGCGTGACGAAGATCATGGTGAACAGCAGGTACTCGCCGATGAGCGGGATGACCAGCGAGGTGGACGGGATGGTCTCGGTGATGACCAGCAGGAAGACGGTGAGGGAGAGCAGCACGGAGATGCAGAGCGTCACCTTCTCGCCGCAGTCGGAGGGCAGGTAGAAGACGAGCACGGTGAGGAAGGAGATGAGCAGGCAGGGGATGATGAGGTTGATGGTGTAGAAGAGGGGCAGCCGCCGGATGTACAGCGAGTAGGTGATGTCCTGGTAGATCTCCTCGCAGCAGTTGTACTTGATGTCGTGCTTGTAGCCCGGGGCGCGGATGATGGCCCACTCGCCGCTCTCCCAGTAGTCCTTGAGGTTCATGGAGGAGCCGACCAGGACCAGCTCGATCTTGGCCTTGTCGTAGGACCAGGAGCCGAACTTCATGGAGCAGTTCTGGTAGTCGAAGGGGAAGTAGGTGACGTCGATCTTGCAGGAGCTCTTGAAGATGGCCGGGGGGATCCAGGTCACCTCGCCCGTGTGCTTGACCAGGGCTTTGGTCTTGTCGTCCACCTGGAAGTCCCCCATGGCGCTACGGGGAGAGAGGCGGGGCCCGGTCACGGCACACGCGGGCCGGCCAGCTCGCGGGACGGTCGAGCTCAGAGCGCCGGGACGTCCACCCATGTCCCGAGGGGGGACCCTGGAGCCCCGGACTCCCCCCCCGCCCCCCGCCCCGGCCACACACACCGTCTGACACCCTCATCGCGCCTCGAGGGGGTCGCTGGCTCATCCCACCGCACACAGCGCCTGTTGCATCGAGACACCCCAAGTGCCCCTTCTCTTGAAGGAGAGAAACAGGATGAAAGTTTGGATTCTCAACCCCTGAGCCACACCAGCCGGGTCTGTAAGTAAATTCTTACCGGAACACACAGCCATCCCCACGCGTCTATGGCCTAATGGCGACTTTTTTGTTTGTTTGTTAATCCTCACCCGAGGATATTTTCCCATTGATTTTTAGAGAGAGCGGAAGGGAGGGGGAGAGACGCAGAGAGAGACACATCGATGGGTTGCCTCCCCCACACGCCCCCGACCACGGCCGGGGATGGAGCCTGCAACCAAGGTACGTGCCCTGGACCGGAATCGAACCCGGACCCTTTAGTCCGGGGGCCGACACTCTGTCCACTGAGCCAAACCGGCTAGGGCTGTCTATGGCTACCTTTAAAAAATATATGTTTTTATTGATTTCAGAGAGGAAGAGAGAGAGAGAGAGAGAAACACCAATGATGAGAATCATTTACTGACTGCCTCCTGCATGCCCCCTACTGGGGATGGAGCCCGCAACCCGGGCCTGTGCCCCGACCGGGAATCGAACCGTGACCTCCCGGTTTATGGGTCAACCAACGCTCAACCACGGAGCCCCGCCGGCCGGGCCGACCCCCTCGTTTTACTGAAGAGGAAACAGAAGCTCAGGGAACAGGATCGAGCTGCAGAGCTGGTGGCAGAGCCGTGACCACCCAGGACTCGGGTCCCAGGTGAGGAGGCCCTAACCCCGTGGGCTCCAGGGCCAGGTGTTGGCGAGAAGCCGGTCTCGGTGGCGGACGCACATCCTGCTGTTTTCCAGGGACCCCTGTCACCGGAGGCCTGTGTGCCGACCGGCAGGGTCAGCAGCCCGTCTCTGCCACCAGGGGGCAGAGAGGACCCGGCCTGGGCCTGGGATCGGGCTCAGCGCCAGCCAGGGGGGCACTGGGTAAGCATCGCTGACTGAGCGAATGACCAGGAAATAAGGGACGATCTCCGGTCACAGGGTGATGGGGGGCGGGGGGGGGTGCCTCTGCCTCTGAGCCACTGTGCTCTGAGCAGGGGGGTCGATTGGAGGAAGGAAGGGCAGACAGGCTGCAAGTGAGCAGCTGTAGGAGCTGAGGGCTCCAACGGGGAGAGCGTGCAGAGGGTAGGGGAGAGCGTGCGGAGGGTAGGGGAGAGCGTGCGGAGGGTAGGGGAGAGCGTGCGGAGGGTAGGGGAGAGCGTGGCGGCATTCGTGTTCTTGTAATCCTCACCGGAGGATGTTTCCTATTGATTTTTTAAAAAAATATATTTATTATTGATGTCAGAGAGGAAGGGAGAGGAAGAGAGAGAGAGAAACATCCATGAGGAGAGAGAATCAGGGATCAGCTGCCTCCTGCACGCCCCACACTGGGGATGGAGCCCGCAACCTGGGCTTGTGCCCCTGACTGGAATCGAACCTGGGACCTTTGAGTCCGCAGGCCGACATTCTATCCACTGAGCCACACAAGCCAGGGATCCATTGATTTTTTTTAAACAGAGTGGAAGGGAGGGAGGAGAGAGAGAGAAAGACACAGAGAGAGAGAAACATGGACATGAGAGAAATACATCGATTGTTGCCTCCCGCTGGAGCCCCAACTGGGGCCAGGGATCAAACCTGCAACCAAGGTACGTCCCCTTGACCAGGAATCGAACCCGGGACCCTCTGGTCTGAGGTCCAGTGCTCTAACTACTGGGAAACACCAGCCAGGGCAGCATTCGTGTTTCACTCCCTCCAGATTCCCTCAGAAATGCAGGGCAACTGGGATAGCAACAGGCAAAACCTCCCGCCTGCATCGTCCACGCAGGTGACACGGAACCCCCTGAACCTCAGACTATGATGAGCGTGTGGGGCTGAACCCCCACCGCCATCAGGACCTGCATGGGAACATGTGGGGTTAGCTGCGGGTGGAGGTCGCAGGGGGCAGAGAAAAGGGGGTTCTCCTGTCCTGGGGGCCCCAGGTGGAAATCACCGAGAAGTTTCTGCCCCTCAAAAACTGGACCCTACTCTGCAATGAATCGTCAGCACGTGAAACAAAGAGGGCAGTTTGTGGGAGGGAACAGAGACAGCAGGGCCTGGCGGGGTGTGGCTCAGTGGTCGAGCATCAACCTGTGAACCAGGAGGTCAGGGTTCAATTCCCGGTCAAGGGCACAGGCCTGGGTTGCAGGCTTGATCCTCAGCGGGGGGCCGTGCAGGAGGCAGCCGATCCATGATTCTCTCTCATCATTGATGTTTCTATCTCTCCCCCTTCCTCTCTGAAATAGATATTTTAAAAAAAGATATATATTTTTAAAAATGATATCTATATATATAAAAGGCTAATATGCAAAGTGTCCCTTGGGAGTTTGACCAGGAGACTGGGAGTTGGATCGCTTGCTATGATGTGCTGACCACCAGGAGGCGGTGCAGAACAAAGGAAGGCCCCTGCTGGCAGCCGAAAGGCCCCAATCGGCCCTAATGGCTGGCCAGGCCTAGGGACCCTACCTGTGCATGAATTTCGTGCACCGGGCCTCTAGTATAAGATATAGCTTTTAAAAAAAATTAAAAAAAGACAAAGGAAAAATATCTCTTGGTGACCCAAGCGAAAAGAACAGCCCCCTGACACGTAAGCTGACGACACATCCCAGCGCGTCTAGGGCAGCCCTGGTTGCCTCTTGGCCCTGGGACACCGATGAATAGTGGCCACTTTCTCTCCCCAGAGTCGCCCGGTGTTACAAGAACAAGAGAATCGGACCGGCATCAGGGTTTGACATCCGCACTTTGCACCAGGACCCGAGTCTTAAAGGCTTCCACGGGAGGAAAAAAGAGGAACCAAGGGTGTCGTGTCAGGTGAGTCACCGCAAAGCGATATCTAAAAAGGCCGCCCTGAGTGACGAACGGGTGAGAACTCAGGGCGCGTTCTGTGCACCCCCTGAGGATTGCGTCGGAGAGTGGATTTCAGAAAACAAAGGTGATCGAGAAACGTTGGCATGAGAAGGTAAATGCTGCCCTGGCCGGTGTGGCTCAGTGGATAGAGCGTCGGCCTGCGGACTGAAGGGTCCCGGGTTCGATTCCGGTCAAGGGCATGGACCTGGGTTGCGGGCACATCCCCAGTGGGGGGCGTGCAGGAGGCAGCTGATCAATGTTTCTCTCTCATCGACGTTTCTAACTCTCTATCCCTCTCCCTTCCTCTCTGTAAAAAATCAATTAAAAAATATTTTTTTAAAAAAAGAAGGTAAACACAGAGAAACCCTCCAGGGAGGCCCAGCCCCGAGAAGCCCGAGTTCTGACGGGAAGAGACGAGCTGGATGCTTTTCTCTAAATGTTATTTCCGGCCTCAGAGTCTAAGGAAATGACTTCTGCTCTTTCCTTCTCCCAAACCCAGTCTGAAGCGCCCACCAGGTCTCTCGGTGCCGTTGCAAGCACACATCCTACAGGTCCCCGTACGCCCGAGATTTCCGGGAAGAAAACCACTGTGACATTTAAGTCGTGAGATTAAAAATTCTGCCTGTGTCCTTTATTTGTTTTTTAATTTTTTAAAAATTGATGTCAGAGAGGAAGGGGAGGGAGAGGGAGAGAGAGAGAGAGAGAAAAACATCCATGATGAGAGAGAATCATGGATCAGCTGCCTCCTGCACGCCCCACACTGGGGATGGAGCCTGCGACTCGGGCCTGTGCCCTGACCGGGAATCGAACCCAGACCTCCTGGTTCATAGGTTGACACTCCACCACTGAGCCACCCACACTGACTGGGTAGAATCATGCAATTTTGAATGTTGTGTTTGTTTTTTCTTGAGAAAACAGGAAATAAAACACGGACCAATTCTTGGAGTGGGTAAAGATCCCCCTCTTTTTAGCCAATGACCAGAAAGCGGGATGCAGCCAAAAACAGCTTCCCCAGCCCTGATAGTAACAGGGAAATATATCCGTGTGTACGGATACGACGTAAAAACCTAAACACAAAATGCTTTTTTTTACTCATTAAGATCAGATTGGACCATATCTATAGGAAAAACGCTGAACAGTACGACTAGAGATAAGGCACAGGTGGAAAAGTGATGTTTCCCACACCCAGGAACGGACCAGCACAAACTGTCAATGATCAGTGAGCACCTATGTCTGCCTCGTCGTGGGGCGTACGTGTGGGGACTGTCAGCTTTTTAGGAAAGACAGGTGCCACCACTGGCAGGTTCGGAACGGCAGAGGTGGGCCCTAGCCTGTGTGGCTAAGTGGATAGAGCGCTGGCCTGTGGACTGAAGGGTCCCGGGTTCGATTCTGGTCAAGGGCACGTGCCCGGGTTTTGGGCTCGATCCCCAGTGTGGGGCGTGCAGGAGGCAGCCGGTCCATGATTCTCTCTCATCATGGTTGTTTCTCTCTCTCCCTCTCCCTTCCTCTCTGAAATCAATAAAAATATATTTAAAACAAATGAACAAACAAAGAACGGCAGGGGAGGGACCTCAGAGGCTCCCTGAAGCAGGTGGGGAGGTGCATGGGGAGAGAGGGTCAGGGGGTAGGACTGGTCATCAGGCGAGCAGAACGCCTCCTTCCTGACCTGCAGGAACGGTGGGTCCCTCGGAGGGCGGTGGTGGCAGGTGCCACCCCCCATGGAGTCCCCCTCCCCGCCCTCGCTCTGCCCCCTCCCCGCCCTTGCTCTACCCCCTCCCTGCCCTCGCTCTGTCCCCTCCCCGCCCTCGCTCTGCCCCCTCCCCGCCCTCGCTCTGCCCCCTCCCTGCCCTCGTTCTACCCCCTCCCCGCCCTCGCTCTGCCCCCTCCCCGCCCTCGCTCTGCCCCCTCCCTGCCCTCGCTCTGCCCCCTCCCTGCCCTCGCTCTACCCCCTCCCTGCCCTCGCTCTGTCCCCTCCCCGCCCTCGCTCTGCCCCCTCCCTGCCCTCGCTCTACCCCCTCCCTGCCCTCGCTCTGTCCCCTCCCTGCCCTCGCTCTGTCCCCTCCCCGCCCTCGCTCTGCCCCCTCCCCGCCCTCGCTCTGCCCCCTCCCCGCCCTCGCTCTGTCCCCTCCCTGCCCTCGCTCTGTCCCCTCCCCGCCCTCGCTCTGCCCCCTCCCCGCCCTCGCTCTGCCCCCTCCCCGCCCTCGCTCTGTCCCCTCCCTGCCCTCGCTCTGTCCCCTCCCCGCCCTCGCTCTACCCCCTCCCCGCCCTCGCTCTGTCCCCTCCCCGCCCTCGCTCTGTCCCCTCCCTGCCCTCGCTCTACCCCCTCCCTGCCCTCGCTCTACCCCCTCCCTGCCCTCGCTCTACCCCCTCCCTGCCCTCGCTCTCCCCCCTCCCCCGCCCTCGCTCTGACCTGCAGTTGCACGTTTGGATGTTAGAGCCCAGGCCTGTCTGCCCGGAGGCACAGCCATCTCCAGAGGCAGGCGCAGTGGGTGCTCAGCAAACGCCTGTGGGGGAGCCAGGGGACGGGCCCCATCGGCGAGGGAAAGGCCGGGAGGGCGGGCGCCCCCTTACTTGTTGTAGAGCACGATGTCCGGCTTCCAGATCTTCTGGGCGGGGACGCGCAGGAACTCCGCCCCGTCGTAGTCCGCGGGGTCCCACTTCAGCTTGTAGTCGTTCCAGATCTGGGGGCGGGGGGGTGGGGGGGGGACCGGGTGGTTTACTTCTCTCTGCGCCACCCGCCCTGGCGACTCCCCACCCCGCCCCGTGTCAGCGGGGAGAGCCCTGGGCTGCGGGCGCAGGCCGCCCCCCTGCCAATCGTGTGAGGACCTCCAGCGCTGCCTCTCACCAGGTCTGGTCCGTGTGTGCTGTGTTTTTAAAAATATATTTTTAGCCCTGACCGGTGTGGCTCAGTGGATAGAGCGCCGGCCTGCGGACTGAAGGGTCCCAGGTTCGATCCCCGTCAAGGGCATGTACCTGGGTTGCGGGCACATCCCCAGTAGGGGGCGTGCAGGAGGCAGCCGATCAATGCTTCTCTCTTATCGATGTTTCTAACTATCCCTCTCCCTTCTCTATAAAAAAAATCAATAAAATATATTTTTAAAAATTATTGCTTTCAGACAGGAAGGGAGAGGGAGAGAGAGATAGAAACATCAGTGATGAGAGAGGGTCATGGATTGGCCGCCTCCTGCACACCCCACACTGGGGATCGAGCCCACAACCCGGGCCTGTGCCCTGACCGGGAATCGAACCCTGACCTCCTGGTTCCTAGGTCAAGGCTCAACCACTGAGCCACACCGGCCGGGCTGAGCTAGGGAGTTGACATCCTTCCCCACCAGGTCCCCCAAACAGGGTGGCAGACGCACACAGCACCCAGGTTGAGCGGGGCTGGTGTCTGAAGGGCTTTGGGGAGAGCACCCACGACCCCCTCGGGGCCCAAGAGGTGCCGGGTGCAGAGGCTGGGAGACCTGGTCCTGAGCCCCTGAGGGGAGAGCGTGTGCGTGGGGGCCCCGCGTGGGCACTGGGCCCTCCCGGCTTCCCAGGCGCCTGGAGGAGGCTCGCCAGCGGGTGGGTGGAAGGTCGCGGTCAGGCCAGAGCGTTATCGGTCCAGGTCTCGGCCGGGCCTCCCTGGGGAGGGCACGGGGCGGGGGGGGGGGGGGGGGGGAGACGAGGTCTTTGTCCTCCATCGGAGCTGGGGGCCCCCACCTCCCAGCCAACAACGACCCCAGCGTCTGATTCCGACTTCAGGAGGAGCTTTTGGCAAGAGGAAGGGAAGGAGGTGGCCTTAGCCCGCCCTAGAGCCGGGGGCCAGGCCTGCAGGCCCCGGTCTGTCCCATCTGGGCCCTGCAGTGCTTGGGGGGGGCGGGGGGGGGGGCTTCACCTTGGGCCCCAGGCCCAACCCTCCATGGGCCCCAGGCCGGGTCTGCAGAAAGGACGCGAGCAGAGCAGTCGCCCCCAGGGGCAGCAGCGCGCAGGGCCTGGCCACTTACCTGCTTGAGCCACAGGTTGGTCTCCATGATCTGGTTGACCTCATCCTGGAAAGGTAGACGAGGGGGGTGGGTGCAGGGCCACAGCCGGGCCCTGGGGAGGGCTCCCCCACGCCCCGCGCCCCACGGCCACGGCCCCGGCCGGCACTCACCACCTTCACCAGCTGGGACATGGACACCTCGAACTGGATGATGACGGCGTCGGACACGTTGGCCACGGGCCGGATGATCTCGTTGTAGTCCTGGAACAGCCGCTCGAACAGGCGGTGCTCGGCCTCCGAGCCGCGGGCCCCTGAGGGGAGGCGCCCGTCAGACCCGTGTCCCCTCGCCGGGACCCCCCCCCCCCAAAAAAATAGCCTCCTCTGCACCCGGGGCGGGGGTGACACCGGAACGTTCGGCCAAGCCTGGGTTCTGGGTGTGGAGAGCTCTGGTGCGTGTGCTGACCAACTCCCTGTGGGCTGTGTGACCTTAGGGAAGTCTCCACCTCTCTGAACCTCAGCTGCTTTCTCTGTGATAACAAAGGCTGTGAATGTGTCCGCGCTGTAGGGTTGTTACAGGGAGGGGTGGGGGGGCTCAGCTCCGGCGGCTATGGTCAGAGCCCAGGTGCGCTCCTCGTCCTCTCTGCTGTGATGGGGCAGGTGCGGGGTCCACACAGGCACAGCCGCTGGCTGCTTCCGGACGGAGATGACCCAGGGCCCCCTGGCCCCCACCCCGGGCCAGGTGTGCCCCCTCCCAGCCTCCCGGGGGATGGGGGGGCTGCAGCCCAGGCCCCGGGCTCCCCTCTGTCCCACGCGGGACCCTGTCAGGGTCTGGCCGCCAACCCTCTTACGTAGAAGTTGGGCACCTACATGGCCCCGTGGGTCTTAGACTGTGAGCCAGGGTTCCTGCGGATGCCGCCCTCACACCCTGGTCGGAGACACCCCTAAACTCTCTGAAGCCCTCGGGGACCCCTTCACATCCCAGGATATTTTCCCATTGACTTTTAGAGAGAGGAAGGGAGAGGGGAGAGAGAGAGAGAGAGAGAGAGAGAGAGAGAGAGGAGAGAGAGAGAGAAGAGAGAGAGAGAGAGAGAGAGAGAGAGGAGAGAGAGAGAGACAGAGAGAGAGAGACAGAGAGAGAGAGAGAGAGAGAGAGAGACAGAGAGAGAGAGAGAGAGAGAGAGAGAGAGAGAGAGAGAGAGAGAGAGAGAGATGGATTGGTTGCCTCCAGCATGCACCCAGACTGGGGCGAGGGGGGGCGGGGGGGATCAAACCTGCAACTGAGGTATGCGCGCCCTTGACCGGAGTTGAACCCGGGACCCTTTGGTCCACGGCCTGATGCTCTGTCCACCGAACCAAACCGGCCAGGGCCGCCCCAGGCACCTCGAGTCCCCTGCCTGCTGCTTCCCACTTAGAATTTGGGGAGCCGGGAGGGGAACCCTGGTGAAGTCCCAGTTTCTCCGGGTCTAGAAACGCGATGGTGCCTGCCCCCTTCCCGTCCCCCCTGTCCCCCCCATGAAGAAGGGGCTCCAGGAGCCGGGGGGGGGGGGGGGAGGGGGGTGCCAGGCGCTCTGAGCGGCGGGGGCCTCAGCATGGAGGTGGCAGGAGCGGCGGCTCTGAGCGCACGGCCACCTCGCGTCCCCTCTCTTCCCCATCCACCCCCCACCCCGCGACCCTGCCAAACCCTCGCCCACTCCTACCACCGCCCCCCCCCACCCCCAGGCCAGAGACTCCTGGCGACGGGTCCTGGCCGTTTCCCTGCGACATGGCAGAGGCGGGGCGCGCGCTCGGGCGCAGCGGGGAGAAAGCAGGAGGGGGGGCCGGCGCGCAAGCTTTTCACCCCATCATCCCCCTCCCTACACCCGGCCCGAACCGCCTGCCCCCTCCCCAGGGAGCCCAACAGTCGTCCCCTCTCTGCCTCGGTTTCTCCACGTTTAGGGGCCACGATGCAGACGGTGGAGCCGACGCCACTGCCGAGCCAGCGCTCCGGGCGGAGGCCGAGGAGGCAGCGCCCACGGGGAAGGCGCGTCCCCGACCCCCTCCTCGCCCCGCTCCCCCGCTCGGACTTCGGGGCGCCCGTCCCGCGGCCTCCCCCGCGCTTACCCGGGAGCAGCAGCAGCAGCAGCAGCACAAGTGGGTGCGCCCCGCGCGAGGGAGCGCCCATGGCCATGCGTCCGGCTGCCCGGAGACCCGGAGCAAGCGACCGGGAGCGGATTCGGGGGGGAGGAGGCAGCCGAGGCCCGTGGGGCTCCCCGCGCGCCGGCCGCTCGGAGACAAAGGGGGCGGGGAGCGCGGGGCTCGGGTGGTTCCCAGCCTCCTGCCCGCCCCGCCCGCGGCGCCCCGGGGAGTCGGGTCGGGCGCTGGGGGGGCGCGGGGGGATGCGCTGGGGCTGGGGCTGGCGCTGGGGTGGTGCGGGATGCGGCCGCGCCGGCCAATCAGAGCGCGGACCCGACGGACCCGCCCCGCCCCGCCCCGCCCGCCCGCGGGGAGCTGGGCAGCCGGGCTGGGAGGGCGCACCACGTGGGATCCTGTGCCCTGCGCGCCCCGCGCGTCCCCGCCTCGGGTGGCTGCCCCGCCGTCCTCCCCCCCTCCCCCAGGGCCCCTCACGCACCTCGGAAGGAGGCCGCGGGGTCTTGGCGCGATGAAGTCACTGTTGGGCATTGGAGGTGCGATCCCGCTCAGCGGTTCTCAACCTGTGGGTCGCGACCCCTTTAAATCCATCCTGCATATCAGGTATTTCCATGACGATTCATAACAGTAACAACACGACAGTGATGAAGTAGCCACGAAAATAATTTTATAGTTGGGGGTCCCCACAGCATGAGGAGCTGTATGAAAGGGTCGCGGCGTCAGGAAGGTTGAGAACCACTGATGGGCTACTTGGTTTTGGGGATCCCTTCGCGCGCGGGAGGCGGGGGATCCGAGGCAGCCGAGGTCGCGTTCGTGGGGACCCGAATGGTTGCGGCTCCGCCAGGGGTTCCTGGAGGTTTGCTATGCGGTTGAGGATGTTTGAAATGCCTGCTCTTAGGAAGTGAGACGAAAGAAGGAAAAATACCGGCGTTGCTCACTGGTTGAGCACGGACCCATGCACATGCCCGGGTTGCACGCTCAATTTCCAGTAGGGGGCGTGCCAGGAGGCAGCTGATCAATGTCTCTCTCTCCTCCCTTCCTCTCTGAAATCAACAAAAATGTATTTTAAAACAATAATTAAGCCCTGGCTGGTTTGGCTCAGTGCGTAGAGCGTTGCCTTGCGGACTGAAGTGTCCCGGGTTCGATTCTGGCCAAGGGCACGTGCCTGGGTTGCGGGCTCGATCCCCAGTAGGGGGCATGCCAGAGGCAGCTGATCAGTGATTCTCTCTCATCATTTATGTTTCTGTCTCTCTATCTCTCTTCCTCTCTAAAATCAATAAAAATATATTTTAAAAAAATAATTATTAAATGAGCAAAACAGTCAAATAGATACTCCACCAAAGAGGATATTCAGAAGGAAAAAATAAATAAAAGAAATCACAGGAAAAAGATGTTCCACGTCAGTAGCCACGAGACTAGAGAAAAGCAAACTGGAAACCAGGCAGAGGTTCGCCTTCACAGGCACGGTGCTAGCTAAAGCAGAAAGCACAGCCAGTCCCAAGTGCCGGCGAGGACACAGAGCAACGGGGCCCTCCTACCTGGCCGGTGCAAGTGCAAGACGGCACAGCCCCTCCTGCGAGCAGGGTGACGGTCTCACCTCAGTTACACGTACACTCCCCCTCGAGCCCGGCTCCCGAGTCTTTATCCGGAGAAATGAAAACTGCTGTTCACGGAGCAGCTCTGTGTACAATTGCCCCAAACTGGTCCCAGCCTAAACGTGCTCAACACCCACGTGACCGAGGAGCAATCGGTCGGTGGCCTCAGCGACTTGGATCCGAGTCTCAAAGGCATCACGTGAGCAAGCGAGGTCCCATACCGTGCGATGCGTGTGAACGGTGTTCCCGGCTAGACTAGACCGAGTGATCGGGGAAGATGGGTGGCTGCCGGGGCTGGGGGCGGAGGGAGGCAGGACCACAGCGATAGCACAAAGGAGTTATCTCTCTATATAAAAGCCTAAGGGACCCTCGCACCCCAACGGACGGCTGAACAGGCTGTGTGGGGCGACCAGGCCTGCAGGGGGGTCAGTGAAGGGCGACCAGCCCCACAGGAATGTCAGTGAGGGGCGACCAAACGACTGAGCAGCAGGCTGCGTGGGGGTGACCAGGCCAGCGGGAGGGGCAGTTAGGGGAGATCAGGCAGGCAGGCAGGTGAGCAGTTAGGAGCCAGTGGTCCCGGATTGTGAGAGGGATGTCCGACTGCCGGTTTAGGCCGGATACAGATCGGGCCTAAACCGGCAGTCGGACATCCCCTAAGGGGTCCGGGATTGGAGAGGGTGCAGGCTGGGCTGAGGCAACCCCTCCCTCCCAGTGCACAAATTTTGTGCACTGGGCCTCTAGTCCTATATAATAAAAGCCTAATATGCTAAGTGTCCAGTTGTCTGTCAACCAATCAAAGCTAATGCTATATCAATAATATGCTAATGCTGCTCAATCGCTCGCTATGACGTGCACTGACCACCAGGGGACAGATGCCCCAACCCATAGGTTAGCTTGCTGCTGGGGTCTGGCTGATCGGGACTGAGCGAGATGGGCCGAACTCGCCCTGGAGCCCTCCCACGGTCCCTTCCCGGCCCCAAGTGTGCACCAGGGGGGTCCCTCGGCCTGGCCTGCGCCCTCTTGCAATCTGGGACCCTTCGGGGGATGTCAGCTGGTTTCGGCCCAGTCCCGCAGACCAGGCCGAGGGACCCCACCGGTGCACGAATTCGTGTACTAGGCCTCTAGTTTTTATAATGGGTCTCATGTATTCTGATTACACGAACCTAGACACATGTCAAAAATGTACTTTTCCTGGCCAAGAGGAGATTTTTTTGTGTGTCTAAAACTGTCATTTTCATTTTTTAATTCAGAGAGTGAGAGACGGAAACATCCATGATGTGAGAGAATCATGGGTCAGCTGCCGCCTGCACGCCCCACACTGGCATGTGCCCTGACTGGGAATCGATCCGTGACCTCCTGGTTCAGAGGTCGACCGCTGAGCCACACCGGCTGGGCTAGAACTGTATCATTCAAAAAAATAGAATTTACAAAAAGGTATCTTTCCTTCTATAAATATTCTGAGCGCCTACTGTGCATCAGGAACTGGGAAGAGATAAGGCGGGCCGTGAGCATCTGAAGGAGAGAGCTGAACCCGGCGATGATACAGCGCGGAGGGACTGGGCTGTGGAGGGCGAGGGAGGAGAGGGCCAGGCTTTCATGTGGGGAACCAGGGGCGGCCTGAAGGAGGAACAGGAGCCTCTCATTCATTGATTCAACACGTGTTTATTGTGCCGCGCTCTGTCCCGGGCCCCGGGGACGGACGTGGCCCACACACACGCCCGCAGACAAGAACCCCGGGAGCTGAGGGGCACTCGAGGAAGGTGGTGGGTACTGTGGCCCCGGGGGAGAAGGCTGCGGAGTGGGGGACCGGGCAAGACCTCTCGGGGAGGATGCAGCCGGGGCAGAGCCTGGGAGGCCCTGGGGGCGGGAGGGTTTGGGTCGAAGGTCCTATAAAGGCACAGGCTCCGAGCTGGGAAGGATCCTGAAGTGCGTGAGGGACAGAGAGGGCCAGTGGGCCTGGGGGACCAGGAGGGAGACCGGGGCAGGGAGGGTGCGAGGTAAGGGGACTGGCACATAGTGGGTGTAAGATGACTGGCACATAGTAGGTGCTGCTATGGTGCCCGTCCTTGTCCCGATGCAGGGAAGACTGGCCAGAACCAAACCTCCCCGAGCTCCTCCAGCTGGGCTTTCCTGGGTCCCAGCTCGGCCTTCAGAGAGGCCAGCGCAGGCCTCAGGCCTCGCCCCTCCCACGCTGTGGCTGGTTGACGGGCGATGGTGTCATATTCCTTTTGGGGGCCCAGCGGCTCTCACCCTAAAGATACAGCAGACTGCCCACGGGGCCGCTCCCATCATCTCACCCTACACACTGGGGGCGGGGGCGGGGGCGGGGGCCTGGGACATGCAGGGCAGCCTAGGGCCCCCCCGAGGGTGTGTGGTTCTGGAAGAGGGGGGGCAGGAAGAGCCCCACAGTGCCCAGCACGCAGACGACCACAAACACCCACAGGAACAGCCGGTCGACCACCATGGCCACGTACTTCCAGTCCTCCACCACCTGCGGGCAGACGAGAGGCGGGTCACGCGGGCGGGCGGGCACGGCGTCCCCCCTGCCCTCCCCCGCCCCCCCCCCCCGCGCTGGGCCCTCACTATCCCGTCAGGACCCCACAGGCCACTGAGGACTGGGGGTGGGGGGGCCGCTCTGAGCAGGAGGCTGTCCATCCCACCTGCCCCCGTGGCATTGCCGTCACCGATAGGAGATTAGGAATGTGGTCGGAAACCAAACCTGACTAAACAGGGGGACAAGGCCTCTCCCTTATTGTCACCCCAAGCCTCCCGAGCTGGCGCCACCCCCAGCTAGATTTGGGGCCCCCCTTGCTGAGTGGGGTGCGCACGGGGGCATGCAGGACACTTGGAAATACTGGTGTTTGATTTGCTCGGTTCTGGGAACAGCAGTGTCTGTGCCCTGGCTGGTCTGGCTCAGTGGATAGAGTGTCGGCCTTCAGACTGAAAGGTCCCGGGTTCGATTCCTGTCTAGGGCATATGCCCAGGTTGCGGGCTCCATCCCCAGTGGGGGATCGTGCAGGAGGCAGCCGATCCATGATTCTCTGTCATCATTGATGTTTCTCTCTCTCCCTCTCCCTTCCTCTCTGAAATCAATAGAAATATATATTTTTAAAAAAGGTAAAAAATAGCAACGTCTGTGAGTTCCTGTAACCAAGACCCAGCCTCCTCTATTGCATCATCTGGGCCTCTCTCTCTCTCTCTCTCTCTCTCTCTCTGCCAGGTGTGGAGTTGGCAGGCATCTGGCTGGCCCCCACAAATGTGCCTCCTTTGCCGGGAATGGGGTGAGGGGGGTAGATGCCCGCAGAAAGCCCCGGCCTCCTGGCCTCCCTCCCGCACACCTGTGCTCACACCCTGGTCCCTCCGAGTCCCTCTGCGTCCTTTCCCCGGGGGGAGGGGGCGCGAGGCTCGAGCCGGACGTGCGGGCAGCGGTGCGCCAACTGGTGTCAGTGACCCAGTTTGTTAGGGCCCCGTCCACGGCAGCGCGTTCACCCTGGATGATCCCATGGCAGCCAGCCCCGCCTCCAACCCCCCCCCTCAGACCAGCAGGCACCCCGCGGCTCTCCAGGCACGCGCGCCCTCCTGGCTTTCTGGGGTTGCTTTTGGGCAACCCTAATTTCAGACGGCTTTTATGTGGTGTGTGCGTGCACGCCTTTCCCTCTTTTAAAAATAAAAAACGTTGCACTATTTATAGTGACCAGCTGATCACAGGAGGGCGAGAGCTGAGGGTGGCTCAGGGACGGAAGGGCAGGCAGCCGGACGCGGGACAGGGGACCGACCAGGCCCATCCCGTGCTCAGCGCAGGGCAAGCGGGTCGAGGGACGTCCGAACGCTCTGGGGACGGAGCTGGCTCTGCTCTGGGCCGGCCGTGTGGCCCTGAGCCGGTCGCCGGCCCTCTCTGGGCCCAGCCTTCCCGTCGGAAAAGGAGGCTTGGAGGAAACGCCTGGCACAGGCTCCTGGGAGGGTCGGCGGTGACGCAGGCCAGGGCCCCGCGGAGTCCCCCCCACGCGTGTGGCCGGAGGCCCCGGGAGCACGGGTGGGTATGACAGCCGGGGGCCCGCCTGGCTTCTTCCCTGGAGAGGCTCTCAGGGAAGGGGCTGAGGAACAGCAGGGGGCCTGGGAGTGCCAAGCAGGCGGGGAGCCCGTTAGCGGAGAGCTCAGGATGGTGCCAGCTCGGGCAGGGCCATGGAAGACAGAGGTTCTCGGCCCGTGCGCGCCCAGGAACCCCCAGGACCCAGCTAGAAACGTGGCTCCCTGCCCGGCCGGCCTGGCTCAGGGGTTGAGCGTCGACTCATGAACCCAGAGGTCCCGGGTTCGATTCCCGGTCAGGGCACACGCCCGGGTTGCGGGCCGGATCCCCAGTGGGGGGCATGCAGGAGGCGGCCGATCCATGATTCTCTCTCATCATGGATGTTTCTCTCTCTCTCTCCTTTCCCTTCAATAAAAATATAAAAAATTAAAATTAAAAAGCGAGGCCTGGAAGTCGTGTGGAGCCGTGTTTCTCACTGCGGGCGGCACCCGGGAACCCCCTGGAGACCTAGCGAAGCGCCGGCTCTGAGCCAGCGGATCAGAGGGGCCAGGCCACTGCTTTCCCACGGCTCCCAGGCGCGGGGGCGGGGCGGGGGGGGGACCCCAGGGGAGAGCTCGGTCCCACACTCCATCTGAGATCCACTCTCCCCTTCTCTCTTCTCAGTGTCATCCTGGAGCCCTGCCCGCCGGCTCCTCCCCTGCGAGCTGACTCATGGACAGACGCCCAGCGCTCTCCTCACCCCTCTCCCCCGCCCCCTGCAGCTGTGGGCTGTCAGGTCAACATCTGCTCTGACACGCTGTCCACATGAGAACTTTCCCGGACAGACACGCCGTGCCCGGGACGGTGAGAACTTTCCCGGACGGACACGCTGTCCACATGAGAACTTTCCCAGGACGGACACGCCGTGCCCGGGACAGTGAGAACTTTCCCGGGACGGACACGCTGTCCACATGAGAACTTTCCCGGACGGACACGCCGTGCCCGGGACGGTGAGAACTTTCCCGGGACGGACACGCTGTCCACATGAGAACTTTCCCAGGACGGACACGCCGTGCCCGGGACGGTGAGAACTTTCCCAGGACGGACACGCCGTCCACATGAGAACTTTCCCGGACAGACACGCTGTGCCCGGGACAGTGAGAACTTTCCCAGGACGGACACGCTGTCCACATGAGAACTTTCCCGGGACGGACACGCCGTGCCCGGGACGGTGAGAACTTCCCCAGGACGGACACGCCGTCCACATGAGAACTTCCCCAGGACGGACACGCCGTCCACATGAGAACTTTCCCAGGACGGACACGCCGTGCCCGGGACAGTGAGAACTTTCCCGGACGGACACGCTGTCCACATGAGAACTTTCCCAGGACGGACACGCCGTGCCCGGGACGGTGAGAACTTTCCCGGACGGACACGCTGTCCACATGAGAACTTTCCCGGACGGACACGCCGTGCCCGGGACGGTGAGAACTTTCCCGGGACGGACACGCTGTCCACATGAGAACTTTCCCAGGACGGACACGCCGTGCCCGGGACAGTGAGAACTTTCCCGGACGGACACGCTGTCCACATGAGAACTTTCCCAGGACGGACACGCCGTGCCCGGGACAGTGAGAACTTTCCCGGGACGGACACGCTGTCCACATGAGAACTTTCCCGGACGGACACGCCGTGCCCGGGACGGTGAGAACTTTCCCGGGACGGACACGCTGTCCACATGAGAACTTTCCCAGGACGGACACGCCGTGCCCGGGACGGTGAGAACTTCCCCGGGACGGACACGCTGTCCACATGAGAACTTTCCCGGATGGACACGCCGTGCCCGGGACGGTGAGAACTTTCCCGGGACGGACACGCTGTCCACATGAGAACTTTCCCAGGACGGACACGCCGTGCCCGGGACAGTGAGAACTTTCCCGGGACGGACACGCTGTCCACATGAGAACTTTCCCGGATGGACACGCCGTGCCCGGGACGGTGAGAACTTCCCCGGGACGGACACGCTGTCCACATGAGAACTTTCCCGGATGGACACGCCGTGCCCGGGACGGTGAGAACTTTCCCGGGACGGACACGCTGTCCACATGAGAACTTTCCCAGGACGGACACGCCGTGCCCGGGACAGTGAGAACTTTCCCGGGACGGACACGCTGTCCACATGAGAACTTTCCCGGATGGACACGCCGTGCCCGGGACGGTGAGAACTTCCCCGGGACGGACACGCTGTCCACATGAGAACTTTCCCGGATGGACACGCCGTGCCCGGGACGGTGAGAACTTTCCCGGGACGGACACGCTGTCCACATGAGAACTTTCCCAGGACGGACACGCCGTGCCCGGGACAGTGAGAACTTTCCCGGGACGGACACGCTGTCCACATGAGAACTTTCCCGGATGGACACGCCGTGCCCGGGACGGTGAGAACTTTCCCGGGACGGACACGCTGTCCACATGAGAACTTTCCCAGGACGGACACGCCGTGCCCGGGACAGTGAGAACTTTCCCGGACGGACACGCTGTCCACATGAGAACTTTCCCAGGACGGACACGCCGTGCCCGGGACAGTGAGAACTTTCCCGGACGGACACGCTGTCCACATGAGAACTTTCCCAGGACGGACACGCCATGCCCGGGACGGTGAGAACTTTCCCGGGACGGACACGCTGTCCACATGAGAACTTTCCCGGGACGGACACGCCGTGCCCGGGACGGTGAGAACTTCCCCGGGACGGACACGCTGTCCACATGAGAACTTTCCCGGGACGGACACGCCGTCCACATGAGAACTTTCCCGGG
Source organism: Myotis daubentonii (assembly GCF_963259705.1). Classification (NCBI taxonomy): domain Eukaryota; kingdom Metazoa; phylum Chordata; class Mammalia; order Chiroptera; family Vespertilionidae; genus Myotis; species Myotis daubentonii. The sequence goes on along the minus strand of NC_081860.1, from coordinate 428,382 downwards.
ACGGACACGCCGTGCCCGGGACGGAAGTGTGTGTGGACGTGTCTAACGACCATGGTATTCCGTGTGCGGTCGCTGACCCCTCCTTCGCGGGACCCCCAGTTCAGAGGAGTCGGTGGGGACAGCTACACGCTAGTGCTTACGGCTGAGAGTTTTTGTAACTCCTTTTAAAAATCTGTAACTGGGGCCCGGCCGGTTCGATTCCCGGTCAGGGCACATGCCCGGGTTGCAGCAGCCAATTGATGATTCTCCCTCATCCATCGATGATTCTCTCTCATCATGATGTTTCTATCTCTCTCTCCCTCTCCCTTCTTCTCTGGAGTCAACAAAAGTATATCAGCCCTCGCTGGTGTGGCTCAGTGGATAGAGCGGACGCCTGTGGACTAAAGGGTCCCGGGTTCGATTCCAGCCAAGGGCACATGCCTGGGTTGCGGGCTTGATCCCCCGCTCCCCCGGCCCCAGGGGGGGACGGGCAGGAGGCAGCCAATCAATGAATCTCTCTCATCGTTGATGTTTCTATCTCTCTGTCTCTCTCCCTTCCTCTCTGAAATCAATTTAAAAAAATAAAAAGGCAAAACTTAATATATATATATATATATATATATTAAAAAACAAACACAAAAACTAAAAAAAAAAAAAACCAAACACACTAAAAACCCTGCAACTGGAGCCCTAGCCAGTTTGCTCAGTGGTTAGAGTGCCGGCCCCTCAAATTGAACAGAGAGAGAGAGAGAGAGAGAGAGAGAGAGAGAGAGAGAAGCATTGATGTGAGCGAGACACATTGATTGGTTGCCTGACCAGGGCCAGGGATCGAGCCTGCCACTGAGGTCCGTGCCCTTGACCAGAATCGAACCCGGGACCCTTTAGTCCGCGGGCCGACGCTCCATCCACTGAGCACCACCGGCCAGGGCGGCCCAGGTCCTCATCTTAGCGTCTGCTCTCGGGGAGCCCAGAACAGACAAAAGGGATCGCGGGCCGTCCCTGCCTCCCCCCAGATGCGTGACGCTATCCTGGAACTCATCCCCACTTTGGATTCCTTATTCCAGCCAAGCGTTTGGGGGCCCTGTGGGGACCGGGGACCCGCCGGGGAGAATGATCCTAGCTCCATCCACCCGGCAGACGGCGGCCGGCCGGCTGGGCCAGCAACTTACGCTCTGGTCCCTGTCGTCGCTCCTCATGTGCCGGGCGATGAAGCTGACGCCCTCCAGCGCCTCCTGCACGTCCCGCGGGAACCTCCCCGAAGCGGCCGGGGCCTTGGGGGCCACGGCGTCAGGACTCACAAAGTACGTGGAGGAGCTCCCGTAGACGGCGGGACCCGCGGCTGAGGCCTCCGACCGGGCCGGGCGAGGCCTGCCGGGCTGGGAGGGGCCCCCCGGGCGCTTCATGAAGAGGAAGGCGGGCAGCTGGTGCAGGAAGCAGCGCTGCACCCAGGGCGCCATGGTGTGGGTGCCGGGCGCGCGGTGGTGCACGTTGAGCACGCAGACGCTGGTGACGATGGAGAAGGTGACCAGCACCATGGTGAACATGAGGTACTTGCCGATGAGCGGCACGTCCAGGGAGGTGGGCGGTACGATCTTGGAGATGAGCAGCAGGAAGACGGTGAGCGCCAGCAGCACCGAGATGCACAGCGTCATCTTCTCGCCGCAGTCGGACGGCAGGTAGAAGACCAGGATGGCCAGCGAGGTGATGAGCACGCAGGGGATGATGATGTTGATGGTGTAGAAGAGCGGCTTGCGGTGGATGATGAAGTCATAGGTCACGTCCACGTAGCGGGGGTCCCGGGGGTCCACCGTCCGGCGCCCCGGCAGCGCCAGGATGTCCCACTCGCCGCTGGGGGTGAAGTCGTCCTTGTTGGCGGTGGGCGTCATGAGGACCATGTCGATCTCCGTGTGGTCGTAGGTCCAGGAGCGGAACTTGAGGCTGCAGTTCTGCCGGTCGAAGGGGAAGTGCTTCACCTCGATCTTGCAGGCGCTCTTGCAGATGGCGGGCGGCAGCCACATGACGCTGCCGTTGGCCTGCACCACCGCGTTGGTGTAGAGGGACACCTCGTAGGTCCCGTCCGCGCTGCGGCGGCCGCCGGGCCCGGAGGGAGGGGAGCAGCCGTTAGAACGCACCCCGAACCCGGGGGGATGATTCTCACGGGGCACCTCAGCGCCCCCCACCCCCAGGCCTTCCCTGGGAAGCCTGCCTCACTGGTACTTGGGACGGCGGGAAGACTTGTTGTTAGACCCATTGCACAGGTGGGAAAACCGAGGCCCCCGGGACGTTAAGTGACTGCTTCAAGGTCGGGAACCTGGCACGCAGAACAGCTGAGGTCGGCCGTCCCTGACCCGCGGTCGGCACACCGCGGCTCGCGAGCCACATGCGGCTCTTTGGCCCCTCGAGGGCGGCTCTGCCACAAAATACCGCGTGCGGGCGCGCACGGACAGTGCGATGGAAACTCATGGCCCACGCGCAGAAGTCGGTATTTTGTGTGACTTAACCCTTCTGCCCTTAAGTCCCTCCCATGGCGGCCTTAGCATATCATTAGCATATTACGCTTTGATTGGTTGAGCGGCTGACTGGACAACTGGGCACTTAGCATATTAGGCTTTTATTCTATAGGATGGTTTCCACTGACCTCTCTCCCAGTCCCTTAACCTTCCCTTCTGCTGTGACCCGTCCGCCGTTAATCCCTCCCGTGGCGGCTTTTACAGTCCCCGTCACCGTCATTTGGAACGGCGGCGGGAAGACCTGTTGTTATACCCATTGTACAGATGGGAAAACCGAGGCCGGGCTTTCCCAGCTGGGCCTCCAGTTCCCCGTCTGTAGCTGAGGGCACTGGCTCTGCTCCTGTCTGACTCCTCCTCCAGCGTGACAGTGAGGGAGTTGGGGTGGAGCCCAGACGGGGTTCAGGCCCCCGCCCCCGCCCCCGCCCCCGCCACTCACTTGTTGTAGAGCACAATGTCCGGCAGCCAGAGGCGCTTGGCGGGGATGCGCAGGACCTTCACGCCCTCGTAGCGGGAGCTGTTCCAGGCCAGGCGGTAGTCTGTCCACTCCTGGGCGGGCGGGCGGGCGGGGCCCGGTCAGCCCCAGGCCCCTGCCACCCACGGCAGCCCTGGAGCGAGGCCCCCCGGGCGGGCACCCTCGGGCACTTACCTGTTTCAGCCACACGTTGGTGGTCATGATCTGCTCACGCTCGTTCTGGGGAGAGAGGGGGGCGGTCAGGCCACGGGTGGGAGGAGCCCCCACACAGAGGCTCTGAGCTCCGGGCCGGGGCCCACCCCGCCCCCCACCCCGCCCCCCACCCGGCAGCCCTCGGAGGCCTCCAGGGCCGTCCAGACCCAGGGAGTCAGAGACGGACTCCTGCTCTCCCCCCCGGGGTGCCCCCGTCCTCCATGGCAGTGCCTCCTCAGGGACTCGCACCCCAGACAGGCCCCCTACTATCTTCTTCTCTAATTTTCACCCTCTTCTGCTAGTGGCCCGGTGCACGAATTCTTACACCAGTGGGGAGGTGTCCCTCTGCCTGGCCTGTAAGATCGGGCTGAAACGGGCTCTCTGACATCACCCAAGGGGTCCCGGATTGTGAGAGGGCGCAGGCCAGGCCGAGGGACCCCACTGGTGCATGATCGGGGCCGGGGAGGGACGAGGGAGGTTGGCCAGCCGGGGAGGGACCGTGGGAGGGCTCCAGGGCATGTCCTGTCCGTCTCACTCAGTCCCTGATGGCCGGACCCCAGCAGCAAGCTAACCTACTGGTCGACTGTCTGCCCCCTGGTGGTCAGTGCACGTCATAGCGACTGGTTGAGCAGCCTTAGCATATCATTAGCATATTACGCTTTGATTGGTTGAACGGCCGACCAGACAACCACACACTTAGCATATTAGGCTTTTATTCTATAGGATGGTTTCCACTGACCTCTCTCCCAGTCCCATAACCTCCCCTTCCGCTGACCCGTCCGCCGTTAATCCCTCCCCTGGCGGCTTTTACATTCTCCGTCACTATCATTTTCTTGAACACACTAGTGGCTATTTTCTTTCTCTTTAAAAAAAAATATTTTTATTGATCTTATTGATTTCAAGGAAGAGAGAGGGAGAGAGATGGAAACATCCATGATGAGAGAGAACCATGGATCGGCCGCCTCCTGCACGCCCCCTGCTGGGGATGGAGCCCGCAACCGGGGCATGTGCCCTGGCCGGGAATCGAACCGGGACCTCCTGGTTCATAGGCCGACCCTCCGTAGTGCCCTTTCAATGTCTCCAGCAAGGCCCCACCTCCTTACTGAAGCTCAGACTCCAACATGCGCCCCTGCCCCAGGCCGTGGGCGTGCCATGCACTCAGCTGGGCCATTTTTGGGGGGGGGCGGGCAGCTTTTCTAATTGTTCTTGTGGAAAGTTGGGTGACCTGGAGCAGGTTACTCTGCGCAACTGACAGGGGGGAACCTTCATGCGTCTTTAAAAGATCTTTTAAAGTCGGGGTGTATACAAACCAGGAGGTCAGGGTTCGATTCCTGGTCGGGGCACAGGCCGGGTTGTGGGCTCGATCCCCACTGGGGGGCGTGCAGGAGGCAGCCGATCCATGATTCTCTTTCATCATAGATGTTTCTCTCTCTCTCCTTCTCCCTTCCTCTCTGAAGTCAATAAAACTATATTTTTAAAAAACGATCTTTTAAAGTTGAGGCGTAACTTTTACACAGTGCGACCTGCACAGGTCTTCTGGGTACCGTTCGACCCGTTTAACAAAGGTGTGACCCACGGAACCCACCTCCCTTTGAGAGGTAATACACCCCTATGAGAATGGGGTCCCGTGCCTCAGTCCTCTCCCTCACTCCCCTTCCCCCTTCATTGATGCACAGAGAGATGATCCGATGAAGAGGCCAGGGCCTTGTCGCCAAGTCCCGGCCCCCTGGCCGTGCCCGAGGGAGAGCAGAGTCACCCGCTCCCGCCCTGCGCCCCGGCCCCGGCCCTGCACCCACCACGCTGATGAGCTGGGCCAGCGAGAGCTGCAGCCGGATGGAGATGAGCTGGGAGGAGCTGGTGGCCGGGCGGATCAGGTTGTTGTAGCGCGTCCTGTTCAGGAGGTCGTCCATGAGCCGCTCTTCGGCGTTGGCCACGCGGCAGTCCCCTGGGGAAAAGGGGGCGTGCAGGAGGCGGCCGGTCCATGATGCTCTCTCATCATGGATGTTCCTCTCTCTGTTTCCCCCTCCCTTCCTCGCTGAAGTCAATAAAAATATTTTTAAAAATCTGGGACAGAACTCAGCTGGGCTCCCCCGTCCCGGCTCCCCCTCCTCCGTTCCTCCAGCAGGGACTGGCCCCCCACACTCCGGACTCCCAGTCCAAAACCCGTGCGTCTTCAAGCGGCCGGCCGCCAGTTCCGTCCGTCCGTCCGTCCTGCCTCCCAGCTTCTGTCTGTCCTCCAGCCCCGTCCTCCCTCACGGCCCTGGCCTGGCTCTTGGGGGAGAGAACGTGTTGGGGGTGGAGGGGCGCCTTGGAGAGAGGGGCACTCGAAGGGGAGCCAGGGACAGCTGAGCAGGGCAGCCCAGGAGAGGGGGGGGGGGGAGGTGAGAGTGTCCGGGGGGGCGGGGGGCGGCGGGGATAGCATGGGCGTCGGAGAGCAGGCGGGAGAGGATGGGGAGTAGGGGGCTGAGGAGGTGGGGGTGCCCCTGGGCCGCCAGCTCACCTGTCTTCCCAGACTCTCTCTCTGGGTGGGGACGGGGTGCGGGGGGTGCGAGGGGGGACAGTGTGCATTGTTCCAACTGAGCGAGTGTGAGGCCGACTCCCCAGGGGGTGAACTCCCGGCCACAGGAGCTGCCGACACCCCCGCCGGCCGTTTCCGACCTGCTGCCCATCTGGAGCTGACGTTACGTTCAGTGGCCGTGAAAGAGGCTCCCGGCACCTTCGCTCCGTCCCTCCCCCACTCTGCCTGGGGCTGCCCAGCCGGCCTGGGTGCTTGGCCTAGATTCTGAGCCCCGCCTCTCACCCCCGAACCCCTGCCAGAGGCCGGGGAGCCCCAGCCCCAGCGGGGTCCCTCCCACGGGCCCTCTCGAGTATATACATTTGGGCTGACCCGTCATTTTATTTTGTTTTTTTTAAATCCTCACCCGAGGACATTTGTCCACTGATTTTTAGAGAGAGTGGCAGAGAGAGGGAGGGACAGAGAGAAATACTGATGTCAGAGAAACATAGCGATGTGGTTGCCTCCTGCACGCGGGCCTGGGCCGGGAGGAACCTGAGACCAAGGAACGTGCCCTTGACCGGAATCGAACCCGGGACCCTTCGGTCTGCAGGCCGGCGCTCTATCCACTGAGCCCCCCTGGCCAGGGCCTGGCCGGCCATTTTATAAAGAGGGGTATGACTTGCCCACGCCCGTCTGCCACGTCTGGGGCGGCTCTGGGTCTGAACCTGCAGCTCCTGGCCCCCGAGTCCCGAGGTTCCGGGGAAGGCGGGTCCCCCATCTCCCAGGGGCTGGTCCACCCGGGTTCCGAGGGGCCGTGGCTGCCCTGGGGACTCCCGCCCAGCCCACCTGGGAGGCTCAGGGGGGGCGCCTTCGGGCCTGTCCTGCCTCAGGCATCTGGCCGGCCCCCAGGGACCCGCGCCACCCTGAGGACCAGCTCTGGGCTCCTGGGTCAGACGCCCCAAACCCCATTCAGCCCCCCTCTCTGCTTCTCAGCCCAAAGGGGAGGCACGTCCTCCAGGCCCCCGGGGAGCAGAGGCAGGGCCAGGGCGGGGCCTCTCCCAGACCCAGCTGCCCCCCCTCCGTCCCTCCCATAGCCCCAGGGCCTCTCTCAGACCCAGCTGCCCCCCCTCCGTCCCCCCCATAGCCCCAGGGCCTCTCTCAGACCCAGCTGCCTCCCTGACCGCCCCCATAGCCCCAGGGCCTCTCTCAGACCCAGCTGCCCCCCCCCGTCCGTCCCCCCCACAGCCCCAGGGCCTCTCTCAGACCCAGCTGCCCCCCTTCCGTCCCCCCCACAGCCCCAGGGCCTCTCTCAGGCCCAGCTTCCCCCCCTCCTGTCCCCCCATACTCCCAGGGCCTCTTCCCTGAGTTGCTGATTCCCAGTAAGGACGCCGCCCCCGCGGACACTGTTTGGTGTCCAGCGTCTGGCATGTGCTCAGCGTCTGTCTGTGCGGACTTGCCTGTGAGCGTGGGGGCTGGGGTGGGTGCCCGCAGGGCTGCCGTGGGCTGGAACCCACACCCACGCCCCAGAACGGAGCCCCCAACAACGCATACTTAGGCTTTCCAATCTGTGGGTCCCAAAGAGAGGGGACGGCCCCTCACCCCAGATGCCAGGGTGGGGGGCGCCCAGAACAGGGCGCAGTCTCACACCCCAGCCCCAGGGGCTGACACTGTGAGTCAGAGAGCCCCCCACCGGGGGCCAGTCACGAGCCTGGGGGCACGGGCCGCCTGCCTCTCTGTCCAGGAAACCGGGCTCCCCAACAGAACCAGAACCGGGGTTCATATCCCAGAATTCTAACCGGGGTGAGCGTGCACGCGGCTCGGAAAAGCAGGGCCCGTGGGGAAATCTGTGTCGGAAACACGGGAAGATAATCCCCGTTTTGAATGAAACCGCAGAAGGGAAAGGTCACGGGGGTTGTCCGCACGTGGGCCCCCCGAGGCCACGGTTCTCAGCTGAGGTGTGTGTGTGCGTGTGTGTGTGTGCGCGCGTGTGTGTGTGTGTGTGTGTGTCCTTCTCCCAGGCCCATAACGGGCACCTGTATCTATGAAAAGGCAGCGATGGATTTTTTTAAAAGTCGGGGGGTTTCACCTGTTGCAAAAAGCTCACCTTTAGGACCAGTCGCTCCTCCAACCATGACTCGGGGGGAAGCTACCTAAACGCAGATCCAGCCCTAACCGGTGTGGCTCAGTGGATAGAGCGTTGGCCTGCGGACTGAAGGGTCCCGGGTTCGATTCTGGCCAAGGGCATGTACCTTGGTTGCGGGCACATCTCTAATAGGAGGTGTGCAGGAGGCAGCTGATCGATGTTTCTCTCTCATTGATGTTTCTAACTATCCCTCTCCCTTCCTCTCTGTGAAAAATCAATAAAATATATTTAAAAATTAAATAAACCAACGCAGGTCCAGGCTGCATGGCCAGGGATTCCCACCTGTAGGTCCCCAGGCAGGGCGGGAATCTGCTGGGTGAGCCCCACGGGGTAGGGGGGGGACCTCCCCATGGAACAAAGGGGGAAACTGAGGCCCGGGGAGGGGAAGGGAATGGCAAGGGGGGGGGTCGCCAGCAGGTGGCGGTGCAGCCACGGTCCCCGGGAGAGCCCCACCCTGCCCTGCCTCCAGCGCCCTGCGGGGTGTCCTCGCCCCGGAGATAAAACCCTGGTCCTCCAGGCCGACCGGGCACGGAGGACCAGCTGGGGCCCGAGGGGCAGCCCACGGGGCCTTTGCCCTCCAGCGGGGAAACGGAGGCCCGGGGAGGCAGCCCTCGCCACACCCGGACTCTGCCTGCAAGTTGGGGCTGATTGGGGGTGCCCTCCGGGGTGGCCCTCAGCCCCGCCGCTGCCCAGACCCGCCCCCCGGGGGGGGGTGTGTGCCCGGAGGAGGGGATGTTTCTAGGAGATTCACCCCAAACTGCACCCGTCCCGGGTCCAGGAGTGGCCGGTTGGGCGGGGTTCCTCCCATCAGCGCTGAGCTCCCGGGGTGCGGGGGGCTTGCTCCAGGGATGCGGGGTCCACAAGTCGCGGGGGAGGCACCCGTGGGAGCCGGTGTCCGACGCCCGCAGCCTCCCCTCGCGCGGGGCCGAGGGACCCTCCCGCGGACGGACGGACGGACGGACGGACTTGGAGCGCGCGCCCCGACCTGCCTCCCCCGGGCGGGCATCCATCCCCAGGGCCCCCCTGGCCCCGCGGGGAGAGTCGGTCTGCACCCCAACCTCGCAGACCCGCCCCGCCTGCGCGACCAGGACAGCCTCGGCCACACTCGCCCACCTGCGGCCGGTCCGGCGGGCTCGGCGCCCCGCGCCCCCACCTCCCGCCCCCCACCCCACCTTCCCCCGGGGACTCACCGCGCGCGCAAAGGGCCGCCAAGAAGAGGACCAGGGGGTGCGCGCTCCTCATGGCGGGCGGGGCCGGGAGGCGGCACCGAGGGCTCCTGTCGGACCACGGGCGGGACCACTAGCCAGCGGCGGCCGCGAGTGGGGGACCGGGCAGGGGTGTCCGCGGAGAAAGAGCGCGCGTGGGCGCTGGGGCCCCGCCAGGACCCGCCCAGCCGCCCAGGTCCGGGGGCGGGGCCGACTCTCTCAGGGCGTGGCCGGCTCAGGGAGGGGCGGGGCCAACTCGCCCAGGGCGTGGCCGGCTCAGGGGAGGGGAGGGGCCAACTCGCTCGGGGCGTGGCCGACTCAGGGAGGGGGCGGGGCCAACCCGCTCGGGGCGCGACAGGCTCAGGGAGGGGAGGGGCCAACTCGCTCTGGGCGGGGCCGGCTCAGGGGAGGGGGCGGGGCCGCGGGACGGGCTCTGGGGTCCTAACCCGGGGGGCAGCGCCTGCGCCCATTGTGCAGATGGGAAGACTGAGGCAGGTGCCTGCGCAGAACCCTCTGGTGTCGGGGAAGTGGCTGCATTCCATCCCGGAGAGGAAAGATCTGAAGTCGGGATCCCTGGGGTTTGGGGGGAGCCAGGAGCCGGGCAGGGGTGGGGGCGTGAGCCCGGCGGACTGCGCGCAGCCGTCTGCAGACGTCAGGGGCGGGGGCGCTTAAGGAAGGTGTGGCCTCTGGGGTGGGCGGTGCGGAGACCTCAGGCCAAGCTTGTCCATCAGCTCTTTTTTCCTTTTTCCTAAAATCAGTCCTTTTAAGAATGCGGTGTGGCAGTTCCTCAGGAAACAACACAGGGGCGTAGAGGTTGTGGGGAGAGGCCCTGGTTGAGAAATAAAGATATAAACACCCTGGACGCCCGCGGCTTCGGCATCGCCTCTCTCCGCTGAGATGCTTTATGACGGGGCGGGGCGCTGAACGGGCCGCGGCTCCTCCTGGAGGGAGGACAGGGTTTGCAAGCCGAGCCGGTGGCCACGCAGCTCGGCCTGGATCCGATGGATCGGGCTGACCTCGGTTCATTCTGTGTCAGGTGAGTGTCACCTCCAGCAAAACAACAACAAATCTATTATCTTTTTTAAAAAAGTATATTTTTATTGGTGTTTTTTTTTACAGAGAGGAAAAGAGAGGGAGAGTGAGAAACATCGATCAGCCACCTCCTGCACACCCCTCACTCGGTATGTGCCCGCAACCAAGGTACATGCCCCTGATCAGAATCGAACCCGGGACCCTTGAGTCCACAGGCCTACGCTCTATCCACTGAGCCAAACCGGTCAGGGCCAGATCCATTATCTTAAACAAGTGGTTCCTGGCTCTGAGGCCCTCTCGATCTGGTTGAGATAGATTGGTAAATAAATAATAACGAAATAGACGAAATAAATAAAATGAAAGGGTTAGGTCTGTCCCTGTACCAGCCTGAAAGGGCTCTACACACTTCAGGGCCTGATTCCCCTTTCTCAAGGCAGGTGGGGAGGAAGCCACAGTGTGTCCGGCCCCTACTGTGTGCTAACTACTTCACAATTAATTCTCTTTTTTGTCCTCAAAAGAATGTATTGCCCCCACTTTAAAAAATATATATATATTTGTATTGATTTCAGAGAGGAAGGGAGAGAGAGAGAAACATCCATGACAAGAGAGAATCATGGACCGGCTGCCTCCTGCACGCCTCCACCCTGGGATCGAGCCCTCAACCCGGGCATGTGCCCTGACCAGGAATCGAACCCTGACCTCCTGGTTCCTACGTCAACGCTGAACCCCTGAGCCACGCCCCCACTTTTTAGTACAGAAAACCGATGGGGAGGGAGGAAGGTGGAGCTGGGGTTTGAACCCTAGACCACCGGGCAGCAGCGCGTGCAGCTGGGGCAGGAGGTGGCGCTGCTGTTTCCATCCCCGGCTGGGTCTGGCCCCTGGTGGGTCCCAGTGGGTCCTTGCTCCCTGACCCGCTGGCTTCCTGCTCCTTCTCTCCCACCTGCTCCCTCTGCTGCGGGCACAGCTCGCTTGCTAAGTGCTCATCGGAGTGTGGGCCGCAGCAGCTGAGGCCCCAGAGCCGGCAGCAGCAGCGTTGTGGCTCTGCAGCTGGGGCTCGGGGTCCTGGGTCACGGCTGGCTTGGATCAGAGACCCTGACCCTGTGAGTGCAGACCCCAGGGGTCTGAACAAAGAGCAGCCGGGCCCCTCTGCTGCGGTCGGTCCCCCCTCCTCCCCCCCCCCGCCTCCCTGCACAAGCCCCGACCAGGGCCTGGACCGGGAGGAGCCTGCAACCAAGGCACATGCCCCTGACCGGAATCGAACCCGGGACCCCTTGGCCCGCAGGCCAACGCTCTGTCCACTGAGCCAAACCGGCCAGGGCTTAAAAATACTTTTATTGATTTCAGAGAGGAAAGGAGAGGGAGAGAGAAACATCCATGATGAGAGAGAATCACGGATCGGCTGCCTCCTGCACGCCCCCCACTGGGGATCGAGCCCACAACCCGGGCCTGTGACCCGACCGGGAATCGAACTCTGACCTCCTGGTTCATAGGTCGACGCTCAACCACCGAGCCGCGCCGGCCGGCCCCGGTTTAGCTTCTTTAAGTCCCACATATCAGTCATCTTATGCCGCACTTGTCTCCGTCTGCCTTATCTCTCTGGGCACATGATAACCAACGCCTGGTCCCTGAGAGCTCCCTGCGTGCCAGGCCTTGATAGCCGGATGAATCAAGATCGGATCAAGCTATTAAAATGCTCTCTTGAGAGCACACACAATCAGCCACAAGATTCTGAAAAAAAAAAAGGTCCTTTTTCCTTTGGTCCTGACCTGAGCCAGAGTTTGGCCCCCCACGTAAAGATCCAGGGTCCCCCTGGGCATTCACACCGTTCGTCTGGAGGCGAGGCCCCGGGATCCGTCCGCTAACACGGCTCTGGGCTGGTTCGATGTTTGGCCCAAAAAATTTAAAAAAAGAAAAAACAGCCCTAACCGGTTTGGCTCAGTGGATAGAGCGCCGGCCTGCGGACCAAAGGGTCCCAGGCTCGATTCCGGTCAAGGGCATGTACCTTGGTTGCCGGCATATCCCCAGTGGGGGGTGTGCAGGAGGCAGCTGATCGATGTTTCTCTCTCATTGATGTTTCTAACTCTCTATCCCTCTCCCTTCCTCTCGGTAAAAAATCAATAAAATATATTTAAAAAAAAAAGAAAAGAAAAAACAACCAATGAATGCATGAATGAGTGGAACAACACATTGATGCTTCTCTCCGTCTCTCTCTCTCTCTCTCTCTTCCTCCCTCCCTCCCTTCCTCTCTTTAAAATCAATAACTAATAATTTTTTTTTGAAAAACAAAGCGTTTTTTGTCTCCTGAGGGGACCCCCCTCTCATTTCTCAGACCAGCTTCTCATTGCTGTTGGGCCTCCAATCCTGGTGGTCTGTCCCACCCCTCACCCTCCACACCCGTGCACACACACGCACACACACACACACACGGGCCCACATGCATGCCCCAGCTGGCTGGCTGGCAGCTTCTCCAGGGCTCTTTACAGGGTGTCTCCTGCCCCTCACCTGCACCCGTTCCTCATGGCCCTGCCCCGCCCCCCAACCCCCAGCTCCCGGCCACAGCCCGTGACCTTCCAGAGCTCAGATCCGCGCGCTTCCCTGCGTGAGCTCCTCCTGGGGCCTTTGGAGTCAGCGGGATCGGATCTGCATGACGCTCCGGGCCTTTGAAAGATGGGCTCGGCCTGCGTCTCCGCCGGCCTCTGTGGTTCTCGCCGAGCCACCCGGCTCCCTGCTGGGCCCTCTCCCTGGAGGGTGCGAAGGCACCTGTCTGGGAGGGACAGCTGTGCCCCCACTGGGGGCTTCCTCCCACGTGAGAGGCCCCCATGCGAGTCCCGGGCTCCGTCTCCTCACGACTCATCCTGTGTCGGGGTCACCTCGCCCAGAAAGCCTCCACAATCCCCTGCGCCCCAGCTTCCTCCCAGCTGAGCTGCTCATCCGGCATACTCCACGGAGGCAGCTGGCAAGTCCCACATCCGTCGGGGTTTCTTGCATTCTCTTTATTTTTGTTGATTTCAGAGAGGAAGGGGGAGGGAGAGAGGAACATCCATGATGAGAGAGAATCATGGATCGGCCGCCTCCTGCACGCCCCCCACTGGGGATCGAGCCCGCAACCCGGGCCTGTGCCCTGACGGGGAATCGAACCGTGACCTCTTGGTTCATGGGTCAATGCTCAACCACTGAGCCACACTGGCTGGGCACTTTTTTTAAAAAAATCCTCACCTGAGGATATGCCCTTCAGTGATGAGAGAGAATCATTGATTGGCATGCCCCACACTGGGGATGGAGCCTGCCACCCTGGCATGTGCCCTGATTGGGAATTGAACCATGACCTCCTGGTTCATAGGTTTTCGCTCAACCACTGAGTCACACCAGCTGGGCTAATATATATATACTAGAGGCCCAGTGCACAAAAATTTGTGCACTCGGGGGGGAGGGGGGTCCCTCAGCCCGGCCTGTGCCCTCTCCCAGTCTGGGACCCCTTGGGAGATAACGACCTGCTGGCTTAGGCCTGCTCCCGGGTGGCAGAGGGCAGGCCCAATCCCTAGGTGCAGCCCCTGGTCGGGCTCAGAGAAGGGCCAATTGGGGAGTTGGGGCGCCGCCCCCTGTCATGCACAGAGCAGGGCGGATCGGGAGGTTGCGATGCCACCCTCAGTCACGCTCAGGGTAGGGCTGATTGGGGGGTTGGGGCACCGCCCCCTGTCACACTCAAGTCAGGGTCGATGGGGAGGTTGCAGCGCTACCCCCTGTCACGCACAGAGCAGGGCCAATCAGGGGGTTGAGGAGCTCCCCGCTGCCACTCACAGAGTAGGGCCGATCGGGGAGTTGGGGGACTGCCCCCTGTCACACACAGAGCAGGGCCGATCAGGGGGTTGGGGCGCCTTCCCCTGTCATGAACAGAGCAGGGCGGATAGGGAGGTTGTGGCCCTGCCCCCTGTCACACAGAGAGCCGCAGGGCGATCAGGGGGTTTGGGCGCTGCCCCCTGTCATGCTGATCCCGGTGCCGGGAGGCCTCGCGGCTCCACTGATCCCGGTGCTGGTAGGCATATTACCCTTTTACTATTTAGGACAGAGGCCTGGTGCATGGGTGGGGGCTGGCTGGTTTGTCCTGAAGGGTGTCCTGGATCAGGGTGGGGGTCCCCACTGGGGTGCCTGGCCAGCCTGGGTGAGGGGATGATGGCTGTTTGCAGCTGGTCACACACCCTTCAGGGTGGGGGCCCCCACTGGGGTGCCTGGCCAGTCTGGTTGAGGGGCTGAGGGCTGTTTTCAAGCTGGCGGGTGACTGAAGCTCCCAACTGCTCCTTTTTTTCTTTTTTCTTTTTTTATTCTGGGCCAGCTTTAGCTCTGAGGCTTGGCACCAGCTCTTAGGCCTCCTCTCCTGAAAGCAGGTATCTGGTTTGTTTGGGTTCTATAATCGAAACACTGTATCAACTCCAGCTCTGAGATCCCAGCTCGCTGAAAGCAGGTTTCTGGGGTTTTGTTTAGCTTCTGTATTTGTTACAATGTTTCAAACTGCAGGCTCAGAGGCCGGCAAGGAAGGCGGGGAACGTTGGTTTCCTCCGTCACTGAAGCAAGCAAGCCTCCTGTTAGCTTCCAGCTGCCTGGCTGCTGGCCGCCATCTTGGCTGGCAGTTAATTTGCGTATCGCCCTGATTAGCCAATGGGAAGGGTAGCGGTCGTTCGCTAATTACCATGTTTCTCTTTTATTAGATAGGATATTTTTAAAACATTTTTATTGATTTCAGAGAGGATGAGAGAGAGAGAAACATCCATGATGACAGAGATTCATGGATCACCTGCCTCCTGCACGTGCCAACTGGGGACCAAGCCCGCAACCTGGGCATGTGCCCTTGACCGGAATCGAACCTGGGACCCTTCAGTCTGCAGGCCGACGCTCTATTCCCTGAGCCACACTGGCCAGGGCCGGGCTAAAAATATATTTAAAAAAAATTTTTTAAACAAACAAAAACCTTCCTGCAGCCCAGGCTCTGAGTCCAGAGGGCAGACCCGGGTTCGAGCCGCGTGGCCACGGCCGGCGTCCCTGGCCTTTCTGTGAAACAGGACGGGACGCTGAGGCCCAACACGTGGGAGTGCAGAGTCAGCAGGTAAGCGCGAGGTGTCGGGGGCACCCCAGGTGGTGCGCGCGCCTCTTACCTCTCCGCGTCCCCCGCCTCGGATGGACGCCCCGGCGCGCTCAGCTCGGGGAGAGAACGAGGGTAATTGAAATTAACTCGGCTCCCGTCATCCCTGCCTCGTCCTCCTAATCACCGGAAAATCGGCTGCCGGCCGCGCAGGAGGGCCCCGGGCCAAGGCCCCGGGGAGCCCGGGCCTCAATTACTCCGCGGCAAATCGGATTTCTGGCCACGAGGCCAGGAGCTGCCAGATGGTATCAGGCCAAGGCCTGGCCAGATGGGTCCGGCAGCTAATTCAATCTGGCTGCCCAGAAACAAGGTGTGGAGGGCCTGTGGGCCGGGAGGGGCCGGCCCTGTGCGTGTGTGTGTGTGTGTGTGTGTGTGTGTGTGTGTGTATGGGGGGGCAGGGGGTCAAGGAGGGGGGCAGCTAAGCCTCCCACCACGCCTCCCCCTCCCCCCCAATCCTGGGCCTGGCCCCTGGCTCTGTGGTGGGTGGCAGTTTGGTGCCAGGGCAAAACAGCTGGGCACCCCTAGCCAGCTTGGCTCAGTGAATAGAGCGTCGGCCTGAGGACTGAAGGGTCCCGGGTTCGATTCCGGCCAAGGGCACAGGCCCGGGTTGTGGGCATGATCCCCAGTGTGGACGTGCTGGAGGCAGCCGATCCATGATTCTCTCTCATCACGGATGTTTCTCTCTCTCCCCTTTCCTCTCTGAAATCAATAAAAAAATATACATATTTTTTAAAAGGGGAGGGGCCGTCATCCTTGGGCTCCTGGAAATCGTAACATCTTGAAGGGAGAGGGGTTGAGACGCAGTCAGAGAAGCTGAGGCCCCCACCGTTTGAGGGAAGATGGTGGCGGTTGCAGGCAATGATGTGTTGGAGGCTGTGTGTGGTGGGGGGGCCAGAGCCGGCCGCCCGCTGGACGGAGGGGAAGGGCAGGGAGGAGAGGAACACAGGACCCAATGTGCCAGAACTGGCTCCCGTTCCCATGACCTGTGTCCGGAGGTAAACGTGTCCCTGCGCTGTGCTCCTGCCCCAGGCGAGGCGATCAGGAGGCGATGAGCCCGGTGGGTGGGAAACTGGGAGACCAGGAAGCGCTCAGAGGCTCAGAGGCCCCCATGGACAGGCCCGGGGCCCTTCTCCCATGACCTTTCATCTCTGCAGCCAGTCAGCTGGGAGCCAGGGGGTGTCCCCGTGGGGCTCCCCGGCCATATGGCTCGGGCCTCGGGGTGCACCCAGAGAGGCGTGCGGGAGCTCGGGGAGGACAGATGTGCCTGTTGACATTCAGGAAATGAACGCCGGCTCTTGCTGGCTTGCTGGGTGCTGGGCCTGGGGGTCCTGGTTCCGGGGCGTGAGGAGGGCAGGGGTGGCCGGGAGGGCAGGCGCGCATCAGCCATCGCCTGGGAGAGTCTGGTCCGCCGGCTCCCAACGCCGTGGGCCCTTACGCGTAGCAGAAATGTGTTTCCTGAGGGGGTCCCCGTGCAGCTGGGGGAGGGGGGCGCCCTGGGCTCGGAGCTGGGAAACGCAGAACGGAACCGGCCACTCGCTTCAGAGCTGCAGGTTCCTGGCTGTGAGATGGGGGTAAAACCCTTTCTCTCCGTCTCTGGTTCTCCCCGTCCCCCCCCAATCACCCCAAAACAAAACAGCCAGAGAAACAAGCCCCAGGCGGTTCTCAAAGACAGAAGAACTTGACTTGTGCCCGAGAGCGGGTCACGTGCTTGGCCGCGTTGACAAAAGCCAAAGGCATCAGGGGGAGAGGCCGGCAACCTGACCAGGTGGCTCAGTGGTGGAGCATCGACCTAGGAACCAGGAGGTCAGGGTTCGATTCCCGGTCAGGGCACAGGCCCGGGTGGCGGGCTCCATCCCCAGTGTGGGGGGTGCAGGAGGCGGCTGATCCGTGATTCTCGCTCATCATGGCTGTTTCTCTCTCTCCCTCGCCCTTCCTCTCTCTCGAAAAGTGAATTAAAAAGAAATACTTAAGAAGATGGTTTTGAAAATAAAATTAAAAAAGGAGGCGAGGCCGCGAGCTGCAGCCGGGCGCCGGCGGGCAGCGGGGGGAAGGCTCCGGAAGCTGTGCGTTGGCTCCGGCGGCAGAGGCAGGCCCGGCGGGGCTCTGGGTCGAGCCATAAATCAGAGGTTTGTGGCCGGACGCCTGCGCCTCCCCCTGCAGACAGCCTTCCCCCGGGGACGCGCATCCCCCTTCGCCGGCAGCGCAGTTGCCATTTATACAGATTAAGTCCGACCTGACATTCTGAGCGAGGGCACTGTTAACACTCCCGCCTGCCCCCACTCCTCCTCCCACGGGAAGATGAGCGCGTAGGGCCTGACCGGCCGGCGACCCCAGGAGGCTGCCCGGCCCCCCGCTCGGCCCCCACATCTGGCTGGCGTGGGGCGTGGAGGCCGCCGTGGCTCCGGGAGCGACGGCCCCTCTTTCCCTGGCTCATGTACCTCTTCTCTTTTTCTTCTTGTGAATCCTCCCCCGAGGATAGCTTTCCATTGATTTTCAGAGAGAGAGGAAGGGAGAGGGAGAGACCGAGAGAAGCATCAATCGAACCCGGGACCCTTCCGTCCGCAGGCCGACGCTCTGTCCACTGAGCCACACCGGCCAGGGCGTCCTCGGCTCATTTCTCGCCGCAGAGGACGGGTGGACTCGGGTTTTGGTGACGATGGCCAAGGGTTCCTTGGTGCTACCCGATGGCCCCTTTGAAAGAGATGCGGGTACCCGGCCGGCGTGGCTCAGGGGTGGAGCGTCGACCTATGAACCAGGAGGTCAGGGTTCGATTCCCGGTCAAGGGCACAGGCCCGGGTTGCGGGCTCAGTCCCCAGTGTGGGGCGTGCAGGAGGCAGCCGGTCCGTGATTCTCTCTCATCATGGATGTTTCCATCTCTCTCTCTCCCTCTCCCTTCCTCTCTGAAATCAATTTAAAAATATATTTAAAAAACAGACAAAAAACACCCTCAAAACATCTACTTCTGCCCTGGCTGGTGTGGCTCAGTGGATAGAGCGTCGGCCTGCGGACTATCTCCCGCTCTGAAACCAATAAAAATATATTAAAAAACAAACAGAAGAACACGTCTACTTCTGGGGGGTTGGGACCCTTTTTTGGGGGGAACGACTCTGGACCAGGCATTCACATCTATCTCTGTCTCCCAGCTCCGGGCTAAATGGCTTCTTAAAAGCCAACGTTGTGCCCACTCTTTCCAACGTACCCTGTCAACAGGGCGCCTGGAATTCAATTGGTGATGACTCATTCGGATCAGGGATGGGCTCCTCCCGGCCTGATCCCTCTTCTCCCGCCCGCCTGGTGCCGGGAAGGGCCCGGGACCCCTCCCTCGCCCGCTGGGAGGGGTCCCCCACCCCCCCGTCTCTGTCTCCTGCACCCTCACCCGCGGGCTCAGAGGGCGACGGGGAGGGTTCGCCCCACACCCTTCTGGTCCTCACCAGCCAGGAGACACTTCTCTGGGCCACTCCCTAGCAAGGCCCTGCTTCATCCTTCCGTCCATCCGTCCGTCTGTCCATTAAAGCATCCAGGGGGTGCTTACTGCCTCTCCTAGGCCAGGCCTCCCCCCGCCCCCCCCCCTTCTCACGGAAACCTCAGCGCAGTTTTCCGGCTCTAACCGCAAGTACTGGAGTTGGAGACATTTCCTGTGCGGGGAGGGAGGGGCATGGGGGGGTCTGGTGTCGGTGATGGGTGGGGAGGGGACAGAGGGCCCAGAGTGTAGGCTGCAGGCTGAGCAAAGAGGCCATTTCCCCCCGAATTCCAGTGTGGAGCACCCCACGGGCAGGGGAGGAGGTAGAAATACAAGCTCCCCTGCCCCTGGCGTGCAGGAGGCAGCCGGTCCATGATTCCCTCTCATCATTGATGTTGCTCTCCCTCTCCCTCTCCCTCTCCCTTCTCCTCTGAAATCAATAAAAATACATTTTAAAAAATACATATCCTGCCCTGCCCGGTGTTGCTCAGTGGATAGAGCGTCGGCCTGCGGACTGAAGGGTCCCGGGTTCGATTCCGGCCAGGGGCACAGGCCGGGGTTGCAGGCTCGATCCCCAGCAGGGGGCGTGCAGGAGGCAGCCGATCCATGATTTTCTCTGATCATGGGTGTTTCTATCTCTCTCTCCCTCTCCCTTCCTCTCTGACATCAATAAAAATATATTTTAAAAAAATACATATCCTTCACCAGTACAGAAAAAACAATCAACAGACCGTCTTGGCTCTGAAAACAACCGTGTAAGGTCCTATCTACGGAGAGCCCGCTTTTCCTCTTTGCTTACACACAGGTGTCCCCGAGAAAGTTTTCCGTCAAAAGAAGTGTTTTTCTTTGCCACCTCATCTGCTTCATTCGGGTAGAGCCAGGTTTCCAGCGTGGGTTTTCGGCGGAGACGGAGCCCCGCAGCCGCGGGAAGACGGAGAGAGACGCGCTAATGGCTGAAAAACACACTTAAGAGCCCGGCTCCCCGGTAACGACTCCCCCGATGCATTCGCTACTTGCGTGTCCATCAAGCAGGGAAACAGAAGCGAGAAGTCTGAGTCCTTCTCGCGATGGATGGACGTTTACGCGGTGATTCAGGGAAGCAAGGGACCGGAGTCATGCTGTTTGGGGGATGGATGGAGTAATGGGTGCTCTTGGAAATACTAGAAGAATCCTGCTTCATGGGACTTTTCTGTTTATTTAAATTCAAAGAGATTGAGGGCAGCCTGGCTGGCGTGGCTCAGTGGTTGGGCGTCGACCTAGGAACCAGGAGGTCAGGGTTCGATTCCCGGTCAGGGCACAGGCCCGGGTTGCTGGCTCGATTCCCAGTGTGGGGCGTGCAGGAGGCAGCCGATCCATGATTCTCTTTCATCACTGATGTTTCTTTTTCTCCCTCTCCCTTCCTCTCTGACATCAATAATATATATATATATATACATATATATATATTTTTTAAAGATATTTTATTGATTTTTTACAGAGAGGAAGGGACAGAGAGAAACATTGATGAGAGAGAAACATCGACCAGCCGCCTCCTGCACACCCCCCACTGGGGATGTGCCCGAAACCATAGTACATGCCCTTGACCAGAATCGAACCTGGGACCTTTCAGTCCGCAGGCTGATGCTCTAAGCCAAACTGGTTAGGGCACAATAAAAATATATTTAAAAAAAAAGATGAAAAGAAAGAGTGGAAAGAAGGAGGAAAAAGTGATCTGAGGGTAAGGTGACAGCAGGTTCTGGTGTGGCAGAGACACACACAAGTATTTTATTTTTAAAAAATATATTTTATTGATTTTTTACAGAGAGGAAGGGAGAGGGATAGAGAGTCAGAAACATCGATCGATGAGAGAGAAACATTGATCAGCTGCCTCCTGCACCCCCCTACTGGGGATGTGCCCGCAACCAAGGTACATGCCCTTGGCCGGAATCGAACCCAGGACCCTTCAGTCCGCAGGCCGACACTCTATCCATTGAGCCAACCCGGTCAGGGCACAAGTATTTAAAAAATATATATATATTTCATTGACTTCAGAGAGGAAGAGAGAGAGAAACATCCATGATGAGCGAGAATCACGGACCGGCTGCCTCCTGCACGCCCCACACTGGGGATCAAGCCCACAACCCGGGCCTGTGTCCTGACCGGGAATCGAACCCATGACCCCTGGTTCCTAGGTTGATGCTCAACCACTGAGCCACCCCGGCCGGGCAGCCCTGCACGAGTATTACCAGTGGCCCCTTCACGCTCAGGAAAGTGTCTGGAAGGGTCTGGATGTGAGTGATAAATCCCATGACCATCCTACCGAAGAGGAGATGACCCAGGGGCACCCCCCCCCCCCCCCCCCCCCCCCCCCGCCAAGGTGTGGATGGGCCGCCTGCCCCCGCGGGAGGAAGGCTGCACCCGCGGGCTCAGCTCCACGGGTCTCTGGTGCCACCTACAGGCCGTCTGGGGAAATGCCTCTCCCTTCCGCTCCCTCCACCCTTCTCCCCATCGGTTCTCAACCTGTGGGTCGCGACCCCTTTGGGGGTCGAACGACCCTTTCACAGGGGTCGCCTAAGACCATCGGGAAACACATCTATAATTACAGATTGTTTTTGTGATGGATCACTATGCTTTAATTGTGTTCAATTTGTCACCATGAAATTGGGGGTCACCACAGCATGAGGAACTGTATGAAAGGGTCGCGGCGTTAGGAAGGTTGAGAACCGCTGCCTATGGCCTTGAACTTGGCCAATGCGTCCAGGGCCCTGAAGCTGGACGCCCTGGGGGGATGGTGCAGACTGGAACCGGTAGTGAAGCTGGGGTTATGGTTCCAGAACCACATGGGCCCAGCTGGGACCGACAGAGCCAAGCTCCTCCCCTCTCCCCCACCCCGTCCTGCCTAATGGGGTAAATGGGAAACCGAGGCCCCATTTGGACCTGAACGGGTGGGATTGGGAAGCACAGGGCTGCAACCTTCCTGGGACCCTCACCCCATGCCTGTCGTCCCCCGTCTGGAACACATGCATTTGGATAGTTACTAAGCTCCTACTATGCGCAGGGGCGCACAGTAGGCACTTCCCATACCTTATCTCCAGCCTCCTGAATAGGGTGAGAGGTAGGGATGTAGGAGCAGAGTGGGGGCTTGTTTTGCTGGAGCTTGGAGGTCTTTGATTCCAAATGTGGCGCTGTTTCGGGGTGTCTGACTTGAGCAATGTTTGCAAAGCACCCCATGGAAATCTAATATTTTTTTAAAAAAATACATTTTTATTGATTTCAGAGAGGAAGGGATGGAAGCATCCATGGTGAGAGAGAATCATGGGTCAGCTGCCTCCTGTACGACCCCAAGCCCGCAACACGGGCATGTGTCCTGACCGGGAATCGAACCCTGACCTCCTGGTTCATAGGTCGACGCTCAACCGCGGAGCCAAGCCGGCCGGGGCTCTCCCACCGTCTTCATTATGTCTGGGGATGTGCGTACCCTCAGTCTGCAAAGGTTTCCTACTGACGGCTTCCTCTAGGAATTTATCTATTTTTTTCAGATCAAGAAGCTGAGGCTCAACATGGTTAATTATTCCACAGGCAGCAGCGTGGCCCGTCAGAACCCCAAAGAGTCCAGGCCACCTCGCTCCAGGGTCCTGGCCCCCAGCCACCATCATACCCCGTGTCAGCAGCACAGAATTCACGCGCACACACGTGCAATTGCATTTGAAGAGGGTGCCTTTGTGTGTGTGTGAGGGGACGACAACATCCCACATACAAAAGCCATTGAGTTAGATATTAACTGAGGACACATAAAAGCTAATGAACTTTGGAAAACAGGAGCCATCAGAGCGTGTGTGTGTGTGTGTGTGTGTGTGTGTGTTAACCTGTTTTGCTAACAGACCATCCGCTAATCATCAGCCTGAATTCACACGCACATACACATATACACACACATATACCCCCAAGGTGCTGGCCCGTGCCACCCCCAGGAACCCAGAAACCACCCTGGGTCCGTAGGTGACGCAGATCAACCGAGAAGCAAATGGCCTCAGAGACCAGCAACATCATAGCCCAGTTGTCACCCGTCATCGCAACACCCACGAGGAGGGGATGCGGCAGAGACGACACAAGCACAGGTCGTATTCTGGCCACAGGATCACAGATCCTTCTTGCAGTTCTGGGCATACTTGTGCTCTCCCCCACAAGCCCGTCAGACCCCAAGCCGGGGGGCCTGGCACCCAGGGCGCCCGTGGGCAGCTGGGCGCCACTCACAGGGAGGGCGCGCCGGCCCCCCGGGTGCGTTGGGGAGCGGGGAGGGCATCGTGCGAGGAGCAGGGTGGGGAGACCAGATGGCTTGTCCCTGTGCGTGATTCAGACCTTCCTGTTGTAGAGAAAGGATTTTGTTCGACAGGAATTCCCAGAATGGCTGACCCGCCCACTTTCGGGCAGGCCCCAGCCCCGCCCGCAGCCTGTGGTGAAGGAATGGGGGTGGGGGTGGGGGGGACTGTGCCCACTTGTACTCCCAGTGCCACTCGGAGGTGCTGGGAACTTCGGGGACGGGAAGAGGTCAGGGACTTGTACTGAATGGACCCCATGGTTCTCGTGCCCTGGGAGGGAAGCAGTTTTGGGAGGACCCGTTTCCTGTCTTTGCTAGACGCTCAACCCATCTTGACCTCTCATTTCTTTCTTTTCTTTTTATATTTTTACTGATTTCAGAGAGGAAGGGAGAGGGTGAGAGAGAGAGAGAGAAGCATCAATGATGAGGAGGAGTCATGGGCTGGCTGCCTTCTGCACGCCCCCCACTGGGGATGGAGCCCACCACCCCGGCATGTGCCCCGACCAGGAATCGAACCCTGACCTCCTGGTTCACGGGTCGACGCTCACGCCAGCTGGGCCGGGCCTCTTATTTCTTAATCTCCCAGGCAGATCCGTGTCCAGGGCTGGTTTGGAGGTGATGACAGGGGGTTGACTGGGTGGCGAGATTGGGGCGTGCAGTCGGCACCGACAGCGGTCCCCCCTGCACCCCGGAGCTGAGGGGATGAATCTCAGAGCCTGGTCTCGAAGGCACCAAAGTGCAAGGGCCCTGTGATCGCTGAGGACGACCCGGGAAGTGGGTCTGAGAGTGTCTGTACTTGCAAACGGAATTGCCGCGCCTGGACCAGCGATCGCCACCAGGCTGCTGACAGGAGGAGGGAGCAAGAGCCAGAAAAGAACCAATGGCCCTCATGAGGCCGGCGTGGCTCAGTGGTTGGGCGTCGACCTATGGACCAGGAGGTCAGGGTTTGATTCCCGGTCAGGGCACAGGCCCGGGTTGAGGGCTCGGTCCCCAGTGTGGGGCGTGCAGGAGGCAGCCGGTCCATGATTCTCTCTCATCATGGATGTTTCTCTCCCTCTCTCTTCCTCTCTGACATCAATAAAAATATATTTTTAAAAAATTTCAACTTAGGGTACAGGGAAGGCTTGATGAAAGAGATGGCCTTTGAGATGCTGGAACAGCAGAGCATGGAGTGTGCTATCCCTGGGAATTATTCCACAATCAAGTTCCTGGAACCCCCTCCCTTCCTTCCCACTCCCAGTTCATAGTGGTGTCTTTAGTGACCCCCGCTTCCCCCCAATAAATACAACTTTATGTGCAGAAGTATTTTCCTGGGAAGAAAGGTCATAGCTCTTACTAGATTCTCAGAGGTCTGTGGCCCCTGCTCTAAGAAGCTGTAGAGCAGGATATCTAAGAAGTAAATACAAATAAAAGCTTTAAAAAATACATTTTAAAAAATGATCTGATCTTTTCTTAAAATATATTCTTATTGATTTCAGAGAGGAAGGAAGAGGGAGAGAGAGAGAGAAAAACATCAATGATGAGAGAGAATCATGGATCGGCTGCCTCCTGCACGTCCCCTACTGGGGATGGAGCCCGAAACCCGGGCATGTGCCCTTGACTGGAATCAAACCCAGGACCCTTCAGTCTGCAGGCTGATGCTCTATCCACTGAGCCACACCAGCTAGGGCTAAAAATCATTTCTTTAATTGATTTTTTTTTTAGAGAGAGAGAGGGGAAGGGAGAGGAAGAGAGATAGAAACTTCCATCAGCTGCCTCCTGCAGGCCCCCCCCCCCCCAAACCCCGGCTTGTGCCCTGAGGGAGGAATTGAAACAGCAACCTCTTGGTGTACAGGACGACGTTCAATTCACTGAGCCACACTGGCCAGGCCAAGTGAGAGCGTTTAAAATGTCCCTCGCTCCCTGGATTAATTAATATCGCCTGTGCTGTTCTGCATTTTGTCAGCTAAGGGACCAGGAACCGCTGGGAGATCATGCAGCGGGAGACGTTTAGGGGCTGGGGAGGGCTGGGGAGCTCCAGTCAGGACCAGGGTAAGAGGAAAACGCAGGGCCCCTGGTTGGAAAATCACGGAGAATTTCAGAATGGTACAGCAGAACACTGAACCAAGCACAAGGCCCTCTCTGAGCGCGGCCCCGCCTCCAGCACGCCTTCCTGGAAACACCAGGGGTGCGTCCCAGGTGTGCTGTGTTGCTTTGCACGTCCATTCGCCCCTTCATCCATTTGTGGGGCCTTTTAAATTTATTTTTATTTATTTTTTAAAAATATATTTTGATTCTTTACAGAGAGGAAGGGAGAGGGATAGAGAGTTAGAAACATCGATGAGAAACATCGATCAGCTGCCTCCCGCACACCTCCCACTGGGGATGTGCCCTTGACTGGAATCAAACCTGGGACCTTTCAGTCCGCAGGCCGAGGCTCTATCCACTGAGCCAACTGGTCAGGGCGGCCGTTTTTGTTTTAATATATTTTTTATTGATTTGCAGAGAGGAAGGGAGAGGGAGAGAGAGAGAAACATCAATGATGAGAGAGAATCATAGATCAGCTGCCGCCTGCACGCCCCCAACTGGGGCCCGAGCCTGCAACCCGGGCATGTGCCCTGCCCGGGAATCGACCCGTGACCTCCTGGTTCCTAGGTCGATGCCCGGAGCCACCCGACCGACCGGGGCCATTGGCGGGGCCCCGAGGATGTGTCGGGGGCCGTGTCCGAGCTGCGGCTGCCAGATCCAGGAGCAACCACTGAGTCACACTGGGCGTCGACATGGCCAAGGCCTTGTCCTGGGTCCTGGGGATGCGCCTCCATGGGCGTTGGAAGAAGACAGTGAACAAACGGACAGGGGAGAGGTCGCGCGGTGGCAGGTGCCGGCGGGAGGCAGGGTGTCGGTGCGGTGGTGGCACTTTGACCTGGGATGACCTCGGAGCCGGCCCCCACGGGGGTGATTGCGCCACGGCCAGCGTGGGAACCAGGGCAAAGGCTGCACAGGAGGGAGAGGATGGACGCCGAGCGAGCGGGGCCGCGGATGCGGGCAGCGTGACCCGACCGCACCGAGTGGTCGCCGTCAGCAGAGGGCGCGACAGAACACGGCGGCGAGGGGGCGGGGCGCGAGGGCCGCGTGGGGCTTGATGCGGGGGCGGAGCCAAGTTTGCGTCGGGGGCGGGACGAGGCCTTGCGTCGGGGGCGGGGCGAGCGGCCTCTGCTGGTGGCGTAGGCGGGGCTCGAGACGTGGGCGGAGGCAGGCTTGCGGTGGGGGCGGAGCGACGGGCGGGGCGCGCGGTGAGCGGCCTCTGCTGGTGGCGTGGGCGGGGCTTGAGCGTGGGCGGAGCCGGGCTTGCGTCGGGGGGCGGGACGAGGCCTGGCGTCGGGGGCGGGGCGAGCGGCCTCTGCTGGCGGCGTGGGCGGAGCCGGGCTTGCGTCGGGAGGGCTGGACGAGGCCTTGCGTCGGGGGCGGGGAGAGGGGCGGGGCGAGCGGCCTCTGCTGGTGGCGTAGGCGGGGCTCGAGACGTGGGCGGAGCCGGGCTTGCGTCAGAGGCGGGGAGAGGGGCGGGGCGAAAGGCCTCTGCTGGTGGCGTGGGCGGAGCCGGGCTTGCGGCGGGGGGCGGAGCGACGGTAGGGGAGCGCGACGAGTGGCCTCTGCTGGTGGCGTGGGCGGGGCCTGAGGCGTGGGCGGAGCCTGGCTGGCGGCGGGGGGCGGGGCGAGGGCGGGGCGAGGGCGGGGCGGGCGGCCTCAGCCGGCGGCGGGGCGGTGTCGCGTCGCCCTCCTCAGCCGCGGGCTGCCGCCTCCTGCCGGCCGCGTCGGTTACAAAGGCCGCTGCCGGGCCGGCCGCCCTCAGCCTCTTCCGGCCGTGACGGCGGCGCGGGCCGGGCT
Organism: Myotis daubentonii; assembly: GCF_963259705.1. Taxonomy (NCBI): domain Eukaryota; kingdom Metazoa; phylum Chordata; class Mammalia; order Chiroptera; family Vespertilionidae; genus Myotis; species Myotis daubentonii. The sequence continues at coordinate 401,597 of NC_081860.1, read as the reverse complement.
CCCCGCCGGAGATGAGGGAGGATGTCGGTGTCGGGGCTGAAGGCTGAGCTCAAGTTCCTGGCGTCCATCTTCGACAAGAACCACGAGCGGTTCCGCATCGTCAGCTGGAAGCTGGACGAACTGCACTGCCAGTTCCTGGTGCGGCCGCCGGGTAGCGCGGCCTCGGCGCTCACGCTGCACTGCAACATCACGGTGCGGGCCGGGCCGGGCCGGGCCGGGGCCGGGGACAGGCCGGGGGCGGCGGACAAAGACGCCCGCCCGGGGCCCGGCCACCGCCGCCCCGCGAGGCCGGGGGTGGCGGCGGCGCGGTCTGGGCGCCCCGGGCTGGGCCGCTGCCGGTTCGCCGCCGCGTCGCCGCGGGGCTGGGGGAGGCGACGGGGGTCCGGGCGCTGAGGGGCCGCCGGGTCGCCGCGGGCGGGCGGAGGGGACGGGCGGGCGGGAGGCCGGGGCCGCCTCCGGGCTCAGGCCGCGCAGCCCCGGCCGCCTCGGCACGTCCGCGCTTCGGGAGGAGCCGACCCGAGAGCCCGAGGCGCCGGGGGAGGGAGGGGGCGGGGGGAGGGGAGGGCGGCGCGCAGGTGCCCGAGCGCGGACCGGCCACTTCCGGCCACAGGCCGGGGGACCCTCGCGCGCACTTTGGGGGACGCGGGGCGCCCCTGAGAGCCCGGGGCTGGGGGAACCGGCCGGGGGGGTGACCTCCTCCTCCTCTTCCTCCTCCTCCTCCTCCTCCTCCTCCTCCTCCTCCTCCTCCTCCTCCGAGCACCCACCCAGCTCGGGGTCCCTCCCTGGAGCCGGGGGCCGAGGCCCGGGAGCGACCAGGTTCTCCTGAAAATGGGGTTCCCGGGTTGCGGGGTGAGGGTGGGGGTTTGGGGGGGGCAGGTGTGTGTTTCCGGAAAAACCAGTCCGGGGAGCGCTGCGCCTGGGGGAGGGAGGGTTTATTGAGCATCTAGTGTGTGGGTCCCTGTTCGGTTCTGCAGAATTGGGCTGTTGTTATTATTGTTTTTTGGGGGGGGTGTCGGGGGGGGGCGGGTTGGCGGGGAGAGAAGAGGTTTCCACAGCAAAAGGTGTGACTCAGGGCCGTGATATCATCGGGAGGAAAAAGCCCCAGGCAGCACTCACTCTGGTTTTTTTTTGGGGGGGTGGGGTGGGGGAGTTGGGGCGCCCCCGAGGGGATCCTGGTGGTGGTGGTTGGGCTTTCACACAGATGGGCCCGGTTCCCCCCGCTCCCCCCCCCCCCCCCCCCGCCCCGCAGAGAAAAATTTATCTGAAAAAGTAAACACACAAACAAACAAAAACCCGAAAACCAGCCCGGCCGGTGTTGCTCAGTGGTTGGCTCCAGGTCAGCGCACCACGTGCCGGGTGGCGGGCTCGATCCCCAGGCGGGGGCCTCCGTGCAGGGGGCAGCCGACCTGTGATTCTCGTCATTTTTTAAAATCTTTTTTTTTTTTTAATTTTTTTATTGATTTTAGAGAGAGGAGGGGGAGAAGGGAGTGAGAGAGTGCCATAATGTGTTATTCCGCTTATTTGTGCATTCATTGATTGATTCTTGTATGTGCCCTGACCGGGAATTGAACCTGCAACCTTGGGGTGTTGGGATGATGCTCTAACCAACTGAGCTACCCGGACAGGGCTTCTTAAAATCTTTATTGAAAGATTACACGTGCCCACCCCCCCCCCCCCCTTTATTTCTAAGAATTATTTTATTTATTTATTTATTTTTAAATATACTTTTATTGATTTCAGAGAAAAAGGGAGAGGGAGAGAGAGAGAAACATCAATGATGAGAGAGAATCATGGACCGGCTGCCTCCTGCACGCCCCACCCTGGGCATGGAGCCCGCAACCCGAGCCTGTGCCCTGACCGGGAATCAAACCCGGGACCCTTCAGGCCGCAAGTTGACACTCTACCCACTGAGCCACACCAGCTAGGGCTTGATTGATTTTTATAGAGAGAGAGAGAGGAGAAAGGGGGGAGAGAGACATTGATTTGTTGTTCCACTTATTTATTCATTCATTGGTTGATTCTTTTTTAAAAAATATATATATTTTTATTGATTTCAGAGAGGAAGAGAGAGAGAGAAACATCAATGATGAGAGAGAATCATGGACCGGCTGCCTCCTGCACGCCCCCTCCTGGAGATCGAGCCCGCAACCCGGGCCTGTGCCCTGACCGGAATCGAACCTGGGACACTTCAGTCATCGGCCTCTTGGTTCATAGGTTGATGCTCAACCTCTGAGCCACTGTGGCTGGGCCGTTGGTTGATTCTTGTTTGTGCCCTGACTAGGGGTCGAACCCACAACCTTGGTATATGGGGAGGACACTCTAACCAACGGAGCTACCCGGTCAGGGCCTGCGTGTCCCCTTTTTTCCCCATCGACCCCTCCAGGCCACCCCCCCCCCCCCACCTCCCCACTGTCTGTGTCCGTGGGCTGTGCATGTACACATGCACGCAGGGTCTTTGGTTGGTCACCTCCCACCCCCCTCCCTCCCCTGCTTCCCTCCGAGAGCCTGGACTCTGTCCCCGCTCCCATGGCTCTGGATCCACTCTGTCCATCCGTTTATCTTGTTACTTAGGTTCCATATATGAAGGCGTGATTCTCATCACTGAAGTCTCTCTCTCTCTGTCCCTCTCCCTTCCTCTCTGAAATCGATAAAAAACATTGATTTTGAAGAAAACACACACAAAACAACCCACCGAAGCTTGAGAAAAGTGTGGCCGAGGAGCCCAGCAAGAAGGAGAGCGCTTTTCCAGCAGCGGGGACAGGAAGCAGGAGCGCGAGGTGGCGATGGGAAGGAGGCTGGCCTCGGGGTGACCGTCTCGGGGGAGTGTGGGGCTGGCTCGAAGGACAGGAGCCGGACGGGTAGGCCGCGGGGAGCCACCGAGTTGCCCAGGGAACTTGGGAAAGGCGTTCGCCATCCAGGAGCGGGAGGGGTCTCCACGGGGGGAGGGGGGGGGCTTATTTATTTATTTATTTATTGTTAAATATGTTTTTTATTGATTTCAGAGAGGAAGGCAGAGGGTGAGAGAGAGAAACATCCGTGATGAGAGAGAATCACGGATCGGCCGCCTCCTGCACGCCCCGCACTGGGGATCGAGCCTGCAACCCTGGCACGTGCCCTGACCGGGAATCGGACCCTGACCTCCTGGTTCACAGGTCGACGCTCAGCCCCTGAGCCGCGCCGGCGGCGACAGCGGGGGCTTTAGGAGAGGAGTGTGTGGTGCTGGGCTGGGCTGGCACTGAGCGCCCGGGCACAGGGATTCCCAGTGACTGATTGTCAGGCAGGCTGCCACCCGGGGCATTGTCTCACCTCCAGGCCGGCGGTGCCCATAGACCACACGCGCAAGGACGGCGACTGATGGCCTGGGTTAGGAAGTTGAGCAAGAAGGGAATGGGAGCCCGGCCGGCGCGGCTCCGTGGCTGAGCGTCGACTTAAGAACCAGGAGGTCAGGGTTCAATTCCCGGTCGGGGCACAGGCCCGTGATGCGGGCTCCATCCCCAGTGGGGGGCGTGCAGGAGGCGGCCGATCCATGATTCCCTCAACATGGATGTTTCTCTCTCTCTCTCTCTCCCTTCCTCTCTGAGATCAATAAAAATATATTCGAAAAGAAGAAGTGGATGACACACCCGGGAGGAGGGCTTGGTGGGGACTAGGGTAGCGGCACCACTGGGAGGCGCCGTTCAAGTCGCGATGCTGGGCCCTGTGTTCATGTGGACCAAGGATCATCTCGTGCAGCTCCTGTGACGTGTGCGTGAACGGCGCCTCACGGGTTGCTTCTCGCACACACGCCAGTTTCTGAAAAATCCTCCCAAGGTGCCGCACCCTCTCCTTCAGGCTTCTGCACGCCGTCTGTCCCGTGTGGCGTGTGCGCCATCCCCCCCCCCCATCGGTCTTTCCAGTCTGACCGCCCCCAAGGGATCGGAAATGGGGCAGAGTCAGTTCCTGCTGATCTGTGTCATAGTCCTTGCGACCCGCGCCTTGGGTGTGTTTCCTTGTTTTCTGTTGTAATAGTTTTGGGCGCTTGCCTTTTTTTTTTAAGTTACTGTCGTCTTTGTTATCTGTTATTTGGCTTTTGAACAACAATGATGGCGTAGGAGCCACCACGGGAATCCTGTTTGGCCTGGACATGTTCTGGGGGAGGAGCCCACAGAGGTCGGAGAACCGCGTGGACCTGACCTCTCTTTATTCTCTCATCTCGTTCCTCAGTGTGCCCAGGGGATGTCCTGCCAGCTCCCCTGGCTGCTGCTCCGAGGGCTCTCTTTCTAGAATGGGTTTGAGTCTCCGGGCCCGGGCCTCCTGGGGCTCGTCACTGCTCCTACGGCCCCCGCTCCTCAGCAGGGCCCGCGTGGCCAGGGTAGCTGCCGTCATGGGGGCCCCCTCTCTCTCCGGGGGCCACCTCTCTCATGGGGGCCACCTCTCTCCGGGGGGCCACCTCTCTCCGGGGGGCCACCTCTCTCTCCGGGGGGCCACCTCTCTCTCCTGAGGGCCACCTCTCTCACGGGGGGCCACCTCTCTCTCTCCGGGGGACCACCTCTCTCTCCGGGGGGCCACCTCTCTCTCACGGGGGGCCACCTCTCTCTCCGGGGGGCCACCTCTCTCACGGGGGGCCACCTCTCTCTCCGGGGGGCCACCTCTCTCACGGGGGCCCCCTCTCTCCGGGGGGCCACCTCTCTCTCACGGGGGGCCACCTCTCTCTCCGGGGGGCCACCTCTCTCTCACGGGGGCCACCTCTCTCTCCGGGGGGCCACCTCTCTCTCCTGAGGGCCACCTCTCTCACGGGGGGCCCCCTCTCTCTCTCCGGGGGACCACCTCTTTCTCATGGGGGCCACCTCTCTCTCCGGGGGGCCACCTCTCTCTTCGGGGGGCCACCTCTCTCACGGGGACCACCTCTCTCAGGTCCCGTTTCATCCTGGCAGCACCTTGGTTTGAAGACAGAACGGACGTGTCTTGTGGGAGCAGGGTGGGCACATCGAGGGGCTCTGCTGTGAGAACTTTCAGCTTCCATGTCACCTGGGTTATTAGGAAAATTTAAAATTTCTTTTTAAAAAAATATGTTTTTTATTGCTTTTTCTTTTTTTTTAATCCTCACCCAAGGATACTTTTTTCTCCATTGATTTTTAGGGAGAGTGGGAGGGAGGGGGAGAGAGAGAGAGAGGCCCTGTGAGAGACACATCGATGGGTTGCCTCCTGGACACACCCGACCAAGGCCAGGGATTAAGGCTGCAACCGAGGTCCATGCCCCTGACCGGAATCGAACCCGGGACCTTTAGTCTGAGGGAGGGCCAGCACTCTAGCCACTGAGCCACACGGGCTCGGGCTGTAATCTCCTGAAGCTGCTCATTCCCCTCCCCCTCAGCCCCTAGGGCCTCTGGCTTCTCTTTCTGTTTCTCTTCATGTTTCCGAGTCCAGTTCGGCAGAGCAGCTCACATGGTCATCAGGTCTCTGCTCAGCCCGCCCACTCCTGGTCCCTCCTCAGGGGAGACCCCTCCTCCCGTCCTGGGCTGGGCCTCAGCTCCTGGAGTCAGACACTGAAAGACCAGCGAGTTCTGCCTCCTGGGGGTTGGAGGTCCTCTGGCACCTACAGTTTCTCACTTCCCCTCTGGCTTCTCCCCGCGCCGGATCCCGGAATTGGGGGGCGGGGGGGAACCGGCTCTGCACAGAGAACGTGTTAGGCAGCGGTGCTTCCCTTTGCCTTTTTTAGTCTTTTTTTTTTTTTTTTTTTTTTTTACGATGGCAGGGGGAATGTCCTATAATTACCCTTTTCATCTTCCACTCGGCAAACGTTCAGTAAATACAGGGTTTCCCAAAAAACGCACACCCACCCTGAATGATGATAAGTCAGTGGTTACTGACGTACAGGTCATTTCCAACAGTTAGGAGGCCCGGCAGAAATGAGCCATTAGTTTGGTCAGTGCCTGTTTCCAGACCGAGGACCGTTCTGGCCCCGGCCCTGCTGCCGCCGCGGAGCCATGGGATCGCAGACGTGAAGCTTCCGTGCCGTATGCGTGTGCCCTCGGCCCGCGGGCTGTGGCCGGCTTTGTCCCGTGTCCCCCTCTCATGGGTCCCCATCAAGACGGCCTGGTGGCACTTTAGGATAAACCTTCCTTCTTCAAGCTTAGCCCGGCTCCACCCATTATTTCAAATCAGTTAAACGAGAAAAAGAGCGAAAATTAAGGGCGTTGTCAGCGGTCAGTGCACACATGCTTTCGGGGACACCCTGGTCTGTTGCCTATGTGGTCACGTCTGGCTCTGCAGTTCGAACAGAAAACTTGCCTGTCCTGTACGTTAACCGCCACGAGTCTGTCACGGGCACACGCACATGTGAGGGGCCGCGTGGGGCTGGAGAGGAAACCTGTGACTTGACCTCAAGTTCGTATGAAAGATGCCTTTACGAAGTGAAAGACCAGACGTGTTGTTCTCTAGGCAAAGGGAATTGAGCTGAAATGTTTTCTGTTTTGTAAACGTGCCCTGATCTTAAATATGATGGGCAAAGAGGGCTGTTTCAACCTCGGGGAGTCTTTCCTAATAAAGTAGGACGTCGAGATATGCAAGGCGGTCGGTCGTGCAAACCTACATCCCATTGCCAGTCGGTGCCAACCTCCAGTTACGATCGCACCTGGAGGCCCCGCAGCGCTTGACTCACCTGGGCAGCCCTGTGGGAGCTCATTCTCCCAGTGGACTGAGTGCTTGTGTCTGGGAACTGCTGGCAGGGATTGGGTTAGGGCAGCGGTTCTCAACCTGTGGGTCGCGACCCTTTCACAGGGGTCGCCTAAGAGCATCGGAAAACACATCTATAATTACATATTGTTTTTGCGATTAATCACTATGCTTTCATTGTGTTCAATTTGTAACCATGAAATTGGGAGTCACCACAACATGAGGAACTGTATTAAAGGGTCGCGGCTGGTTTAGAGAGACCCTCCCCCCGGACATAAACTAGCCAGTAAACAAACAAACCCTCGTTATTTGTGTCGATAAGTCATCACACTCTTCTGCACGAGTGGCTACTTGTGGTGGAACCCTTTCCCTTAATTAAACTTCGGTTCCTCATTGCCCAAACCTCCCTTCCCCAGGAGCAAGATACCAAATTTTAAAATGTTAGAGCTTCGAGTTCATGGGAGAGAGAAAGGCGTGTTCCCAGTAGCTGGGACCGTGAGCAGAGCGCGTCTTGCTTTTCTGTGCACAGATCACTGTTTTGCCCCCATGGCGCCCACAGGAAAGCTCTGTGGTGACCGTTCTCTCGGATACGGAAGTGGTGTCCTCGGCGCTGGCGAGCACTTCGTTTTGAAAACGCTTTGCAGTAACGTTTCACGGGAACTAAATCGGGGCTGTTAGTTTTATGTGTTTCTAGTCTGACACCGATAGGAAGTAGCCCAGGCAGTCACACGGAGGACTAACGAACGAAACCTGACCAAGAGCCCATGGCCTTGTCTCGGCCGGCCCTCTTGGCCGGCCACCTTTCTAAAGGAACGCGGAGAAATGCTGGGAATGAGGGCAGCTGAGTGTCCTTCAGGCCGAGGAGTCCTTGTGTCCATGCATCGGACCAGTTTGTAACGTCGAGTCGGATTCCTAGTTCTCCCCCCCCTCCCCGCCCCCGTCCCCCGTGCCCCTCCTCGGAAGGACCAGGTCCACGAAGAGGAGACTTGGGTGTCCGTGTGGTGAATGCGTGTCCCTTAGCAACGTCACACCTCTTGTTAAGCTTCTTCGACCTGGGGAAGGGCGGTGTGAGACAAGGGTCAGCAGGTCGAGGGCTGGGGAGGTGAGTGGGATCCCCACCGCGAAGGTAAGGCACCGCCTGAGCCAGAGTGACGCAGCCCCTCCCCAGGCTGTGGGCGCGGGGTCCGCGCCGTCCCCTCGGAGTCCTGGAGGACGGGAGGCTGAGCCGGGGAGCCCGTGGGTCCTGAGCGCCCGGGTTGGCCTCCCAGCCTCCGTGCCGCGTGGAATGCTCTAGAAGGCCCTGACTCGGCCACACGTGCTGCTCGGAGCACTGACGCGTCCCCATCACGGGCGTTTTCACTTCTGTTGGTGTCACTGCGTCTGTGGGCTCCGGCCATGGAGATGCTCAGCTGCTTACCTGCAAAATCATGAGCAGGGAGCAATTCCTTCCTATGTTCTTATAGCTTTCTTCTTATGTTGTCAAAGCATTTGGGATTGTATGAAGGTTCTGTACGGTTCTGTGAGTTTATTTCATTCTCCACGCCACACTGATTGGACAGCAAAGTGTGACAGTAACGGTCCCATAACTGGTTTCCAGAAGAATAAAATATCAATTAAAAAATCCATTAAAAGAAATTAATTTTTCCACACATGGATTTTAATATATTGCTTTTCCTCCCCATATCTATATATTTTAAATTGATTTCAGAGAGGAAGGAAAAGAGAATTAAAAACAATGATGAGAGAATCGTTGATTGGCTGCCTCCTGCACGCGCCTCCCCGCCCCCCCTCCCCGCCACTGGGGACTGAGCCCGGAACCCGGCTTGTGCCCTGACGGCTTCCCCGGGTGTGTGTCACTGAAATCTGTGGCCACCTGACCACTGAGTGGTCTGGCTGAGCTGCATGCCCAGGTTGGTCTGTTCCAGTGTGTAACTAGGTGTCTCTGTTACAGGAGTCGTACCCAGCTTCCTCACCAATATGGTTCGTGGACTCTGATGACCCAAACCTGACATCAGTTCTGGAACGTCTAGAAGATTCTAAGAACAACAGTTCGGTAAGAAAATAGGTCCTGCTCCTCTCTCTTTTTCTTCGTGAACATTAGGGAACTGCTTTTCCTGTCAAGAGTCTATAACTGCCGTAAATCCAGAGGGATACAAATGAAAAGTGTTTTATATAGAGAGAAATGCAACTTTCCATTTCACAAAGAAATTAAAACCTATTTTCCTTTTTTATAAAACTGATGAGTAACATTTGTGAGAGAACTAGTAAAAGTTAAGGGGAACATAAAGATCTCCCATAGTTTCTCTGCCTGCTATAAATAACGATTGTTGACATGATGTTTTTTTTCCTTTCAGTTTTTCTCCCTTATAGTAAAATACATATACTCATACATATGTTTAAATAGTTGAGGTCATATTCTACATAGTTTTATATCATTTTTTAAAGTTAATATTATTACTGTATTTTCCCATGATGTTATAAAGTCCTTATAGAAAATATCAGTCATTCGTTACAGGTGACATGATTATTTACCTGGAAAAAATCCAAAGGAACCAACTGAGAAGACAGTTTTGAGGTGACTGGTTAAAAGTGCTGTTATATGAAAATCAGTGGTTCCCCCAAATATCAGCTTTAATCACTTAGAAAAGTATTTTGTTGATTACAATTAAATTATTAAAAAAATAAACTACCTAGGAATAAACTTAGATGTATCAAGAAAACTATAATAATTTGCTGAGTGGAATGAAAGGTAGTATGTTCCCAGATGGGCAGACTTCATATTATAAACATGTTAATTATCTCCATAGCTTCATGTTAATTTATAAATTGAATACAATTCCAGTAAAAATAAAAAAATCAAACAGGCTTATTTTTGGAACTTGACAAAATGAATCTAAAGTCTGTGTTTTTTAAAAAATATATTTTATTGACTCTGCAGAGAGGAAGGGAGAAGGATAGAGAGTTAGAAACATCGATCAGCTGCCTCCTGCACATCCCCCACTGGGGATGTGCCCGCAACCAGGGTACATGCCCTTGACTGGAATCAAACCTGGGACCCTTGAGTCTGCAGGCGACGGTCCACCCACTGAGCCAAACCGGTCAGGGCTCTAAAGTCTGTTTTGAAGAGTAAAAATAGTAATGAAATTGAAGAAAAAGTAATGAAATGGGACTTGTTCAACTCGGTTTTACATAAAATACTGTGCACTGACACTGGGCTGGATGGATAAAGGCAGTGGGAATTTAGAAAGATTCAGGTCATTGAGAATTTAGAATAAGTGAAACTGAACTGAGTTAAAGCGCTCAAATAGGAAAGGATCGATTATTCTATTAATAGTATTGGGAGAAATGACCATTTTGGGGAAATTAGAGTCTTAGATTATTGTCAAAATAGGTTACTTTTGCTTTAAACATGATTATTCCTAAAATTAAGAACATAAGAACATCAGTTTGAAAAGGATTTTGGAAGTGAAGGCTGGTCTGGAGAGGCCTGAGGGTGGAGGTAAAAGGCTAAAGCAGGAGGCCGCGTCCGCACCTGCCGCCGGGGCCGCAGGACGGGCAGGGGCTGCAGGACGGGCAGGGTCAGCTCCTGCGGCCACCTTTCCTAGACCTGAGGGTGTGTGTGTTGTGACAGAGAAACGATGGGGTTATGTTCCGTGTCTAAGAGATCCCATCAGAAATGCTCATACAGTGAAGCGACACACAGGGTATAAAACGGGGCTGCTTTTATAAAGAAGAAGGTATTCTGGTCCCCGCAGAGCCCAGTCTGTCGACAGAGTGAGCTGTCTTCCCGCACCTTCCGTTCACCTCGTGCATGACAGTGGGGTCTGCTTCTCGTTGCGTTAACGTTCTTCCCTTTAGTCGCTGAATCGGGGCTCCTTTTTCCGTTCTGCACTTGACCCGACTGCAGCATGAGACGTCGGTGGTTCCCTTCCTGAAACGTCTCCATTCAGCATTGATTACTTAGTGGCCACAGGAAGACCTGGTTAGGTGAACATGCCTGCGTGCGGTTTTACGCTAGAACGTTACGTTGTAGTTACAAAGCCTGCAGCCCGTCTTCTCGCGGGGCACAGACAACTTTCCGAGCCGTTCTGCGTGAAGAAGCCAGGCGCACGGTACCGTCTGTCGCCTGGCCCGGCCGCTGTTGTGTGAGAAATGCGGCTCTCCGCCGGCTTATGCACTTTCCCTGGGTGGACACAGGAAGCTGTTAGTCGTAGGACACAAAAAAGTGTGTGGTTTTTTAATTGACTGGTTTCTGTGCGAGGCTCCGTAGTAAGTGACGAGTGCAGAACACTGGCAGGTCTGTCCGCGGGGAACTGGTTGTCGGTGAGGACTTCCGCCAGGGCGCTGCCTCCCGGGCTAGTCCTGTTTCTCTACCGTGTCCCCTCGGTCCGCCTCTTCCTCCTCGTGTTGTGCCTTCTGGGCAGCCTCTTACTCCTTAAGCCGTGTCTCCAGGCACCTGCATCTGCAGCTAAAACGACTTCCCGAGCTCCCAGCCCGTCCGCGGCTGGGTGTCTGTAGACCCAGGGACCCGCACTTGGTGCGCCTCCTTGTCCAACGTCACATCTAAATCGAGGCGCACCTGCCTCCCGGCGGTCCACCGCCCGGCAGGCTCCCCCAGGGATTCTGTCTGGTTGTGCGTGGGGCGGGGGGCGGCGGGAGATGAACCGATGGACCTCATCACTGCTGCCTGACGGGCCTGGGAACCGGCTTAGAGTCTGTGTGAGCCCAGTGTTCCCATCCCCCCTCGCCCCCCGCCCCAGCTCTCGAGGAAGTCTCAGGCCTGTCCATCTACCGTCCAAAACTTCTAAGTTTATCCCCAAGGCCTTAGCTTTCCCCGTCCCTGAGACGCTTTGGGGGAGCATAAACTTGAAATTCCTACAGCATGTACCCCCGTTTTTCTTGCTGGGCGAGACTCCACCACAGGCTGCCAGCCCCCCCTTACTCCGTGGCTCTCAGACCCCACCCCGCCGTCACGGTCACGAGCACGCACAGATGGACTGGGTGATGCACACCCACGGGGTCTGCCTTCCACGCCTGAGGGCTTTTAATCCCGATGTCCAGCTCAGCGTTTCTCTCTCTTGCTCCTGGTCCACGTGGGAAAGGCTTGCTCTTTGCTTTGTTTAACCCTGTCTGGTCCTGCGCCTGTTTCCTTCGTCCTTCAGAAACCTGCTTCCTTCTCTCCTCTCTCTTCTGAGTCAGACACAGCCAGGGAGTCTCCTGGCCGAGGGAAGGGGGTTGCCCGGCTCGTCGTGGTCATTTCTGCGGGGCATCGACCCTTAAACTGTCGCTGCTAAACGTGTGGACACGGGAGGTGTGTGCACAGTGCTCACCTGCCTGCAGGGAATGTGCTCACCAACAGTGTGGTTGTAAATGGAGACCTGAGGCGTATTGTTGCCGTTTTAGACGCTCAAGTGCTGAATGTTTCCGCAGAAGATTCCACTTCACCGTCACCAGTGAGAAGGTTTGATTTTATTTCACAAACGGGGCGGCTCAAGCCAAGGTGGTTCGACGCCATATCCCTGTCACCAGGGCCCAGGACTGTGGTGACCACACGTGCCTCTGCTTGTAAATGACTGACCGGGGAAGGCACAGCTGTGACCCTGTGCAGCCACCGCCTTTGTGTTGTGGCCTAAATCATGATGAATGTGACGGGTTTCCGGGCAGGAAGTGAGCAGCTGGAAGCGGACAGTGCCGGCAGCCCTCCCTCTCCGCTTGCCGCGTGCTGCTGGGCCCACTGTAGGCGGCCCGAGGGCCCTCCGCGTCATTCTCTCGGGGCTGCAAGTGGCGGTCGCTAACTTCTTCCGCTCCCTGCTGGGGGGTTCCAGGTGTAGCGTTGCTGTGTCTCCAGGGCCTCTAACCCACGCCTCTTCACGGACTGTTTTGTAGCTTCGTCAGCAGCTGAAGTGGTTGATCTGCGAGCTCTGCCGATTGCACGACCTTCCCAAGCACCTGGATGTGGAGCTGCTGGATCAGCCGCTGCCCGCGGGCCAGGTACGTAAGCTCCTCCCATCCCGTCGCCAGCCGGAGTCACGGCCTCATGGCCTCAGGGGAAGGAGCAGGACGCTTCCCTCACTGACTGTGCGGCTCATTGGGAGGTCGTTTCTGCTGTTGGATGTTTGTCTGCTTTGCTGGAGGCACCACACCTCTCCCTTTTGGAGCTGCTGGCATTCCCTGTGACAGACAGAACCGCCCGCCCGCGCTCACCTTCGTGGCTAGTGTCCCGGTTCCATACCTGCTCTTGCGTCCTTCGCCTGCAAGGCCGCCCGGCAGGCGCCCCCAGATGGCGTCTCCTCCACGCAGTGTCCTAGGTGCCATTAGGATGTGGGAATGTCTCTCCTGTGCTGAGAATTCTGTGAGAGCCCCTCGCCCCGGAGCCTGTGGTTCTGCCCCATCTCGGCGGCTCTCTGAGCTGGCGGTACAGCTGCCATCTTGAACTGCTCTGTCTGCTCTGCCCACGTGGTCTGTTGTTCGCTGACCTGGCACCTTCCTGGGCTCACCGTTCACATTTTACCTGAGTGCACCCTCAGGCACAGCCCCGGGGGGGGACGGAAGGCTGGCACACTTCCGAGCTCTCCCTTCGCAGGGGGTGGCCGCACATCGGCTTCACTCTCGGTTCTGCTGCTCATTACCCATCACTGTGTGCAGCAACCTCCCATCCAAAATGGGGGGAGTAGGGTGCCTGTGTTTTGGGGGCTCTGAAGGTGACACGGGTGCCTGGGGTGTGCAGGAAATGCCCAATCAGTGAACGGCTTAGTCAGCCCTCATGCTTGACTGGCGGTTTGGCCGAATGTGGAATCCGGGTGGGAAATAACTGTCCTGGGGTGTTGGGCTGCGCGGCCAGCGGTGCTGGGAGCCGGACGCCCTCTGAACCTCGCCCATCTCCGCGGGAGCTCGAGGCCTGTCTCTTCCGAGGCGTCAGCCGCGGGCGTAGTTAGGTCTTCTCACTGTTCCTGGCGCTCAGCACGGACGGGCCTTTCAAGTCGGACTCTGGCGTCTTCTCCGTGGGTGAATGTGTGTGTTTTTCCTCTGTGGTTCCTCTCCTTCCATTTTCTTTCTTTGTTCGTTTGGAAATGCCTGCTCGTGGGATTGTAGACCTCTTTGCTTGAGTCTTTGTATCTTGGATGCTGTCTCTCTCTGTCTTTTCATTTCAAATTCTAGGAATTTTTCTTATCTTTCAGTGTTTAGAAACGTTATGAGGTCAGCCATCATGTCAGGTGTTGTTTTGGGTAGTTACTGCTGCTGAGCCGTTACCCGGGACTCGATGGCCGAAAACAACTGACTCCATGCCTCGCGGTGGGTGGGTTGGCTGGACAGAGCTGCTGCTGGCCTGGCTGTGCAGTCAGACTGGGCTGGGCTCTGGCCCTGTGGACACACTGCCCGGGGGTGTCCGCAGGGCTTCTCGCTTATGCCTGCTGCCTCGCCGTTTCCCCACGGGCCCTGCTCTCCACGGGCTCCTCTTCAGGAAGGTCATAGAATCCTTACTGTTGTCTTCCAAGAGCACAAAAGTGGGAGCTGCCAGGCCTCTTAGAGGATTACATTGGGAACCACGTCTTGTCCACCACATTAGTGGTTCAAGTCAGAGCCCAGTGGATTGTGGGAGGGGGCGAGGGAGGGTGAGTGCTGGGACTGGGGCTCACGGGGTCTCTCCAAAGGGGACCTCTGCATCTAAGATGATGATTCCCACTCACGGCGTTCGTTCTGTTTCTGGGCTTTACCCGTAGTTTCTCTGACACTCTAGTCCTCGCCTCTCTAGCACCTCAGTTGTCTCTTTAAATTTATGGTTGAAAAATAGTTTATTTCGGTCTTGTTCTTTTTGAAGACTTTTCTCAAGTATCCATCTAGTCTATGCTGCTCATTCACGTATAGTTTGTCCTTCCTCTTTCCTCATTCATGTTTTAGAGAGATACTGAGGGTTGAGGGGAGTGCTTGCTGCTGACAGCTTGTAGGAGGAATTTAAGCTAATTCATGGTTTAGGATAATTATTTAAATGAAGGAAGCCATTTAAGTGTAAAATTTTTTTTTTTAATATATTTTATTGATTTTCTACAGAGAGGAAGGGAGAGAGATAGAGAGTCAGAAACATCGATGAGAGAGAAACATCGACCAGCCGCCTCCTGCACATCCCCCACCGGGGATGTGCCCGCAGCCCAGGTCCATGCCCTTGACCGGAATCGAACCCGGGACCTTTCCGTCCGCAGGCCGACGCTCTATCCACTGAGCCAAACCGGTTTCGGCTAAAAATTTTTTTAATTTTAAGTTAGAATGTCTTTAACTTCTTTAGAGCTGCTTTATATTTGATTAATTGCCTGTGTTATTCCTAATGCACCTGTTAACCTTGAATTGTTCAAAAATGTTTCTTTTAAAAAGCTGATAAGTGTTTGTCATCAGAGCTGGGTCTAAGTAGATGCTGCACTGTAATGAGTTCCCTGTGGGGTCCGTGCAGGAGAGCGGCCGCCGGGCCCTATGCCTCCTGGGTGCCCAGTGTGTGTGGCCGTGTGGCCTGCACATTCTTCTTTCCTTGCAGAATGGGACCACGGAGGAAGTGACGTCAGAAGAGGAGGACGAGGAGGAGATGGCGGAGGTGGGTGTCTTCATTGGGGGACGTTTTAGCAATTTCTCTAGTCTCTTTATGGACCAGTGTTAGTGTGGAACAATGAAAAGCACATTGTTCTTGGAAATGAATGTAATTGACGGCTTTAGTTTAAAATCTGGCTTTACCTCTAATGTATGCTTTTGAATAAATTGCTCCTCTTATGTCTCAGATCTGATTTTCTGGAAAATAAGGACTCTTAACATTTAGCACTAAAATTATGTTTACATTGAATAGTAATCACTACTTAACCTGTAGTTGTTTTAAATGTTTTTATTGATTTTTAGAGAGAGAGGAAGGGAGAGGAATAGAGAGATAGAAACATAGATGAGAGAGAGACATTGGTCAACTGCCTCCCGCACAGAGATCGAGCCCACAACCCGGACCAGTACCCTGGCTGGTAATCGAACCCCAACCTCCTGGTTCATAGGTTGAAGCTCAACCGCTGAGCCACACTGGTGGGGCTGTAATTGGTTATTTTTGAGAACTGCTCAGTTTCAGAAGTTCTGTGTTTGAATAAAGAATTAGAGAGCATTTCAGGGACTACTCATTAGAGATAATAAAACTACCTCATGTTGAAAAATCATCTGGGAATTTTGTAGAGCAGATTCCCAAGGCATTGAGCGGAGGCTGGTGTAGTTGCCCGTCACCGATGCGATGTCAGCCGTGTCCAGGCTCTGAAGCTTTGCGTTTAAAGTCAAACTCCAGAGTGAAGCTCTGCGTGTCTACACTGATCGGATAAAAAGGTCTTTGGTTTCGTGGTCTTGGTTTTAAAACCTGTTTTGGTGTTGCATCTTAGAATTAATTGAATTATTACCTTATATTCTTGATTTGGAAAACTTTAAATTTAAAATAGACTGCTTAGAGTGCCTGCGACTACAGACCTAGTTGTGGGTTTGTTTTGTTTTGTGAGTCTGAGAGAAGATCATTCTTAACCTTGCCTAATTAGAATGAGACATTTTTGATAGTTTGTCCTTAGTGTTTCATGCAGGTTAACTTGGGTGGAACAGTAACCCCCTGGGTCCTGTGCGGTGAGGCAGACAGTGTCCTCAAAGAGCTTGTGTGCCTCCCTTTTCCCCTCACAAGGCGACATCAAGAAGGGACAGCACATCTCGGGAACTGGAAAGGGGGGAACCGGCCGTGGAGGGTCAGGTTAGGGAGGAGGAGAAGGTCTCCAGGCGATTGAGAGAAGGTGTTTAAAGGCCCCAACGGCCCTGGGCCTGGGCGTGTGTGGGGGCGCTGGATGCTGTCCTTTGGGGGAGAAAGACGGACTGATGCATGGAGTCAGGAAAAAGCCAGGTGATTGGCTAGAAAGGGCAGGTGGCCAAAAGCCTTGACTCTGAGTCAGACTGTTTCTATTTGGTGCAGTTGTTGATAGGAAGGCTTCACATGGAGAGCAGTGGGCTGGGTTGTTGCTTAACAAGGTGCTGATGGTGAGTTTGTTCTGTGCTGTTAGCACTCAAGTGGAGAAGACATGTGGATGGGACTGTGGCCGAGGCTGAAGGTGGAGGAGACTCAGCTCAGGGCACTTGTGGGAGTTGACGACCGGTGTTCGGAGGAGCTCAGGGCAGGGCCAGCCCAGGAGGGGCTCGGTGAGGCCTGCGCACGGACAGGGCTGCATGAGAAGGGACTCGGTCGGGCCAAGGATGGGCGTGGTCACTCACCTGGTGTAGGTCACAGTGCAGGAGTCTGCTTGGAGAATGGAGGTAGTCGAGCTACCAGAACAAAGTACGAACACAGGATTCTTGGGGCCTGGATGCTAAGCTATTCATATCTCTCCCTTCATAGGAGGTGGAAAGGTGGCTTATTTGATAATAGCTATTAAGTATGCTTACTCAGATTCTAGTTTTATAACAAAATGCAAGCTATGGACAGGGAACCTTTTAATGGAATGTGAAGGCTTGTATGCCCCTTCCCGTAGAATACATGGATTCTCTCTCTTCTGCTCCCTCTCGAGTCAGGAATAGTGAGACTTCGGCGTAAGTTTGAACACACTCATACGTCTCTAACGTCTGTAGGACATAGAAGACCTGGACCACTACGAGATGAAGGAGGAGGAGCCTATCAGCGGGAAGAAGTCAGAAGATGAAGGAATCGAAAAGGAAAACCTGGCGATATTAGAGAAAATCAGGAAGACTCAAAGGCAAGACCATCTAAATGTATGTGTAAAACCCTAGAACCTGGGCTTACGCGGCTAAGTAACGTCGTCGTAGGTGATAGCGTTCATTCAGGCGCCGCCCCAGCTGCCCTCTCCAGCCGCCTTGTGGCTCAGGCACGGGTTTTGTTGCCATAGTGTTGTTATTGGTTGATTGATGTTTCCCAGCTGTTGATAGCCACTCTCACCCTGTCATCTGCCTTTCCCCCTGCCCTCTTCTTACGGGGTCTGTGTTTTAATCCCGTCTCCTAACATTGCAGCTCAGCCCTCCAGGAAGCGCTGCCCTGGCTGGACCAAACGTAATGTTCTCTTTGCTGTCACGTCTCTGATGGTGTGACATGAACACTCTGGTGGCAGGCACACCTCATGGCCTCCGTTTCCTCGACTCTACAGTTCATGTGGGCGCTATGGACCTTCTGGGGGATTGCTCTGAGTAAGAAATGAGAGTCCTGTCCATAAAAGGCCCAGGCAGAGCAGGAAAACAACAAGTGAGCGTCAGGTTTCTGTTTGAACGCCTCCTCCCTACTGCCTTGAATTCGAGCTACTTCTTAGCCCCATGAACCTGAGGGCCCTTGTGCTGTCTGGGGCAGTGTCTCGGACATGGTGAGGTGGATTAACATGCCAGGAGATGCCAGCTGGTGTAAACGGGTGGATCGCTCTCCCTCCTTCAGCCGTACCTACGATGTCAGTTCAATCGGCAAATCTTTTTTAGAGCAGTGAGATGTAGCCATGCTATGCCCTAACGAGGGATGTGTGTCATCATACATGTGTTTAAGGCATAGAGCGTGCCACACCGATGGCCTGGAGGTCTCGTGGGCTGTGGAAGGTCACGTGGGCGGTGGGAGGTCGCGTGGGCGGTGGGAGGTCGCATGGGCGGTGGGAGGTCGAGTGGGCTGTGGGAGGTCATGTGGGTGGTGGGAGGTCGCGTGGGCGGAGGGAGGTCGCGTGGGCTGTGGGTAATCCCTTACTGTAGGCTCATCAGTCGCAGGACATGTACCCTGGGGTGAGGGCAGCTGGTGATGAGGGAGACTGTGCTTGTGGGAAATCTGTGTCTCCCTCTTAATTTTGCTGTGAATGTAAAACTGCTTTACAAAATAAATTCTTAAAAGACATGAAATGGAAAATGGGTGGGATTTGGAATGGACAGATGCTGAGCTCTAGGTTCCTGCCAGGGCCATGGCATCTGGACATGCAGGGGGACTTCTTGCAGATGAGAATAGTGAGTGAGCCAGGCTTGTCCCCAGGCTTATGTCCTGTTGAAGCTTCATGATCTTTGATTTAATTTAATTAACTTTCTTGGCTGCTTAACATGTTCAGTGGGGATCCCTTTTAAATGCCGTTGGAAACGTTCGTGTCGGCTCAGACACCGGGGTCTTCAGCTGTGGGACCGGAAGGTCCTGGTCAGCGTCTCTGTGTTCCAGGGCGCGGTGTCCGGGTCGGTGCAGGCCTCAGACAGGCTCATGAAGGAGCTCAGGGACATCTACCGCTCGCAGAGCTACAAGGCAGGTGAGCACGCGCCTCCGGGCTGCCCGCGCCGGTTCAGGGTCCGAGAGTCAAGTTTGCTTCTCGTAACCGGACAGAACCAGAACTATGTACTGATTTCCTGTGAGGGGTGTGAGACGTAAATGTGACCAAGTTATCCAAAGATGTGGGTGAGATGGGGGCGAGACTACAGTACCCCCCACCCTTATCCAGGGTTTCAGTTACCCACAGTCAATGGGGGTCTGAAAATATTACATGGAAAATTCCAGAAGTAAACAATTCATCAGGGTTATTTATTGAGAGAGAGACGCAAACATCAACTTGTTGTGACGCTTACTGATGCGTTCATGTGCCCTGACTGGGGCTCGAACCCACAGCCTTAGCACATCGGGCTGCCTTCAGCAACTGAGCTACCGGCCAGGGCTGATCCATGAGCTTTAAATCGCACACTGTTCTGAGCAGCATGTCTAGAAGTTCATCTGTAGAAACCTGTTAGCATACAGTTAAATATCTGAATAATGGCTTGTCTTTAAATGTTAAGTAACTTGTTCCTACAGCACAGTTTGTAGTAGCAAAAAATAAAAGCTAATCAGATAAAGGGTGGCATTGGTTAGATTATGCTGCGTCCATAAAATAAGTTACTGCGGAAACAGTATGAAAATTGACAGTAGGTTTCCATATACCAAGTTGGAAAGATGCTCCAGAAAGTTGATGAAAGGAGATGAAACTATATATGGGGGGGGGTCCCCATTTTTATAGAAACGTTTGCGTGTGCGTGGGATTTTACAGGGCTTCTTCTCCCACTCGCAGTTGATGGTACATAGTTTCTCAGCTCGTTAGAGAAGCCTCTTCGTTAGCGGCTCTAACGATCTGGGAAGGGCGTGAGGTGCTCAGCTCTGGTGGCAGAAGTTACCATGTAGCTTTGTTCCTCTTCCAGTGGCACCATTTCTAGCTTCGGGGGCTGTTCAGGGTCTATACTTACACTAGAGCAGTGGTCGGCAAACTGCGGCCCCTTGAGTGTGGCTCTTCCACAAATACCACGTGCGGGCGCACACGTACAGTGCGATTGAAACCTCGTGGCCACACTCAAGGGGCCAAAGAGCCGCATGTGGCTCGCGAGCGGCAGTTTGCCGACCACTGCACTGGAGTCATGGTTACACGATCAAATGAGGAGTACCTAACACACTGTGTCTTTGCAGGGTTTTACTCAGTGGAACTCATAAATGACAGTTTGTACGACTGGCATGTGAAGCTTCAGAAGTAAGTGACTTTTCCTGCCGGCCTCCGGTATTGGCTTAAGGGCAGCTGCCGCATGGAGATTTCCCTCCTCCATTTGAAACCATTAGAACGGCTTCTACTGGCGCTTTAGACCTGTTCCTGCAGTCGTTCTAGGGTGTTAAGATGAGCTGCTTCTTGGGCTTAGTGACAAGTCAGGTGAGGAGGGAAGGAAGGAGGAGAGGAGGGGGCGGCTGTGGGATAGCGGCTCCTGGAGGTGGGTGGACACAAGTGGACTGACTAACCGGCGAGGTTGGCTGTGGTAGCAGCTTGTCTTTGAAGGAAGGGGTTTGTGTAAGACCTGAATATATAGGCCGTCATCACACAGGTTTAGATTTTGTCGGTGGTTTCATTTTTTCTGGTCTCGTCCATGGTGATGGATCTCCATGACCCCGTGTCTAATGGTGCGGTTTTAGGAAAGGAGATTGCATTTGTTTTGAGTCCTTGAGAAAATTATGTACATGACATGGTCCTCTCCTCTGGAACGACTGCTAACTCTGAGTCACCAAAGGAGAATAGATTGAGAATATTGTGGTACGTTTTTTGTTGTTTTAATCCTCACCTGAGATACTGTTTCCACTAATTTTTCGAGAGAGTGGAAAGGAGGGAGGGAGAGGGGAAGAGAGAGAGAGAGAGAGAGAGAGAGAGAGACATTCACATGAGAGAAACACATGGATTGGTGCCTCCCTTATGAGCCTCGACCAGGGATCAAACCTGCAACCAGCTGCGTGCCTGTGACTGGGAATGGAACCGGGACCTTCAGTGCTCGGCCGACGCTCTACACTGAACACCACCACCCAGGGCTAGAATCCCGTGCTCTCTCTCTCTCTCTCTTTTTTCCCTTTAAATATATGTTTATTGATTTCAGAGAGGAAGGGAGAGGGACAGAGAGAGAGAGAAACATCAATGATGAGAGAATCATCGATTGGCTGCCTCCTGCACGCCCCCCAGTGGGAATTTCCCCGCAACCTGGGCCTGTGCCCCGACCCGGAATGCAACTGTGACCTCCTGGTTCATCGGTCGACGCTCAGCCACCGAGCACTCCGGCCGGGCTGTGGCCTCTTTTTGAACTTTACTCCCCAGGAGTTGGGGTTGTAGGGTGTGTTTTTCCACAGAACAGCTGTCGCCCTCGTCTGCTTAGACTTGCCCTCGGGCTGCTGGTGAGTACAGAATCTGACTGTTTTGGTTTTTTTTTTTAATTCTTAGGGTCGATCCTGATAGTCCTTTGCACAGTGATCTTCAGATCTTAAAAGAAAAAGAAGGCATAGAATATATTTTGCTTAACTTCTCTTTTAAGGTAAGAAAATCGTGGCCGCACTCCATGCGCTGCTCGTGGGAATGCGTGTTTGTACAGTTGCTCTGGAAAACAGTTGGGATTTCTGGGAGCGGTGCCTGCGTTCGGGGATCCCGGGCGTGTGCCCTGCCCAGACGCGTGCTCGGTGCGTGGGGGCCTGTTGGGCGGCCCTGGGCACGGGGCCCCCACGGGAAGGTTTCCGTGAGCGAGCAGAGCGACGTCCCACAGATGGTGGCTCTTAAACAGAATGTGGAGCAAAAGGCGCCCCCCATGCACAGGTCATTCCTATGGCGCTCGAAATAGGTAAGACCCGTGTTGTTTCGGCCATGCAACCTCATGGAGGCATTCTCACCCTCCAGGGGGGTGGAAATTGGTCCTCGGGGTGAAATAGTCTTGGAGATGACAGTGGTGGTTTTAAATCTTTTGTTTAAAAATAAATGGCACGTGTTTTTGAGGAGGGATGCCTGACCTGCTTTTCACGTTGAGAGGAAACGTTCGTGCAGCAGTCGTCTTCAGGTGTGTTCGGGTGAACATCAGATGCTCGGTGCGCGTGTGAGAACGGTGCCCTTCTCTTCCCTCCGTGGGGACCGAGTTTCCATAGTTTATAGCTCCTCCCGAACCTACGTAAGGCCGGCGGAGGTGGGGGTGGAGGGAGTGCCTGGAATTGTGCTGCTGTGTTCTCTCAGTGACACGGTGTTTCTGTTTGGGAACCGCTGGGTGAGACGAATGCTTGGGAGTAGCTCCCTTCCCTCCGGTCGGTTCTCCAGGAGGTGTTGGTGGTTTCCTGTCCCCTTCTATTTGGTCACAGGACTGCACAGCGTGGAGGTGTTTCTCTTGGCCTCCCTGACCTTGTTCTTAGGGGTCATTGCTGTTTCCCCTCAGCTGCCACCTTTGCTGCAGCCCCTGGGGGAGCGCGTATCGCTGTCTCCGGGCTCGGCTGGGTGTCTCCTCACCGACTCTGGTTCTACCAGGGCTGGCCTGGTTGTCTGATTGGAGCGGCTGGTCAGCGTGTCATGTTCTGATCTCTGGGCTCGGATCCCCCATCTCGGAGGTGCTTTCTGTTTGTCCTCGCTCGGGCTCTGTTTCTTATTCTTGTTTTTTTTATGTTTATTCCCGTTCCCACTCCCGTTCGCTCCTTCACTGCCTGGCAGTGACCATGCGTGTCCTTAGCTCGTCGGAGGCGAACAGGCAGTTGTCGGTTCAGGTCCCCTTTCCTTGCCCGGCCCCGGAGCGTGGCTGTGTCTGCGTGGTCTGACCGAGAGCTGCAGGTCGTGCTTGCAGCCGTGGCGCTCACTGGGGTCCGTGCACGTTGGCTTCTCGTGGCCTCGTTCTCCAGGTTCCCGTCTCCTCCCCGAGGACCGGCCTTTGCTGTCCCTTCCCGGGGCATCGGGAGGAGACATCTGCACTTGGACTGCATTTGGGGAGCGTTGTCACGCTTAGGGTTCCAGTCGGAAGCTCCTTCCTCCCAGCTCCGGGGGTGCCCTCTCCAAGGACGGGGAGTGCTCACATCTTGCGGAGCCCTTTCTCGTTTTGTAAGTTTTCAGACGTTATCTCTTCAGACGCTGCTCTGTCCCCCCTCCTCTCTCCTGGGACGCTCTGCAGATGGTCCATGACCCTGTGTCCCGTTTTCTGCCTTATCTCTCTTGGCTTCATGGTGGATATTTTTAAATCTCTTTCCCAGTAACTGACTTTTTCTTCCATAAATCTTCACTGTGGCTGAACTCATCCGCGAAGTGATTGGTTTAAGTTGCTGCATTTCCAAGGTTCGGTGTTTCTGTGTAGTTTGTCTTTCTGTTGCAGTTCTCCGCCAGGGCTTGTCTTTGCCTTGCTTCCATATATGCAGCGTCGTTACTTTAAAATCTGTGTCTGAAAAATACTGAGTCCTGGCGTCTGTTGTTTGCTTCTCGCTCTCTAATCTCGTCGCCTCTGGGCCTCGTGTAACTCATCTGCAGCGACCACCTTACGTTCGGCAGGCTGGGCAGCTGGCTGGAGCCCTGGCGCGGCTCTTCTCCAGCGAGGCCTCCAGCAGCCCAGGCCCTGCAGGCGTTTCGGGCTGAGACGACCAGAGCGGAGGCGCCCTCCTTGTCAGCAGGGAGCTCGGCAGTTTGTCCTTCCGGGTCCCAGCTCCGCGGGTCCCAGCTCCGTGCGGGGCCAGGGAAGGCCTCACGGGAACCCTGAGCGCCGGCTTCCCCTCCGGGCCCAGGGATGTCAGTCGGGCCTGCAGCGTCTTCCCCTCCGGCCGCCTCTGTGCGGTGGAAAGGCCCTGCTCTCTGGGGCCCTTTGTCTTCGTGGCCTGAGTACGCAGTGATTTCCATCTTGTCCGCCTTCTCGAGTTCCCAGTCAGAGGCTTGATCCAAACGACCGGTCCTCTTACCGGACTGCTCCTTTACCCGGTTCTGTGGGAGGCGCAGTTCACAGTCACACCTGTCCCAGCACACGGCTCTGTCGGGAGTGATCTCAGCCTCGTGTGGATTGTTTGGCTTTTATTCCGTTCTCTGTTTGGTGCTATTTCCAATGTCAGGACCCTCACTCGCCATCAGGTAACAGGTGTCTCTGGACTGAAATCTTCTAAGCAATGTGGATGGAGGGTCTGCACATCCGTTAACTGGCTCATTTGCTTTCAGGATAACTTCCCGTTTGACCCTCCGTTTGTCCGCGTGGTGTTGCCGGTTCTCTCCGGAGGGTAAGTGTCTGGCCTTTCTGTGACGTGGGCACTGGCGCTTCCGCGGCCGGACGCCAGCTCGCCCGGGGCTTCTGGAGGCGCGGGGCCGGGGGCCTGAGAAGCGGCATTCTCAGCCGGCTCAGGCGCAGCTCCCGCTGCTCGTCTGGGGACCACAGTTTGGGAACCACTGGTACCAACCACTGTGTGGGGCACGGGTAGAGCCTTTAATGGCCCCTGTTTGTAACCATTTCACCATTAAAAACCAGGTGTTTTTAAAATATGAATCGTGATGGAGTGTCCAGAGAAAGTGAGATTAGAGAGTGAGTCCCCGTGCCTGTGGCCGCAGGAAGGAGGGCAGGCCTCTCGGGCCCGTGGGGCGGCCGTCGGATGCCTTCGGGGGGTGGTTACGGCTGGAGAGCCGGTGGTAGTTGTCAGGCGCCTTCATCCAGTCTGGGAGGGGGTGAGTGTGTGCGGGGTTAGGGCTGAGGTGCCCTGCAGACCCTCCGAGTCGGAGCGGCTGAACTGCTTGGAGAATTCTGAACTAGCCGACCAGTTCCCCCTGTGAGAGGATCCATTGATGATTAAAGTCTAAAAGTACGCAGTCCTTACTTCGATCACATCTATGGTCGATCTCATTCCATTGAGATTAAAAAATAAGGGCAGCTATAAACGACTAAGGAAAAGATTTGGAAAAATTCTGTACGTTTAGGATAAATGTACAAAAATATTTTTATCAGATCGTTTTGAAAGTTGATACGAACTTGACCAGCAGAGATTTTTCACATTTTTGTTGTGAGAAATGCCAAGAATGTTAAGAACTTATGATCGTAAACAGTTTACCACCTGGTTGTGGAGACAGACAGTAAGGAACCCAGCTGTCCCTCAGGTCTCAGCAGACACAACCACCGACTCCATGGGCCTCGCTGCACAGCGCACAGCAGCCATGATGTAGCTTTTTGAACAAAGAGCTGACTGTGATGCCATTTTCAGTTTTAAGATCTTTGACATAGTTTCTCTTTACTGATTCTGTTTTCCACAATGGGGCTATTGTCCTGTTCTTCAAATGAATATTGTCAGGTTCCTCACTTTGTAAAGTCATTTGGTTTATTCAGCCTGGGACGCTTTTGGTTGGCTGGAATCACAAGCCCAGGCCGGATGGTCTCGGCCAAGCTTACCGGGGAGGACGGCGAGTTTACCGGGGAGGACGGCCTGGCGCTGGGCAGAGGCGCAGGAGAAGGAGCCGCGGGGACGGAAAGGCTGGGCCCGGAGGACGAAGCAGTCGCGTGGACCCAGTCCTCACACAGACCTGCTCAGGGTCCTACTTACTGGTTTCCAAGATTCCTACAGTTTTTCTTGTCCGAGATCATTCCCGTGATTTTATTTGCAGGCATGACAGTTCACGTATTTTTGAGTTTAAAATAGCATTAAAGGAGGAATGACGTTCTTTTGTTTGAGGAAGCGTCGAAAGGCAGAAGAATCTCGATCTGCATTTGATCTTGGCGGAAGGCGGGGCCGGTGCAGGGTCTTGATCTGAAGGTCATTCCTGCGGAGCCTGGGCCGCCCCAGGGTCATCTGCTCAGAGAGCAGTTCAGAGCCAGGGGGGGAGCAGGGGGCACAGAGCAGCACCATTCGACCCTCAGCACGATGGAGGGAGACGGTTAGACCGTGACCGCAGGTGCTCAGGGTCACAGATACGGTGGAGCGTGACGTGTGCTCGGGGGAGAGCCGAAATTGCCCACGATGCCTCCTAGAAGGGGGGTCTCTGTCCCCTCCCGCCCCGCCCCTGGGTACGGAGGCCTGAGTCCTGCTTTCTGGTTGCTGAGGCGTCTGTGGGGTCCTGTTACCCAGATCCGCTCTGACTCTAAGTGGGGCTGCCGCGGGCTGGCGCTGGGAGTGTGCGTCCCCCACCGTCCTGGCGCCCGGCGGCTGAGTTTGCTCCCACCCGTCTCCTAGTCCTCACATGTGGCGTGCTTTCTCAGTGACGCACGTCACACCTAGGAGGGCGGGAACCTGGAGAATGGTGTGTGACTCCTCTTTTCTTTGAAGGTACGTGTTGGGGGGCGGCGCGCTGTGTATGGAGCTTCTCACAAAACAGGTGACTGTTTTTCTTTTCTTTTTTGTTAATCTTCACCCGAGGATATTTTTTCCATTGATTTTTAGAGAGTGGAAGGGAGTGTGGGGAGGAGGGAGGGAGGGAGGAAGGGAGGGAGAGACAGACAGACAGACATGTTGATTGGTTGCCTCCTGCACACACCCTGACCTGGGCCGGGGATGGAGCCTGCAGCCCAGGCCTGTGTCCTTGACCAGGAATTGAACCCGAAACCCTCCAGTGTGAGGACCGAGGCTCTAGCCCTGAGCCACTGGCCAGTGCGGCTCTTTTCTTAAAGTGCTCGTGTCTTCACCCTCCACACGGGTTCAATTATGTAAATTAGACTGAGTGGAAAGGCTCTCCTTTAAGGTTTTGAAGTTCTTTCTTTGAATAGCAGCCACTTTTAATAGTGAAAAGCTGTGGAACATAAACCAGTAAAATGACCTTGCACTGGGTTGTCTTATCTGTGCTAGGACAGGAAGTGAGTTATATTTAAGGTTACAATTTGCTCATGTTGGGCATTTAAAACAGGTTTTTTTTCGTGTGTGTGAGATTTTAGAAATGGTTCAACTTTTCTTTCTTTTTTTAAAAATATGTTTTTATTGATTTTTAGAGAAGAAGGGAGAGGGAGAGAGAGAGAGAGAAACATCCATGATGAGAGAGAATCATGGATCGGCTGCCTCCTGCACGCCCCGCACTGAGGATTGAGCCCGTAACCTGGGCCTGTGCCCTGATTAGGAATCGAACCTGGGACCCTTCAGTCCGCAGGCCGGCGCTCTATCCACTGAGCCACACGGGCCAGGGCTGAGCTTTTCTTTTGCTTCATAAGCACAAACATCTCAGTGCTCATCTGCGGTTGCTGAGTGTTGCCGGCTGCCGTCGGCTTTCCCACGCGTTCAGAGCAGCTTTCCTCCTGCAGGGCTGGAGCAGCGCCTACTCCATCGAGTCCGTCATCATGCAGATCAACGCCACCCTCGTCAAAGGCAAAGCCAGGGTGCAGTTCGGAGCAAATAAGGTACTTTTCTCAGTGACGTCACATACAGACAGGAAGTGAGTTATATTTAAGGTTATAATTTGCTCATGTTGGGCATGTAAAACAGGTTTTTTTTTCGTGTGTGTGTGAGATTTTTAGAAATGGTTCAACTTTCTTTCTTTTAAAATATATCTTTATTCATTTTTAGAGAAGACGGTGTCCACCGCTTCCCCGTCTTGCGCGGCGTCTCCTGTTCCTTTTCTTTGTCATTTTTAGATAAACATGCCTGGCTTTATTTTGTTATTGGCACTTTGTTATATCTACTTTGTTATATGCACTTTGAAGTCTCCCCAAAGCGAGATCCTGTTATAATAGTTAATTCCCAGGGAGTATTTACGTGCTAAGCTCGGATCTAGACGTTTTATGTGTGTTGACCCTTTCAATCCTCATAACCGACGAGCAGGTTCACTCTCTTGTCCGCATCGTGTGGGTGAGGAGCTTGGCGTGCCCAGAGGCAGGTACCTCATCTCAGGTGATGGGGGCGGAGCCAGGACGGGAGCCAGACAGTCGGCCGTCAGTCGCTGCTTTTAACCAGAATTCTGTTCTTTGTCACTGACTATCAGAATCATCTTTCCATGGCCGGTTTTGTTGCCTGTAAACGCAGGCGCGGGCCAAGGATGGACTCTGGAGTCAGTGTGTGTGGGGAAATACCTGTGTGATGGAAATCAGCCTGGCCTGACGTTTGTTAAACACTCAGCTGTTCCCGAAGGTCTGTGTGAACTGTGTTCAGCGCCGACAGCATTAAACCTGAGCGTGTGTTTATAACCGTAGCACAGGCCCATCACGCGTCCACTGGAACCCTGACTCAGGGGAAGCAACAAATTGCAAAGGCTATTTTTAAAAACCCATTTATTTGGGATAATATTATAAAATAACTCATTTTTACTTTTAGCTCTTTTATCAGCTATTTCTTTACACTGGAACAAAATACCATTTTGTATAAAACCTAGAAGTTATTTATTGAACACCAATGAGTTGCTTAACTACTTTTAGCTAGTTTTTTTTTAACAGTGTTTATATTTCAGATGCTTTAAATGTGCCAACAGAATAAGTATATAATACCAAAATTTTATTTTTCTAATGACAAGATTGATGCTCACTGTATAGTGTCTAAAGTAGGACACATGCAAAAACCTAAAGCGTCCTCTGTAAGCTGAGTGTCTGGAAATACTG
The DNA here is from genome assembly GCF_963259705.1 of Myotis daubentonii. Lineage (NCBI taxonomy): Eukaryota > Metazoa > Chordata > Mammalia > Chiroptera > Vespertilionidae > Myotis > Myotis daubentonii. The sequence goes on along the minus strand of NC_081860.1, from coordinate 373,190 downwards.
TCGGGATTTCCTTACAGAGAAACACAGAGGGCGTAGAGCAGGGATCTGTCTGAGCGACTGAAAGAACATCTCACCAGTAACCCGCCATGGAAGCTCAGCTCTGGGCTTCTGTATTTTAATCTGAAATACAACTGTCTGGATGGTTTAAGCCTCTCCCAGCTCACAACCCTACACATCCAGTATTCTGTCTTTGTTTAGTGCTATGGTCCTGGAATCAGTCAGTGTCAATGTAATTGCTTTACACTTTTACATTTCCATGATTTATAGTTTTGTTAGCAAATAAATAAAACCATTTTGCATAGAATGCTATCAGGCAGCTAAGAAATGTTTGCATATTAAAGTCTTTCTTGGCAGGTAAATTTTTTAAATGAATTGTTATGATGAAACATTACTCTTCCATTTTTTTTCTTGAGAAACGTTTGTCAGTTAAGAATATGGAAACTTCATGATATAAGTTTTACCTTCCAGGATTCTAAAGTCAGCAGGGAATAGTCTGTTCACTTTAAAAATGCTGCTATCCAAAAAGTAAGGTGCTAAATGGTGTTTAAAAATATGCTGTCGTGTGTGTGTGTGTGTGTGTGTGTGTGTGTGTGTGTGTGAGGGGGGGGGCTATGGTATGTAGAGAATATAGTATATAGAGAGTATATAGAGTGTTAAGGAAAGTGCTGACAGGTGTTGAAATATTGGGGTGGGCTGGCTAGAGATGGGAGGGAGACTATATTTACTATAAATACTTGTAAATGAATTCATAAACCAAGTAAGAATATTTTTAAAGCTAACTGGTGCCGTACAGATCATATATGTTAAATATGCTGCAACTAAGGTTAGGAGACATTAATGAAAAGACAAACACCCATCTACGTAAATCTGGGAATTAGACACACTCTAAATCATGGTTTTTAAAAAGTCACACGAAAATTTAAAAGTACGTAGACCTGAACTCTCCCCACCCCGCTTCCTCCCTGTCTCCCCCCGCACCCCCCACCCCCACCTCACCCCACCCCCACCCCAAATGGATTGGCAGGAAGGAGAGTCTCACGTTTTTACACGTTATTTTGTTTGGTGCCACTCACGGGCCTTCTTTAGACTTTAAAGTCCGGATGTCACTTACGTGTGTGGTCCTTAAAGCCCAGTGTTTCCTTGTCTGAAGGTAACAGTTGAGCATTTGTTTTGGATACGGTTTAGGAGGAAAAGAATTTGGGTTCCCCTTGGGTCCGCAGCCGCCTGAACTCGCTTCACCGTGTGGCGGGCACAGGAGCACCACGGGGTGTGTGCTGTGCAGCGGCGGGACTTACGCGTGAACTCGCTTCACCGTGTGGCGGGCACATGAGCACCATGGGTGTGTGCTGTGCAGCGGCGGGACTTACGCGTGAACTGCGAGGCGTGTCCATTCCTGTTGGACCACAACTGGATTTGTTATTCTTCTCGAATGTTAAGGAATCATGAACTTGAGCAAGGAGCGTCTTCAGTTAAAAACTGTTTTGAAATGGAAATATAATGGGTTCCCGTGTTCTTTTAAGCACAGTGTGACACATCCTTAAATTATTTGCCATGACTTTCATCCGCAAGTTTTGATTTAAAATGTATATTTCTCTTTCAGAATCAATATAATCTAGCAAGAGCCCAGCAGTCTTATAATTCCATTGTACAGATACACGAGAAAAACGGTATGTTCAGTTCCATATGTATTTATTGCCATTTGTTTTGCATCATGTACTGCTGATATTTATCCTGTTTTATTGTTGGTTTTGCTTTAGTATCTTGTCCAGTACAGTCACCCCTGAGAAAACTCCACTTGGGGACCCACACCCTGTGCTTCCTTCGAAGTCGTGGTTACAGTACTTGGCCTGAGAGCCTCTGAGTCAGAGTCAGGATCCCTGAGTAGATTCCTGGGTAGATTCCTGAGCAGAAGGGTCCTCTGGTTCCTCTGACATGTGTGGTGTTAGGGCAGGAGCTCAGTGTCTACCTGTGGCGGGGCCGGGGCCAGCGCAGGCCCTTTAGCGGCGATGAATCAGCCGGGCCTGGCCCGCCCCTCCCTGTGGTGGCTGCTCCTCGCCGACCCTGCCCGCTGGTCACTCACGCTAATTCTATTATCGAGGACATTTCATAAGCTTCACTGGCCTCACCTAAACTTGCTGTATTCTCCGCGCATGTTTGCGTCTTGTCTCTAACTGAGGGAATAGAGCTGACTTGGAATCAGACCTGTTTTCCGTGCCATTTCTGTCACTCGCTGGCTCTGGCCTTGAACAGTCCTGTGCCCTCTGCCTCAGTCTCCTCGGCTCAAATTGGCACGAGGTCTGTCGTCCAAACTTGAGAGGAAAGAAGGGCAGTGTGTGCGCGCGGCCTTCGTAGCTCAGTGCTGGGGAGAGAGCGTCGCAGTCGTGCTGATGGACAGGTGTGCTCTGTGTGCAGAGGACGTAAGGAAAAGAAACGCCAAGTCGTCTTCCTTTAGGAGAATTGACAATAACTCCTCTCTGCTTTGCTGGACCTGTGCCAGCTTGTGGCCTGGGAGCTGTGTTTGGTGCTCACTGTCATTTTAGTGACAACGGGAACTTGTCACTTGCGGTGACGGTTTGATTCTGAGAGGCTAGCACGGGCTGCGCGGAAGTACTGGGTCTGGGCGCAGACCAGGCCGAGGGGAGCCCACAGGACAGCGGCCTGGTGCTCCCTCTGGTGGGGGGTCGCCCTCGGGGGTGTAGAGAAGCAAACCTGTGAGGCATGAAGCGAGGTTTCCTGTACCCAAACCGTGTTCAGGTTCGGAAGCGGGAAAGGCTCAAGCTTGGCAAGCCTGGGCTCCCTGACCGTCCTCTCCAGCCCTGAGTCAGGGGTGTGGGCTGTGAGGGCAGGACCAGGAGGCGCCTCCGTCTGGCTCCTGCGGGGGGTCTCGGTCCCGTCGCTGGGTCCCTGCCCACGGCTTCCTGGCTGCTGGTCGCAGCTTCTCCACCTCTGGTCACAGCCCGTGCTCTGGCTCTGGCTCTGGTGCCAGGACTTGGTTGGGGGAGAGTGTTCTCAGGGAGGGTTACTGTTAACCACGGAGTCTGAGTGGAATACGAAACCTCGCTTTAGTCCAGTATTCCACACTTATTCAGCAAAAGCCAGTAATTGGAGGTCGGATGTTGAAAGCTCATGTAGTTTATTCACAGAAAATGACTGTATACAGACGGTCTCCAGCTGGCACTGGGTGGACTCAGGAGTTTTGACTTCATGAGGGTGTGGCAGTGACACGATTCAGAGGAACCATATTTTGGATTTGAATCCGGATCTTTCCGGGGCAGCGGTGCACGTGGTGTGATGGTCTCGAGATGCCGGACAGCGGCCTCGAGCCACAGCTCCCGCCGGGCAGGGACTGCGAGTCGCCCGGTGCTGCTCGCCTGCTCCCGGCTGAGTGCGCTCTGCCCACTGTGGGCTCAGGCACGCATCGGCGGGCAGGGACCCTCTGGCAATCGAGTGTCTGTATGTAAATGTGGAAGTGCTGTTACCAGCCCGTGTTGAGTTTAACTTTGCAATAGGTTTAACCATGAAAAGGACGAGTCGAGGACGTAGCCAACCTTAATAACATGTCCGTTTCAGAACTAAAGCGTCTCCCCCACCTGTTTCAGGCTGGTACACCCCTCCGAAGGAAGACGGCTAAGTGGATGGACTGTCCCAGGCTCGGACCAACGTTGCTTTAAAGAAACCTTCCCACCGTGCAGACCAGCTTCGAGTGCCCATAACAGCAGCCCCGACGACGTTAGCTGATAGACACTTTAGTGGATACTCTGTCACCTGACATCCTGCATAAGTTACAGCCTCTCATTTGCTCATTGTAGGTATCTTGGACTCAGCAGGGGGGCCTTTCCTGTATTTTTCTTGATAAATACACACACTGGCCACTCCTTATCATCTCTTTTTCTTGAAAAATGAAATCTGTTAAGCAGGCAAGTCAGCACCCGGTCCCTGGAGTTGCCGCTGTAGGTGCCGTCTCCCTCTGAGCTCGTGCGCTGCGAGGACACGCAGTGTGTGGTCCCCTCAGAGCCAATAAAGGTGATTTGGTGTTCCCGTCGGCTTAGGAAGTTTAAGGTCTTCTCGATCACCGTAGCCTTTTCCGGTTGCCAGAATAACGACAGAAAACCTGCTCCAGGAATCGTTACACTTTTTATGGCCTCTCTGGGGCCATTTCCCACAGACATGCTCTTAACTGCATTGCAAGGTGGGGCCACGCAAGCACGTCAGCTGTCGTAGTGATTCCACTGGGCATGAGTCTTGCTGGCTGAAGCTGTTACTGGTTCACTATGTCTTACGAAGATCTGCAGTCTAGATCTTGAGGTTATTTAAAATACTAAGTCATTTTACATTTCCATTTTATTAACGGGATGTTGCAATCGTTTGTAAACTAATAAGCTTATAAAGTGATTGGCACACAGACAGACTCCTTGAGCAAAAGCTGCACAGCTAAGGACACACAGATCCCTCATTTGGAGACCTAAAATTTTTTGCTACAGTCATAACAATGGCTTTTACTTAAAGACTAATAGGAACTCTACACCTATTAATTCTTTTATAAAACCTGACTTAAATCAGTACCCTCTCCATTCTCTTGCCTTACCTGAATCAGTCCTGTTTGATTGGAAGTAGATTTTTATATACCCATGTTTGATTTAAAAGTAAGGTCTAGTTATTAAGCACTTTTAAAATGAAATCCAGAAGCACATTTTCTGCACAAATCACTTACAAAGTTCAAAAGTGTTTCTTAGGCACCTGCTCTGAGAGTCAGTTTTCAACTTTGTAAGCCGCCTGGGAGAGACCCGCATGGCTGCAGGGCCGCAGCGTGGGGGGCCGTGGGAGAGGCTGTCCTGGGTTTGCTCACGTGGCTACATTTGTGCTCAGTTCTGATACAGTGGCTCAGACAGGCGACAAGGCAGAATTCTTTAAGGCATTACAGTTCCTTAAACCTAAGGCTGGATCTTGAATACATTGTTGAATTCTTTAATAACCTGATGGCTACAGGCTGACAGCTGCACATTTGGCATGCTTTGTTTTTATTTGGAGTTTATTTTTCATTGCAGATTTATTTGGCAATGTACAGTAAATTTTGTAAACTTGCATCAAGTTTATGAATAAAGAATCATTTAAGAAATAGCGCTGTCCTTTACCCTCATTAGAGGTGCCCTTGCTCAGGGGCCCGGAGTTCTGTGGAGTCTGGAGCAGGAGAGACGCTGGGAGGGCAGGTTGGTTTGACGAGAGCGACAGACCAGGACCGTGTGTGCCGGCCGATGTGGCCGCCCAGGTCTCCCTCAGTCTTCGCTCCCCCACACTTGTTCCTCAATAGAAACGTCTGGTGGCTGCCCCCAGTACCCCCTGTCAATCGTCCGCTCCCCCTCGAGGGTCCCCGGGGCGGCCACACACGAGGTCAGGTTCGCACAACAGGAAGCCCAGGGCAGGAGCAGCTCCTCTGGGCTCGGCTGGAGGCTCTCAGGTTTGTTGTGTTGTTTCACGTGGATGGACGCTGTGGATGGATGCGGTCCTGCTCCCTCCTCCCAGGCAGAGTCCTGTCTCCCGGGCTCCTGGGGGGTCTTCAGGCGACCGCGACCCCTTCCCCTGCCCCTGCCCCGCCTAGCGCCCTCCGCTTTCCCGTCTCAAACCAATGTCTGGATCTCCTTGGACCCCGTTCTCATCATGTCATTTGGGGAACCCTGGAGACCCCGCGAGGCCCTTTTAGGAGGCGTTGAAGGTCAAAAATGATTTTCCTGCTGAAACCGGTTTGGCTCAGTGGATAGAGCGTCGGCCTGCGACCTGAAGGGTCCCAGGTTCGATTTCGGTCAAGGGCATGTACCTGGGTTGCGGGCATATCCCCAGTGAGGAGTGTGCAGGAGGTGGCTGATCGATGTTTCTCTCTCATCGATGTTTCTAACTTTCTATCTCTCTCCCTTCCTCTCAGTAAAAAATCAATAAAATATATTAAAAAAAATGATTTTCCTGATAAAACATCATTTGCCCTTTTCAGTCTCGCTCTCTCTCAAGCGCACACAGGAGTTTTCCGGGGGCCACACGCCTGCTACGGCCACAGCCTGAGTTCCAGGGCCAATCCAGTGCCTTCTCTTAAGCCAGACAGAGGTTTTCACTATTGGGGGTGGGAGGGCGGGCGTTCTTTTTTTCATAAAAATGTTCTCTGTCAATGTGAAGTGGATTTGTTACTTTAATATTACAATGTTTTAATATGGCCAATATCAACAGGCATACCCCACAGGAACAGGTGCGGAAGAGCCCTGCCCTGGCCAGTGTGGCTCAGTGGGCAGAGCGTGGGCCCAGGGAGGAAGGGTCCGGGTTCCATTCCGGTCAAGGGCACCGCCTCTGTTGTGTGCGCTGCTGGCGGGAGGCAACCCATCTGTGCATCTCCCTTGTCTCTTCGCCTCCCTCCCACTCTCTAAGTCAATGGACACATACCCTGGGGGAGGATTACCAGCAGCAGCAAAGGAGCGCGTGGGAGTCCGAGGCCAGCAAGTTTGAAACACACTAGTGAGACCAGTTACTGGGGAGGAGCCAGGGCTGGGCCAGCCAGGCAGCGGCGGGAGTAGAGGTGTGGGGGGGGGGGGGGGTGCGGGCAGCTGCACCTGCTGTGCTCGCTTTCCCTGCGCCGCTGGTTGCATCGGAATCAGCCGCTCCAGTCCCATGCAACAGGCCCGCTGAGCACGAGGTCCGCGGTGCAGGAGGGGGACTGAGGTGCAGGCGGGGGATCCCGGTACAGGTGGGGGATCGCGGTGCAGGTGGGGGATCGCGGTGCAGGTAGGGGATCCCGGTGCAGGTGGGGGGATCGCGGTGCAGGTGGGGGATCGCGGTGCAAGTACGTGATCCCGGTGCAGGTGGGGGACTGAGGTGCAGGTGGGGGATCGCGGTGCAGGTGGGGGATCGCGGTGCAGGCGGGGGGGATCGCGGTGCAGGTGGGGGATCGCGGTGCAAGTACGTGATCCCGGTGCAGGTGGGGGATCGCGGTGCAGGTGGGGGACTGAGGTGCAGGTGGGGGATCGCGGTGCAGGTGGGGGATCGAGGTGCAGGCGGGGGGGATCCCGGTACAGGTGGGGGATCGCGGTGCAGGTGGGGGATCGCGGTGCAGGCGGGGACCGCGGTGCAGCGCCCGTTGCCACGCACGAGGGCGGCTTCTAAAGCAGACACCGCCCGTGGGAAAGCTGAGCTTGTGGTGCCAACAGGCTCTGGGCTGACGACGAGCCAGAATCTGCCTCCGGGGACGCTGGGGTCGAGGGCGGCGGAGGCCTTGCCGTGCCTGCGGGACTGACAGCTGGAAGGCTAGTTTTCACGGACCCGGCGGAAGTCCGCTGCCGGAAGTCCCGCCCCATCCGGAAGTGGCGCGCGCCTGCGCAGTGTGCACCGGCCGGAGCTGGAGCCGAAGCTGGTGCGGCTTCCTGAGCCCTCGGCGCAGCGGTCCGGCCGCGGGAAACTGCGGGGCGGGATGGAGCCGGCGGGCGGCGGTGGTTTCCCCGCGGAACCCCCGGGCGCCTTCGTGCTGAGCAACCTGGCGGAGGTGGTGGAGCGGGTGCTCTCCTTCCTGCCCGCCCGGGCGCTGCTGCGGGTGGCCGGGTGAGCGGCGGGGCGGCGGGCGGGTCCGGGCGGGGCGGGGCGGGGGCGGGAAGGACGCCCGCTCAGCTCACCGCCTTTGTGGTCGCGCCCGCAGCGTGAGCCGCCTGTGGAGGGAGAGCGTGCGCCGGGTGCTGCGAGCCCAGCGCGGGGTGGCCTGGATCTCGGCGGGCCCGGCGGACGCTGGCCCCCCGCAGGAGCACTGCCTGGTCCGCGCGGCGGCCGCGGAGCTGCAGGCAAGTGGGGGCGCGGGGGGCGGGGCGGTGCACGGGCGGGGCGGGTGCTGGTCCGGCCGGTCTGTGAGCGCGAACTCTGGTTGTGCCCCGGTTTCCCTCACGGGGTTGTTTTTTAGAGTTTGGGGATCATTTGCTCGTGGCCTGGGAACATTCTGGAGCCTCAGGTTTAGTGGCCGCATCTCCCTAAGGAGGCGCCGCGGTTGAGCTGGACCCGCCCGCACCCGGAGCTTTCCTGCGAGGCGCGCGCGGCGCGGACCCCTCCCGCCCGGCCTCCCTCCCCGGGAGCGAGTGTCGCTGTCACCGTTTGTGCAGAAAAGGCGGCGTAAACACAGCCAAGAGCTCGTCCGAAACCCAAATATTTCCTTAAGCCCCGACCCCGCGTCCTCTCTGGTGTGTTTCTGGGCCCCGGTTTCAGCTGAGGGGCAACGGCTGGGAGCCGGGGGCCGCCTCTGAGCGCGGGTGGCGGAGGCTGCGCGCTCGGCGAGGGGAGGAGCCGTCGGAGGGTGATTGCTCCCCCCCCCTCCCCCCGGTTCTTGGGTGCGTGTTACCCGCAAACCCGGACGCAGCGCGACCACCGTCAGGGTCAGGGTGTGCGGCTCACACCTTCCTACCGCCTCACCCTCGTCTTCCGTTTCCCCTTTTGCCACTTGTCCCGGGGACGTCCGTCCAAGCCAAGGGACTCAGTTTATAGAGTTTTATGTTGCGTTTATTTGTCCTGATTCTTTTTAAAAAATATATATGTTTTTAAATTAACTTCAGGGAGGAAAGGAGAGGGAGTGAGAGAGAAACATCCATGATGAGAGAGAATCCTGGACCGGCTGCCTCCTGCACGCCCCACACTGGGGATGAGCCTGCAACCCGCGCCTGTGCCCCGACCGACCGGGAATCGAACCGTGACCTCCTGGTTCCTAGGTCGGTGCTCAGCCACGGAGCCACGCTGGCCGGGCTTGTCCTGATTTTTGATTCTTTGTCCTGGAGCCTTTTCTCCAGGCTTTTCCTGGACTCTCACAGCTCGGACACACGTGTACGTGGCGGGCGGGTTTTGCTATAAGCTTCTGATGTTGCTTAGGTTGACACCATATATCGTTGGCTGATGCTGTGCTGTCATCATTGCTGATGGTACCTTTGATTTTTTTTTGATTTTTATCTTTTTAGGAACATGGTGTCAGCCAGATGTTGCTTCTGTAAACTTAACTCTTTCCACTGCAGCGAGTGTTTGGTGGGGAGATACTTTGAACCTGTATGTTTATATCTTGTTTCAAAGTGTTCATTTATTTAGGTCTATATAGACTCTTCTGTCCCTTTTATTCAGTGGCACTTGGGGGAGCCCTGGCCGGTGTGGCTCAGTGGATAGAGCGTCGGCCTGCGGACTGAGGGGTCCCGGGTTCGATTCCGGTCAAGGGCATGTACCTGGGTTGCATGCACATCCCCAGTGGGGGGTGTGCAGGAGGCAGCTGATCGATGTTTCTCTCTCATCGATGTTTCTAACTCTATTTCTCTCCCTTCCTCTCTGTAAAAAATCAATAAAAATGTATTAAAAAAAAAATCAAGTGGGAAAGGAAGCGAGCTGCAGAGAATATACAAGGCAGTGTGTGTGTCGGGGGGATGGTACGCATGCTGGTCGCTCTGGTGGGAGTGAGGCCTGGAACATTTAATGGAATAAGAGTGTGATGCAGGCGAACCTCCCCTCTTGCCAAGCAGCTTCTGTTCCTGCAGGGCCTGCTCAGATAGAGCAAGTGGCCTTTGGATTCTTTTTTTTTTTTTTTGCTGGTACTTAATGTTTTCGTTTAAGAGCTTAAATCACCATGAAAATGAACGTCTTGAGCGAGTCGGGGATGAGTCTGCCTGGAAGAAACAATCGATGTTTCACAAATGACTGAGCTGAAGATGCAAGCGCAGGAGTGAAAAAATGAATGAAAAGTGGGGGGACTCAGAATGCCAGCACAGCCCTAGCCTGTTTGGCTCAGTGGATAGAGCGTCGGCCTGCGGACTCAAGGGTCCCGGGTTCGATTCCGGTCAGGGGCATGTACCTTGGTTGCGGGCACATCCCCAGTGGGGAGTGTGCAGGAGGCAGCTGATCGATGTTTCTCTCTCATCGATGTTTCTAACTCTCTCTCCCTTCCCTCTCCCTTCTTCTCTGTAAAATAATCAATAAAATATATTAAAAAAAAAAAAAAAAAGAATGCCAGCACTGACCCACTGGAGGGGGGAGGGGGGAGGGAGGGGGAGGGGGAGGGGGGGCAGCCGCCGCCGGGACGGGGGTGAGACTTTAACCCCAGAAGCACTCGTGGGCCCCTGAGCTCTAATCCGAGTTAATTTCCTCTCTGCAGAACGTCCACATCTTGCCGCAGACCGTCCTGTACATGGCCGATTCGGACACGTTCATCAGCCTGGAGGAGTGCCGGGGTCACAAGCGAGGTGCGTGCTTCCGTTTCCTCCCGTGTGCTCTGTTTGTGAAGCATCGTGACTCCATCTGGGGTAAAAACTGCTGTTTAAATTTTTTTTTTTTTTTATTGATTTTTACCGAGAGGAAGGGAGAGAGAGAGAGAGTTAGAAACATCGATAAGAGAGAAACATCGATCCGCTGCCTCCTGCACACCTCCTACTGGGGATGTGCCCGCAACCCAGGTACCTGCCCTCGACCGGAATCGAACCTGGGACCCCTCAGTCCGCAGGCCGACGCTCCATCCCCTGAGCCAAACCGGTTTCGGCAAAAACTGCCGTTTAAAATGTTAGCCCTGCTATTCTGGCTTCTGAAAACATTTTCTTGCTGAAATAACAGGGAAAATAAGACGACTCCCCACTCCAGAGAGGCCATAAACTCTGCCCCAGACAGAGCTGTCAGTGCTGACGCCGGGCCAGGCCTTGAGAGACGGTCTCACGCCCTGTCTCGGCAAACACGACTTTTTCTCAAGAAAGTCCGGAGGTCTCGTTCCAAATTTGGAAAACAAAGAGCTGAAAAACGTATAAATGGGGAAGAGTTCCCCTGGGCCCGCTAGCGCTAGCGAAAATGAACAGGACTCCCAATAAATGTGGCTTCTTGATCAAGGCGTCTTCTGAGTTACAGAATAACATCTGCAGCTCGTTGTTGTCTCTGCCCCGAGAGTGACTTTAGTGCCCGAGGCTCTGGGCCTGCTCCCCGTGGAAGGCGGGACAGCGTTGCCTGTGAAGGGCTGTTTTTGCTTCAGAGACTGGTTTCTGAACCTGGTGGGACGCTGGAAACAAGTTCTTTCAATAGAAAAGTGTTTTCCTCGTTTTTAAATACTCCCATCCGCCAGGCACTTCTTTTTATTACTGAAACAGGATGTGTGTCTGTGGCTATTCAAGCCTTTTTGTTGTTTCTTTTCTTTTTTATTGTCGTAAGTTTTACATATGTCTCCTTTTTCCCCAATTGACACCCCCTCCCCCCAACCATTTCTACCCCGGGCAAGCCCCCACCGCCCCAGTGTCTGTGTCCATTGGTTCTGCTCATACGCATGCATACAAGTCCTTTGGTTGCTCTCTAATCCCCCCCCCGCCCATACCATTTGTCTCTGGATCTACTCTTGTTCATCAAATTATGCTGATCATTATATCCCACATATGAGTGAGATCATATGATATTTATCTTTCTCTGACTGGCTTATTTCACTTAGCATAATGCTCTCCAGTTCCATCCATGCCGTTGCAAATGGTAAGAATTCCTTCTTTTTTACAGCAGCGTAGTATTCCATTGTGTAGATGGACCCGTTTTTTAATCCACTCATCTGCTGATGGGCACTTAGGCTGTTTCCAAATCTTCGCTATGGTGAATTGTGCTGCTATGAATGCAGGGGTGCATGTCTCCTTTCTGATTGGTGTTTCTGGTTTCTTGGGATCTATTCCTAGAAGTGGGATCACAGGGTCCAATGGGAGTTCCGTTTTTAACCATTAGAGGAAACTCCATACTGTCTTCCACGGTGGCTGCCCCAGTCTGCACTCCCACCAGCAGTGCACGAGTGTTCCCTTTTCTCCGCATCCTCTCCAGCACTTGTCGTTTGTTGATTTTATTCAAGCCTTTCATGGTGTTAGATGATGGGGAGCCATTTACCAAAGGGATGGATGGACGCAGTGCGACCTTCGCTCGCAGCGAGAGGCAGTAGCCTGTGTCCCAGGAGGGGCGCCCTGAGACCCCCGTTAGCCTGGGCTGCGGGTTACCTGCCCTCGGAATGCAGGGGCCTGTGTGTGCAGTGTCCGTGCTGAGCGGAAAAGTACAGTAGCACGTCGACAATCCAGCCGCCGCCGCTGCAAAGTTTAACGTCTTTGGAGCAAAAGCTGTACGTGGGCAAACTGGTGATGCCAAAGGTCACGTTCGGAGTTAGAATATAAAACAGGCCCCGCCCAGGAACACGTGTTTTCATCAGCATTTTAATTGTTTTATTATATATATATATATATGTATATATATATATATATATATATATATATATATATATATATAAAATATATTTATTGATTTCAGAGAGGAAGGGAGAGGGAGAGAGAGAGACAGAAACATCAATGATGAGAGGGAATCATGGATCGGCTGCCTCCTGCACACCTCCCACTAGGGATCGAGCCTGCAACCCAGGCCTGTGCCCTGACTGGAATCGAACCTGGGACCCTACAGTCCGCAGGCCGATGCTCTATCCACTGAGCCACACCAGCCAGGGCTTTTTATTGATTTCAGAGAGGAAGGGAGAGGGGGAGAGAGAAACATCAGTGATGAGAGAGAATCATGGATCAGCTGCCTCCTGCTCGCCTCACAACCCCGGGCATGTGCCGTGACCAGGAATCGCACCGTGACCTCCTGGTTCATAGGTCGGCGCACAGCCACGGAGCCACGCCGGCCGGGCTCTATCAGCGTTTTGAGACTTCCTTACACCGCGCTCTGGTGTGAAATGGCTTCAGCTTTACTCAGTGTTGGCCTTTCTTCCCCTCGGCGCTGTCAGATGTGACCTTGCATGACCTTGCGGGTGACCTTTGCTCCTTGTGCTCCTTGTGCAGCCAGGAAGAGAGCGACGACGGAGACCGCCATGGCCCTGGAGAAGCTGTTCCCGAGACAGTGCCAGATCCTGGGGGTCGTGGCCCCGGGGATCGTCGGTGAGAGCGGTGCCCCCCGGGCGGCCTCCACCTCGCGTTCCTGCGGGTCCTGTCCTGGGGGGGCTCCTTGTAGCTTAAAGCCCAAGATACACAGAAGGTGGCTCATTGGCACATCTCAGGGCTGTGTGTACAAACCAGCTGTGCTGCACGTCTTTTTTTTTTTTTTTAAATATATTTGTATTGATTTCAGAGAGGAAGGGAGAGAGGGAGAGAGAAACATCAATGAGGAGAGGGAGTCATGGATCGGCTGCCTCCTGCACGCCCTCCACTGGGTATTGAGCCCGCAACCTGGGCCTGTGCCCTTGACCAGAATCGAACCCAGGACCCTTTAGTCCTCAGGCTGATGCTCTATCCACTGAGCCACACTGGCCAGGGCTCTTCCTTCTTTTTTTTAAGCTATGTTTTCATTGATTTCAGAGCGGAAGAGAGAGAGAGAGAGAGAGAGAGAAAGAGAAACATCAATGTGAGAGGGAATCATGGACTGGGTGCCTCCTGCACTCTCCACACTGGGGATCGAGCCTGCAACCTGGGCACGTGCCCTGACTGGGAAGCTAACTGTGACCTGGTTCCTAGGTTGACGCTTAACCACTGAGCCACGCCAGCCAGGCACCGGTCCTGTTTTTAATTAGGGCCTCGCCCTTAGGATCTCATGTAACCTTACTTTCCTCTCTAAGGCCTTCTCTCCAAATACAGTCCCACTGGAGGTTAGGACTTCATATGAATTTGGGGGGGGATACAATTTTGTCCCTAACCCCCACCTTTAAAATTCACAACGTATTACAAACATATTTCCATGTCAGTTAGGATGTCTGTCATTCTTAATGGCTACATTTCATTGTATAATGTAACTTCTTTTAAAAAATATTTCAAGAAAAACAATCTTTAATATATAACGTAACTTTTAATCTTAATGCCAGTGTAGAGCATTTCAGGTTTTCTTTTTTATTTGTTACTGAAAACTCTCTGATAGAAGTATTTCTGTGTGTGTGTGTGTGTGTGTGTGTGTGTACTTTGCCTAATGGCCAAATATTTTAGCCCAGGACACATTTTTTAAAGCGGAATCGGTGTGAAGAAGTATTCATTCCCCTCCGCCCCACACACAACTTTTTATTTAGAAAAACCTCCAACCTATAGAGGAGTTGGAAGGATCATAGTACAGCACCCCCCCCCACTCTCCATCTAGAGTCACCATCTAAAGGAATGTTGCAACACTAGCTTGTTCTGTCTCTGCCCATAAACACGTTTCTTTGCGAACCGTTTGCAAGGGAATCGCAGACATCACGACTCTGTGCCTCGAAGAATGTCAGAGCTGAACGCGTTCTCAGATAGTGGCCTGGGAGCCAGCTGGCTGGTGGTCCGGGGGGGCTGGCCACGTGCGCGGGGACGGGATGAATCCCGTTCTTACTGACTCTGGACGAAGCTGCTTCCCTTTCTCCTAGTGACACCCATGGGCCCCGGGAGCAGTCGGCCGCAGGAGATCGAGATCGGAGAGTCCGGGTTTGCCCTGCTGTTCCCTCAGGTGGAAGGAATAAAAATACAACCCTTCCGTTTTGTCAAGAATCCAAAGAATCTATCGCTAGAAAGACGTCGCTTCACTGAAGCCGGTAAGTCGCTGTCGTGACGGTCCGTTCCCGTCTCGGTGGTGGATTCTGGGAGGGTCCGAATGAAGCGCAGGCCCCCGGAGGCGTGGGCGAGTCGGACTAGCCATGAACGAGGCTGGTGCGGTGCATTCTGAGCTTTAGAAAAAGTGTGAGTTTTCCGCCGCCAGCCCGCTCCACGCACTCCGCACCTCAGAATTTGACTTCAGCACTGCGCCTCCTCTGAGTGTCCGTGTGCGTTTCTCTTTCCTCCTAGTTGTAGGACTTCCACTCAGCCAGCGTTCCTGTGGTTCTGGGTGATGTCCCTTCCGTCTTTTAGTTTCACTTTTGAAGTAGTTGTTCAAGGCAGCAAACTCCGGCGTTAACCTATGCCGCCATCTTGGTTCTCCTGTTTCTTTATAATGGTGAATTTTACACGATGTGAATTTCACCTCGATTAAGTAAGTAAGAACATTAAGGATTTGCATTCATATGCTCTAAAGCTGAGCTGTCCAATACGGCAGCTACTAGCTGTGTGGCCGTGTGGCCATTTCAATTTCATTCTATTTAAATAAGCTGTAAATTCAGTTCCGCAGGTACACTGGCCACATTTCCAGTGCTCAGAGCCACGTGGAGCTGGTGGCAGAATACATCTGTGTCTGTTTAGTGGGAAGTTGTGTTGGGTAGTGTAGGAGGGCTGAGAGGGGAAACATGGACAATGCACCATAGGAACTGAGCTGCAAGAATTCCTCTTTCTGACAAGGAAGCCTGGGGTGTTCATTGTTCAGGGAACAAAACACAGCTTGTGGAGAGGGTGCTGGAGGAAAGGGAGTCCCCTGCACAGGCAGTGGGGAGGCTCAGCTTTGAGCAGCAGTGTATGTGGGGACAGAAGGGGAAAGGCAGTGGGGTGTGGATGTTGCCAAGGGGGAGAGGGGGCACCTGGATGTATCTCTAGCAGGGACGGAAGCCCTGGAACCTGGGAGAGACACAGTGGCCATAGCAGGACCCATTTCACCCACTCCCACGCCCCCTCTGGCAACCACCAATCTGTCCTCTATCTATGAGCTTAATGTGTGGGTTTTTATTGTTGTTTCACATATAAGTGAGATCATATGGTATTTGTCTGACATCTCATTTAGCATAATTCCCTGTAGGTCCCTCCATGTGGTTGCAAATGCACAATTTCATTTTTTTTATGGCTGAGTAATATTCCATTTTATCTATGTATCACATCTTCTTTACCCAATTGTCTGGATGGACACCTAGCTTGTTTCCATATCTTGGCTATTATAAATAACTAGGGGCCCGGTGCACGAAATTCGTGCACTGGGTGTGTGTGTGGGGGGGGGGGAGTGTCCCTCAGCCCAGCCTGCCCCCTCTCACATACTGGGAGCCCTCAGGCATTGACCCCCATCACCCTCCAATCGCAGGATCGGCCCCTTGCCCAGGCCTGACGCCTCTGACAGAGGTGTCAGGCCTGGGCAGGGGACCCCCATCTCCCCCCGATCACTGGCTCTGGCCCCCGCCCAGGCCTGAGGCCTCTGGCCCAGGAATCATGCCTGGGCAGGGGACCCCCATCTCCCTCTGATCGCTTGCTCCACCCCCCGCCCAAGCCTGACGCCTCTGACCCAGGCTTCAGGCCTGGGCAAGGGGACCATCATATCCCCCCAATCCCCGGCTCCGCCCCCCGCCCAGGCCTGATGCCTTGGCCAGAGGAGTTGACCCTCATCACCCTCCGATCACCAATCACCGGATCGGCCCCTTGACCAGGCCTGAGGCCTCCGGCAGAGGTGTCAGGCCTGGGCAGGGGACCCCCAGCTCCCCGTGGTTGCAGGCTCCGCCCCTGCCGGACGCCTCTGCGTCCGGCTCGGGCAGCGGGGACCCACAGCTGCAGCGGCCCCGCGATCATGGGCTCCGCTTTAGGCCCAAGCAAGTGGACCCCTAGCTCCCAGGACTGCCAGCTTCGACCGTGCCCAGCTCCCATCGCTGGCTCCACCCCTACTTCCTGCTATCACTGGCCAGGGCGGCAAAGGCGCCTGATTCTCCGATCATGGCTGGGGGGCAGGGCAAAGGCGGCCCCAGGGCCGCCTTTGCCCTGCCCCCCAGCTCTTAGCTCCCCCCTGGGTTTCCGATCACTGTCAGTGGCAGGGGGCTTCTTCCTGCTTTCCCTTTTGCCTCCCTGCATTGTGCCTACATATGCAAATTAACCGCCATCTTGTTGGCAGTTAACTGCCAATCTTAGTTGGCAGTTAACTGCCAATCATAGTTGGCAGTTAATTTGCATATAGCCCTGATTAGCCAATGAAAAGGGTATCGTCGTACGCCAATTACCATTTTTCTCTTTTATTAGTGTAGATGCTGCAATGAACAAGGGGCACAGATATCTTTTTGAGTTAGTTTTTATTTTGACACAGCCTTAATATAAAAATTTTCTCCACAAATCCTATATAATAAAAGCCTAATATGCTAAAAAAAAAAAAAAATGAAAAGAAAAGAAAAAGTGTGAGTTCAGCCCGGCCGGTGTGGCTCAGGGGTTGAGCGTTGACCTATGAACCAGGAAGTCACGGTTCCATTCCCGGTCAAGTCACAGGCCCGGGTGGCAGGCTTGATCCCCAGTGGGGGGCGTGCAGGAGGCAGCCGGTCCATGATTCTCTCTCATCGTGGATGTTTCTCTCTCTCCCTCTCTCTTTCTGTCTGAAATCAATAAAAATATGTTTAGAAAAGAAGGAAAAAGTGTGAGTTCAGGCAGACGGTCGTGCGAGGACACACCAGGCAGAGGACGCGTGGCCGAAGCAGGCGGGTCCCGAGAGGCCACCGCGAGGCCTTAGAGAACGGGCTTAGCGTCTCAGCTCTGATGCGAAAGCGTATGAAGCGACACGCTAGCTACTCAGCAAAGCGAGGCCTTTTATCTACATCTGCAAATGAATCGATAGATCGATCGGCACTAACTGGTTAAAAAAAACCTCTGTTGGCATAGAAACTATTCAGTGGTGCCCCCCGGTGTGTGTGATGAGCCCCTGTTACTGGAAATGGCTCTGAGCCCCGTGGGGGTAAAAGGTGGTGCAGCTGCCAAGGGGAACCTCCGTGAAGGGTTTGCTAATGAGAAGAGGAAAGGAGCCCTGGCCGGTGTGGCTCGGTGGACAGAGCCTCGGCCTGAGGACTAAAGGGTCTCGGGTTCGATTCCGGTCGAGGGCATGGACCTCGGTGGCGGACTCGATCGCCAGCCCTGGTTGGGACGACGCGTTTGGGGGGCAACCGATCGATGTGTCTCCCTCACGTCGATGCTTCTCTCTCCATCTCTCCCCCTTCTCTTCCACCATTTAGTTTTTGTTTTATTTTTTAATATATTTTTATTGATGTCAGAGAGGAAGGGAGAGAGAGAAACGTCCATGATGAGACTCATGGATCGGCTGCCTCCTGCACGCCCCCTCCTGGGGATGAGCCCGCAACCAGGGCATGTGACCCTGACCGGAATCGAACCCGGGGCCCTTCAGTCCACGGGCCGACGCTCTGTCCACTGAGCCACACCGGTTAAGGTGGGTCTTTGATTTTTTTTTTTTAAATATATTTTATTGATTTTTTACAGAGAGGAAGGGAGAGAGAGAGTTAGAAACATCGATGAGAGAGAAACATCGATCAGCCGTCTCCTGCACACCTCCCACTGGGGATGTGCCCGCAACCCAGGTACATGCCCTTGACCGGAATCGAACCTGGGACCCTTCAGTCCGCAGGCCGACGCTCTATCCACTGAGCCACACCAGTTAAGGTGGGTCTTTGATTTTTTAATGGGGAAAATAGTTGCCCAGATGTTGAGTCGTGTTACAGTTTGTAACAGTCGGGGAATTTGTATAAACTAGTAACTCGGAGAGCATGTCACTCAATGCGAGGAAAACGGAGTTTCCTTTGAGTGCAGGTGCCATCCCGTCCGCAGGCGTCCCTCACGGCTGCCCTTCCCCCCACAGGCCTCCTGGACAACCCCGAGCTCCGGGCGGTGCTGGTGTTCGGCTACAACTGCTGCAAGGTGGGGGCCAGCAGCTACCTGCAGCGCGTGGTCCGCACCTTCAGCGACACCAACGTCGTGGTGGCCGGGGGCCAGGTGGACAACCTGGTGTCGCTGACCTCTGACACGTACGTCCGGCTTTCCCCGCGCGCTGGGGCGCATCCCAGGGGTTTTGTTACCGCGGGTCTTTTGGGTTTGTTTTTTATTTTATTTCTTCCTCCGCCTTTATTGTCAGACACGCTGTACGAACACAACACAGCAGACAGCAGGGGTCCTCTTGGGGGGAAAAAAAACAGCAAGAAAGGGAGAGGTTCCAGAAACTTTATGGACCGAGCAACATAAAGCTAAAAATGGCCCTGACTGGTGTGGCTCAGTGGATAGAGCATCGGCCGGCAGACTGAAGGGTCGCAGCTTTGATTCCCGATCAAGGGCACAGGCCCAGGTTGTGGGCTCGATCCCCAGTGGGGGGCGAGCAGGAGGCAGCCGATCCAGGATTCTCTCACATCATGGATGTTTCTCTCTCTCCCTCCCTCTCTGAAACCAATAAAAAATATATTAAAAAATAAATAAAGCTAAAAACACCCTCCATGATTGAATATTTATAGCTGAGTATTCGGGGGGAAAAGACACCAAAGATGTAAATAATACCGAAAAGCTGCACTTACGAGACCTCACTTTGTACAGGGATAGAAGGGCAAGGCGACTGTTAAGGCAGCGAGAAAGGTCGGGGTCCCCCCTACACACTCAGGAGTGGGTTCAGGAATCTTTGTGGAGGTACCTTTGCCTTTTTGTATTTGTTTTAAAATATATATATATGCTACTTTTTAAAAAATATTTTTTATTGATTTCAGAGAGGAAGGGAGAGGGAGAGAGAGATGGAAACATCAATGATGAGAGAGAATCACTGACCGGCTGCCTCCTGCATGCCCCCCACTGGGGATGGAGCCCGTTACACAGGCAGGTGCCCTTGACCGGAATCGAACCCGGGACCTTTCAGTCAGCAGGCCGATGCTCTATCCCCTGAGCCACACCGGCCAGGGCTATATATACTATTATACCTGTGTAAATTTTATTGATTTCAGAGAGAAAGAGAGAGAGAAACATCAATGAAGAGAGAGAATCACTGACCGGCTGCCTCCTGCACGCCCCCCGCTGGGGATCGAGCCGTGACCTCCTGGTTCATAGGTGGGCGCTCGACCACTGAGCCACACGGGCCGGGCTGATCTCTGCTGGGAGCACGTGGCCCGTTCCGTGTTGTCTCGTGCTCAGCGGCCCTGCTCTGCTTGCGTTCCCCAGGTGCCCCCTGGACGTCGATGGCACCGGTGTGGTCGGGCTGTCGGTGAGCGGCCAGCGCGTGCAGAGCGCCACAGTGCTGCTCAGCGAGGACGTCGGCGACGAGAAGGCCGTGGAGGCCGCCGTGCAGCGCCTCAAGGCGGCCGGCATCCCCGAGCGGGACACGGTGGGCTTCATGTTCACCTGCGTGGGCCGCGGCGCCCAGTTCTACCGGGCCCAGGGCAACGTGGAGGCCGACGCCTTCCGCAAGGCCTTCCCCGGCGTGCCCCTGTTCGGCTTCTTCGGCAACGGCGAGATCGGGTGCGACCGCGTGGTCACGGGGAGCTTCGTGCTGCGGCGCTGCGGCGAGGTGCGGGACGAGGACCTGTTCCACAGCTACACCACCGTGCTGGCGCTGGTGCACCTGGGCGCCTCCCGGTGAGGCCGCGCGGCCCCCGCGCCTGCTGGCGCTGCCTCCCGGAAACGTGGGACCTGGGAATATATGTCTTTGAAACGAACATAACTCCATGTATGTGTTTTGTGGCTCGGATGCTCTAAGGGTTCTCGGGTGGTTTCTCCCATGTCAGAGGAAGGAGGGCTCTGGCATCGGATCGGGCGCGCACCCGCCGCCGATCGTGGCGCTGGCCCAGGTCCCGCGGCTGCCGGGCGCGTCCTGTCACCAGACGCCGGCGCAGGAGCCGGGGAAGGGCCGTGACCGGATGGGCGGCCGTGGCTCCCTCTGCAGGGCGAGCAGAGTCACGAAGACGCTTTTCTCCCTGCATAAAGGAGGAAACGGTTCGGACGGCCTGAGAGATCTTCCTCCGCGTGACAGCTTGACCAGGCTTTTCAGCAGCGACAACAGAAGGGGGACGGACTTTTCACGCCTTCGATAAACACGAAGGAGCTATCTTTGTCTTCCTGCTCCCAAGCGGCTCAGCGAGGTACACGGCCAAGGCCGTCGGCAGTATTTTATTCTCCGATGAGAAGGTTTTCTGCCCCCCACCCCCACCCCCAGGTCTTCACTGCAGGATGACTTACACTTGCATGTCCCGCCTGATGTCCTGTCACTAACGACTGATGGACACTTTCGCTGCCAAGGCTCAGCGGCCCCACAGGACGGCGGGCAGCGCGTCCGGGAGATGGAATCCGGTGCTGCCCTTCCCGCTGGTCTGTCCTCAGTCACTCTCCCCCCATTTTACCTCGAGCGATTGTCCTCTTCCCGCCGACGTTTGTGTAAAGTTACTGGAAGTTTCCTCCGGTTGACAGTTCCCTCCATCCCAGCTCCTGAAGTACAGAGAAAAGTGACGGTCAGAACCTCTGGTCTCTGAATCGCGAGGACTCATTGTTATGTCACATCGGTGCCGTTACCAAGGAGACGGCTGCAGAGTCTGAGTCCTGGGTGTGACCACACGCACGTACGGAAATGCCGTGCGGATCTTTGTTCCGGGATAGACAGCACAGGAAGAAGAAATGAAAACCGAGATATTTTCTAAATATGAGCCGGGGCGGGGGGGGGGGGGTGCGAATGAATGATGTTATTTTTCCAGATTAATATATAAAGTGTTCTGTTCCTCCTCAGAGGGGAGCCCGGTGCGGGGCCCTTTGCTGTACTCTGTGGGGTGCACGTGGGTTCCTTTATAGCCGAGCCTTTGGGCTGGTTTCGGACGGAAGATTCCTTAGGCGACAGGGCGATCATTCCCTTGGTCGGGGGCAGAAGGCAAAGCTGAGCCCGCAGAAGCCGCAGACGTACAGCAGGTCCTCGCTGAGCGTGGCTGTGGACAGGGTGTTACTCGTAGCTTTCCCGCCTCTCAGAGGCCCGAGGTCGCACGGAGAGGGAGGGAGCGGAGTCGTCATCGGGCAGAAAAGAGGTTCCCACCCCTGCAACCGATCAGCCTCGAGGGCTAATCCTCCCCTGGGGGTCTGAAAGAAGAGCAGGACAAGTTTGGGGACAGCAGAATGGCAGAGAGGGGAAGATTTGAGTTTGGATACCTGCTGTGAAGTGGGACGCCACCAGGGGGCAGCACAGAGCTGACAAACATGTTTGGGGATATTTTTGATTTCTCATGACCGCATAAAACGGTGGCACCTACATTTTTTACAAACTCAGATTTAAAAAAAAAAGCACTTGAAAGGCACGTGTTAACGATGTTAGCATATGCTTCCCAGTCTTAGGGTTCTTATAGACAGCAATCGTAGAAAATAGTTCCCTAATGAACAACATAAGCTGATGAACAAAAACAGATCCAGAGACAGAGAAACATCGATCAGATGCTCAAACCTCAGAGGGAAGGTAGGGGAGGGTGGGGTAAGGGGGAGAGATCAACCAAAGGACTTGTATGCATGCACATAAGCCTAACCAATGGACACAGACACCAGGGGGGTGAGGGCATGAGCGGGGGGTGGGGTGGGAGGGACAATAGGGGGATAAGGACACATATGTAATACCTTAATAAAGAAAGAAAAAAACAGTTCCCTTACAATAGCATTGCACTGAATCAAAAAATTGTATTAGACGACAAAGATTCCAGGGAAACAGAAATGTTCCAAATTCTCTGTCTGCAACTTTCAAAATGCTTGTCCCACTCTTTAAAAAAAAACTACAGCCGAAGCCGGTCTGGCTCAGTGGATAGAGCGTCGGCCTGCGGACTGAAGGGTCCCAGGTTCGATTCCGGTCAAGGGCATGTACCTGGGTTGCGGGCATATCCCCAGTAGGAGGTGTGCAGGAGGCAGCTGATCGATGTTTCTCTCTCATCGATGTTTCTAACTCTCTATCTCTCTCCCCTCCTCTCTGTAAAAAATCAATAAAAAATATTTTTAAAAAAACAAACTACAGGCCCGGTGCACAAAAATTTGTGCACTCGGGGGGGTCCCAACCTGTGCCCTCTCGCAGCCTGGGACCCCTCGGGGAATGTCCACCTGCTGGCTTAGGCCCACTCCCCAGGGGATCGGGCCTAAGCTGGCAGTAAGACATCCCTCTAGCAGCCTGGCAGACCTCGGGGGATGTCCACTTGCCAGCGGGGAGCAGGCCTAAGCTGCAGTCGGACATCCTTAGTGCTGCTGAGGAGGCAGAAGAGGCTCCCGCCACCACCGCTGTACT